>NC_079561.1:18393099-18735599 GCF_015846415.1 Triplophysa dalaica | reverse complement strand
TGCAACCTGCCGCTCTTCCCAGCTTCATAAAAAATTCACGTGATGCTAAAGACATCTTTAAATCTTGATTTCCATCACCTTCCTCTTTACCGTGTCATTCTGTGCCAGATTAGCACATTCCCCGTCCCGCCATCGCATGTCATCTGCGTGTTGTGTTGTAGGTGCATGTTTGCATAAAACATCAGTGTCTGTCCTCAAGTACATATTTCTCTTTGCTGCGACAACCCTCACGTGGTAAGAATTCAAATGAGCGGTCTGGCGAATGAATTTCAATGTGTCTTTCATCATTTTGTGGGTTGTGGTCCTGCTTTCGCCCCCTTTAAACCATCATTTGCCTTGCGTTCACTGGCGTATTACAATTTCATTTAATATGCTCTCATAATGTATGTATTATTTATATCTGGCTAATGCTCCCTTTCCTTTTTTCAACCATCCAGCATGAATGTAAATACATGACACACATCGTCTCTAAATGATCATTCCCTTCACATTTAGTAAATCATAAAGATCATCATGAACTATTTATTGTGTAATATTGAAGGATTGGACCTGTAAGCAGCTCATAAGCATTGTTACAGAAGTCTGATAGTAAACCAGGTCAAAAAAAAGTGTTGTGTGTATCAGCGAATTATGATACTTTTAGTGTTCTACCCGTGACTTGTCACCTGTTCTGGAATGTTTTAATTTAGCATATATGTCATTGACAATTTTACAAAACGTAAACAACACTAGTCCAGATGAACTTCCTGTTTGAGCAAAAGAAAATTTAGACTCGAACTGAATTAAGATCACCGTCGAGTCCAGTCCCCGTGTTTAGCCGTGTTTTACCACGGAGCACTTAAAGGTGTAGTTCACTTTCACAATAAATTTTCATAATTTACTCACCATCATGTCATCCTAGATGTTTATGTATTTGTTTCTTTAGTCGAAAAGAAATGAAGCTTTTTGAAGAAAGGATTCCAGGATTAAACACAGAAAACCGTGCCATATCACTCCTTTAAGTGTATTGTTCTGTTTTAGGCCAAAAACACAGAAAATACAGTTGAACTTTAACCAACGACATGCATCCATGTTGGTACCAAGAAGTGCTATGAGAAACATCTAAAAGAGGTTGCATTTGAAGATTTTTAATTAGCTTATTTCGGTTTTCTGAAGTCGCCATTTGGGTGTTTAGGGTACGCTCATGTCATTAAGGAGTTTGAAGTGTATTTCTGTGGAGAAATGAGTTTATTCAATGATTGACAGTTAGAGTCATGATTTCCAATCTATAATCTGTGTTTTATCAACAGAGTAATGATAGCTTGTAGAAATCTATATTTTATGTGAACAAACGATCAACTCATTTTTGAATAAGGGTACATGGACTAGCAACAAACTAGAAACCATTCACAACACCTTAGCAACAGCATAGCAACCATTTTTCTTGATTTCATTATTTTTGGGGTTCTTCTCTCTACTTGTTGAAGTGCTGTTTTGTCACCCGTTTGATCGCAGGTCGAGGCGTCTCATTATTCCAGGTTTGGTTTGTATTCGGGAGTGAAATGCCTTGACAATATTTCATTGGAGTCTCTTGTTCTGATGAAACCCAGTGCAACATGATGCGGAACATGTTAAAGGTTTGCATGTACAGTAGCTTCACCAACAGATTATACAAGCAGAGAAATGAGCAAGAATCTAAAAGCAGTAAAACATGAGGAAGAAGAGTTTGTGTGAGGTATTAGTCATGGGATTAATTAACATGCATTTGAAATCCTTTGAGGATGTGAGGATGAAGGTCACGTGTCATCTCGACAGCAAAAGTGAAGCATTTGCATGCAGAAAAAAAAGTTTTTTGGATTGACATTAATGTTTTCCAAGGTTTTATCATTATTTTTCTTTTACCTTGAATTTAAAGTGAAAATTAGGTTAAGTGAATAAGTGAAATCATTGTCAGATAACATAAGAATAAATACAGTACACAACAAATACTGTGATGTACACAACCAAACAAACATTTAGGGTCACTTGTTATTTT
Source organism: Triplophysa dalaica (assembly GCF_015846415.1). Classification (NCBI taxonomy): domain Eukaryota; kingdom Metazoa; phylum Chordata; class Actinopteri; order Cypriniformes; family Nemacheilidae; genus Triplophysa; species Triplophysa dalaica. Next base: position 18,733,585 of record NC_079561.1, on the reverse strand, counting down.
AAATTGTTAATTTAAGTATGAAGTGAATTTATGAAAACAATGCAGTTACACAAATTTAGCTTTACAAATTATGTTGTAAAAGTCAAACATAAAAATATTTGGTTTGAGGAGTAGTATCTCTGTGTGTAGAGTTTGCAGGAATGTTTTTTCTTCTTGAGATCTCATCCTGAAATGCTTTTAAACAGTATTTAATCTCATTTTATTTATATAGCGCTTTTGACCATTTTCATTCTTGCAAAGCAGCTTTAAATACAAAAAACATTATAGTAATACATGAATAAATAAAATACAGTATACAGTATGATGTTGAAATACATGATATTACTGCGAGTGTTATTGCCTACGTTTTCTTCATATTTAGTCCGAGCCAAAAGGTTTTCGATGAAAGTATATGTTTTATAATGAAAGAAATTGTTGGCGCAGTGTAAGGTTGTAGGTTTGATTCTCAGCGGATCACACCTACTGATGAAATGTCTGAAAGTGTCTGCCAAACGCATGAACGTTAATATGGCTTTTAAAATCATAGAAACATTATTTGTTTACTGTATTTATATAATGTCTCCTGAATCAAATCACAAGCTTTCATTACGCATGTTAATCTAAGAGGAAATCCTACTGAAAACCTTTCAGTGTGATCTTTTTCACCCGAAGATATCTGTCAGGAGATGAAGTTCAGTGCTTAACACAAATGAAAGGAAAGCACTAAAGTATTCTTGTGAGCGTCGGAGGATTTAAAGAGTTTTTCTCGTCTTCATCTCTGCCGTTCTTAATCGTACAGCACAGAGTTACAGAACACAGAGCACACAGCTTCCCTCATTTGCATACTTCCATATGTAGATTGTCATGCATAATTAATATGCGTCAGATTTCTGCCCATGAGACATTAATGGACCTGCTGTTTAGTCAAGCCATGAGAACCCAGGAGTATTGGACGGGCGTTTATGATACGTGTTGTGTCATTAATATGCATGAGGGCGGTCTGCTGAAGGTCTGGAGAGTCTCAGATATGAAGGTGAGCGGAAGATCTCGCTGGATCAAAGACAGTGGAGTGATACTACGCTTCACTTACAGTATAGCTGAGTGTTTGTATTAACCGTGTATTTCGTACACATCTTTTCGAGTTTATATTTTCATATTGATACAAACCAATTCTTCTGTATGTTGTTTGATGGTTTAGCAGAACTTGTTGTGATTTAAAATCATTACATACAATAAGAATCAGAACAATAAGAACCTCACAAAGAACCTCACAGACTTATTGTGTAATAATAACAAAAAAGTAGCAGTAAATTCTGTCCACGTTATGCCGCATGCTTGAAACTCCCACGACCGGTTTGTGTTCTCCACGTCTTTGAACGGAAGCCCGGTCACACTTCTGCCTCTAATGTGCTGGAAATTGTTCTCATTTTACAGTGAGATTAGATTTGTGTCGTAACAGAAGAGCCATGCTACTCGAACACCCCTACATTCATCAAAAAACCATTTGCAGCATTGCAGTGTGTCCACCAGGTCTAAAAAGAGACGAATGATGATTGCGGGGAGGAAGATGATTATTATAATTTCTTATTAATAGTTCCTGTGCTTTATTGCCATTTGTTTTGTGCAGCCTCTTATGTAGATTCAACGTTGGGAGATGGAAAGATACGAAAACCATATGTGAAAAAATGTCACATAGAGACATCTGAGAAAAAAAAGGTAGAATCAGACCCATGTGCCATTAAAAGTGTCAAGCGTTCCTTTCTGGAGCTTTGGATTGTTTTCAAGATGAAAAGTGAAGGTTGGTGTTGGTTTAATGAAGTTCTTGTCTGATAGAAACGTCTTCACTGAAGGTCAAACACACAGTCTGACCTCCGTCTGCTGATCTGACTTTGAAAGGAACAGATGGCTTCTTGTGACTCTTTGCTCCCCGTGTGTTGACGTCTTCACGAAATCAACCTCAGAGTAAAAGCACAACTGAACAGAGTCTAGCGATCTGAAAACGGTTTTGTCAAAGCAAAAATATTGTTGAGGAAGAAATCATTCGATTGATGGATTTTTGCACCAGTTTAGAATTCAGAATTTCTTGTTTTCAGGGAAAATTATCATTTTGTTTGAAGGTTCTGTGTGTAAGTTTTCAGTGATGTAGGAAATTGCAATCTACAGCTCCTCTACCCCCCTCTCCCTTCCAATAGAGAAGCTACGGTTGCCGTCACAGGACAAAAGGGTTCCGTAAATGATAGCGGCCATTATCGGTGGTGTTGATAATTGCAATCTACGTCTCACAGGCGAATAACAGACTGAAGTTACGGACACAGGACAGAGATGTCGTCGTCTGAGACAGCAGAGAGTAACCTTTGCAAGTCAATTGTCGAGGTTTATTTACAAAGAAAAATAAATAAATTAAATTTACTTAATTCATCATTTACTCTAATCGTTATAGTGAAAATTATTGATACTTGTTAACATTGTGTCAGTGATTTATTCGCTTATTTTGCATAGCATTTTTTGGCACGGTAACTTGGTTCGTAATTTACAGCCTATTGAAACCACTTGCTAATGCTAAAGCCGTGTAATCTAACCGCGAAAGTCTAAGCCGACGTTTTTCTCATCATCACAGAGTTAATCAGAGGACTTAACACAGGTAGTAAGAGGGAGAGGAAGAGGGCGGAGAGGTAGGGGTGTTGGAGATGCAGGCAGGGCGAGGAGAGGCAGAAGAGCTAACGTTACCCGGGAGGACCGCACAAGAGAGGATGTGGAAGCTAAGCAGTATTATAATATAATATACACCCGATTTATGCAAATTATGATTGCACATGGCCATGCAACAAGGACTTATGATACAATTACAAAGTGATAAAAATTTACAAGGAAAAACGCTACTTCTCTTGATGATCAGCTCATCGATTAGCTAAATCTATCAAACAAACAGTTCACTTATATTGCGGAAATTAGACAAACTTACCGGTCCAGCAGAAAGCTGACAACTTCGGCGTTGCTTAGCAAACCCGTTTCCTGCTTCAGTACCCTCCCTTTTGAAAAGGACCACGGCGATGTTTATTCGGGTTTTCTGCAGTTTTTTGTCTCGACTTGGCCTTGCTGCATCATATTTTCTCTTTTTTGACGACACAGATTGACGCTCTGTCAGCTCATGTGCAGAGTATGTGTGGTCCGCCATTAGCGCAAATTTCACTTCTTACTGCAACAAAGAACCGTTTCTATTTCTAATACAAACGACAAGAAAATAATGTTATTGTTCTTCCTCTTCTTCTGCTAATCCTTCTATGTAGTGCCTTTATGAAGCTGCCTCCAAAAAACAGCCGAAGAAGAAGAACATAGTCCCGTGCATCCTTCCTTTTACGAAACGCGTTCAGTTTGTCCGTGTAGTGCTACTATAGAAACATGGCTGTGCATGTTGATAAATTACATGTAAGGATGTGCCTGCGGTGTATATACATAAAATGGCTCATTTTAAGGTAATATAAACATTTCGGTTCATTTTGTAAGGTCACTACTCACAACATAGTTTTGTATTATATATTACATTTTGGTCGATAAATACCTTCAAAATGATACACACTGTACCTTTAAATCATTAAAACGGGACAAACTGGTCAGAATAACAAAAAAATACAATGATTTAGATCTTGCAATGAGAACACGTCCTCATTCATGTTTTAAATACTAACGTATTTCAGGATCATTTGCTAAATGTATGTGATATGATGGAATAATGGACTTATGGCCCTTTTCTACCAAAATTACATGGAACAACTTGTCCCAGGAACTTTTTCCCCTGACGTGTTGCATTCTGCGGTTCCATATCGGTCTAAAGTACCGTGAAGATTAGGCAAATCAGTCGTGACTAGGACTGCATGTGACTGCTCCTCCCAGTCCAGGAGGGGGCGGTTATGTCGAACTACGATGATTTCACATAAAGCGATGGACACTTGTCAGGTTTTTGTGCAAAAATGCCCAGCCTGAATAACAATATTTTGAATATTCTATTAAATGCATAAGAATACGAACTGAAGTTGAATCAAATGATGATTTTATTTGTATTTATACAGTCAGAATGACATGTAAATTACCAAAATCTTTATCTTGTTTAGCCCTAAACGCAATAATGAAAACTTCAAAAACTAATCATAATAATTTCAGAAAATATAAATGAGACAAAAAACTTTGTACAGTACCTGCAAATATAAATATATATTTCAAAAAACAAAAGTGAACATTTTCAAAACCAGACTTTTCTATTGGAAACATGTTAACAGAAGGGCAGTTTGCCGACTCTTTTGAGATATAGAAACGGATGCACAAAGCCTGACATGACACTGAAACACAAGCAAACAGACCACCCCAAAAGAAACGTCTTATATGCTACAATATAACGCAGAATAAGAGTGATGATGGCAGGGCCGTATGTTAACATTGAAGACGCCATCACCATGAGAATGATCCGGAAAGCTTTGATTTTATCCTTGTTTACTCTGTCTTTGACATTGTCACCCGGTCCGGGTCGCATGAGAGCCTTGAGTACCATCATGCAGGTGTACAATTTAACGCCGAAAAACAACAGAAATCCTACCAATACAAAGTCATAAAGATGAACGATACACACGATACTTAAAATACACAAGATGACAATCGCAGTCCATCCAACAGCCGAACACGCCATCCTGTATTTCATGTCTTTGAGTTTGAGGAACGTCAGCGGATGCAGAACCCCAAAGTAACGTTCCACACAGATGCAGGTCTGAAACACGGGTCGACCAAACCATAGAATCAAGCAAATAAAGATGGCTTTCATACCACGGTCTGCGCACTGAAAGATAAAGTCTTGTATAAGGAACATGTAGGAAGTGCAGAAGAGGACCTCAACGAGAGCTGCGTTGAAGACGAAGATTTCGGTGGACTGTCCTCGGATCATCTCATTCACGCTGAGCCACAGGACGTAACAGTTCGCTGGAAGACCGAGAATCATGTTGACGCTCAGCGAACATGCGATCAGATAATTAGGATGATTCGAAGAATTGCTGAAGTTTTCCAAGCAAGGTAACGTATTCCCCTCTGAAACATTTGTGTTCATGCCTGGGTGTATTTTTTAATCTTTTAAACAAAAAAGTGAAGAGAAAAGGTGCATTCGAGTTCGGAATGTGCGAGCAAACAGTACAAAGCAATTTTCATGTTTTAAAAGAATAGTTGTATATAAGATCTGGTGTTTTAGTTAACCGCTGAACTGATGCTCAGACCAAAGCTGAATGAGGTGACGATGCTGAAAAACTGTGTTAAAAGTTCTGTTTTATGATTCAGTGCACTGCCTTGTACGTACACGGCCGTTTTGCATTGATGAAAGAGTCAAATTGTGTTTGTCAATCAAAAAGAACATGCAAATAAAAAAGCAAATTTACTGCAACAGGTTTGTCAGGTATGAGATATCTACACACTGTAGGAATGATTTGTTGTTTTAAAGTCACCTTGCTACCTTAAAAGCAGTTAATTCATCATAAAAATATTTGTTAACAACAATCTTGCATCAAATTCATTCATTCAATCAAAAACCAGTCCGACCCTGGTAATAAGTCATCTTTTTTTTTTTCATAAGGGTTTTTTGAACCGCTCTTATTCTGACCCGTCATCTAGGACCTGTTTGCCTTGGGAGACCCTACCAGGGGCATATAGCCCCAGACATAGCTCCTAGGGACTTGCGGGTACTCAAACCCCTCCACCATGGTAAGGTTTAAGCACATTTACATTTTAACTTTAAATTTGAATGATTTATTCGTGGAGTATTAAAAGTTTGTCTCTGGTTACTTGATAGGCATGGAAAGTTATTTATTGTCATTTGGAATTGTGATCATTATTCAGCAATCATTGCATACATTATAAAAAGGTTTTGATTCATGTCAGAATTTCACACAAAATGTGCGTATAGACATGTTTATTTACTTTGATCTGGGATTGATGGAAATTGTATTATTCGGTTCATTTCATTTCATGTTCAGAAAACCACCAAACCTATAATTTACATTCTATGACATTAAATAATATATTTGATACATTATATTTTTATTGCATACGTGTGGTTTAAGTTCACACATTTGTGCGAACACACGTTTGGAATTATACCCATTCATATGGCTTGTTTTTCTTTAGACGTCCACAATGGACATGAAACACATGTGGTCGGAAAACAGCTTGTTCACTTTAAAATATATGAATTAAATGAAATAAAAAAAACAATGGTGCGGTTTTCCACAGTGATGTTATTAAAGAAGCATTTACTCAAAAGATTATTATATAAACAAGATCTTTCTTATTTGTAATCTATAGCAGGGTTTTCAAACTTTTTCACATCCGAGGACCCCAAATTATGATAAACATTTTGCGAGGGACCCCTTTTCGAAAATGGTATTTTTATGTAAAAAAGCAGTTGTTTTAGAAATGAAACTGTACTACTCTTCACTAGAATTGTATAACTTTTAGTGTCTTTTTTTTTATTTTTTGGTGTTTATATTCATTGAGTTTCAAATGTGACCCGTCTTTTCATGGTAAAAAATGACAGTTTGCCAAGTTTTCTTAGATAAAGAAGTGGCTGAACAAACCCTGTCATTATACCAAAGCATAAGAACGCAGACCACACCACAGCGAATGTTTCATATTTTAAAATATAATACAGCACAAGAGAAGCAATTCCAGGAATGTATGTTAGCGAGGTGAACACCAGCACGAGCCGAATGATTTGAAACGCTTTGAGTTTATCCTGGTGTACAGCATCCCTCTCTCCGGGATGCATGAGGGCTTTCAGGACCATCAAACAAGTGTAAAGTTTGACAGAGAAAAAGAATAGGAACACCGGCAAAATAAATTTATAATGGACCACGTACATATCACATATTAAACACGAGCAAATGATCACGATCCAGCCCACAGCCGAACACGCAATCCTGTATTTCATGGGTTTGAGTTTGAGGAAGATGAGAGGATGCAGGACCCCTAAGTAACGTTCCACACAGATGCAGGTGAGGAAGAGAGGACGACCAACGAACAGCACCACCCCGAGTAAGATCACCGGACTCTTACAGTCAGCACATTTAAAGAGATACATCCGTAAGACGAAAACAAAGTCTGAACAGAAGATGACCTCGACGAGCGAGGCGTTGAAGACGAAGATTTCCGTGGACTGTCCTCTGATCATCTCCTTGACGCTGAGCCACAGGATGAAGCAGTGCAGCGGGAGGCTAAGAATCATGTTGATTCCAAATGAGCTAGTTATTAAATACGAGGCGAAATTAAAACAAATGCTGGAGTTCCCAGCGTTCAGCCATACGCTGCACGCCGAACTATTTAGTTCTGCCATGATCACACCTGGATTTTAAACATATGGAAAAAGAAAAACACGAATTTATGGGAAAATAGATGAATTCGTGATTCATTCATGATGTGTAGAAATACTCACAAGTTCTTTCTTTGGTTGTCTGCTGCACTGACTTCAGCCGAACAGGACGAATATGATTTGAAGTTCACATTTATAACTTTGAAAATGACTTTAGACAAAGTAAGCAGTTTTGCATTGATGCAACAGTCAAATTCAGTGTTTTCAATCTTGAAAAATAGCTATGCAAATAACTCAAAACCCCTGCAGACCTTTTTTGGGGGATTTACAATCATTTAAATGTACATTTTCAGCCTATTTAAAATCAACTATTAGAAAGTATTCCAAAAAAAAGCTTAGAGATTTCTGACTCTTTCTCAGAGAAACATTTAAAGGGAAAGCGTGTTAATCCCAAAATTCTGTCATCATTTACTCCTTCTCTTGTCATTTCAAAACAACATGACTTACTTTTTTCTGCAGAACACAAAAGAAGATATCCTGAAGATTTTTGTTAACTGGCACTCATTGACTTGCATGGTTTTGTGTCCATACAGTAGAATAAATGGGGACCAGCGCTGTTCTGTTACAGAACTTTCTTCAAAAAAAATGTTGTATGTGTTCTGGAAAAAGAAAGGAAGTCATCCACGCTTGAAATGACAGTTAATGATAAAAAATAACGGTAACACTTTCCTTAAAGCATGTATGTATAATGCATTTTAAAAGTAGTTTTAAAGTATTGTAATGCACCTTTTAATACATTTTAATGTCTTTAATTGTTATTACAGTTAATAAATTATAACACTTAGCAATTCATTGTTACCTTACACATTTTAAATTGGTTATACTACTTTACAACTACATATAATGCGTTACAACACATATTATGAAGAATTATTATGCATTTTCCCCTTTAGTAATTCTTTATAATGCATTATACATACATGCTTCAAGGGAAGTGTTACCAAAATAACTTTTCAATTTAGGCGAACTATCACTTTGAGCAAGTTTCAGTTAACTCTCCATTTAATCTCATTGATGCGTTACATACATGAGTATATGTGACAATATAGCGTAAAACAGAGAAAAAAACTCACATGGCAATTACACTAAATTACATGTTGGAAGAGTAAAGAATGTGTTATCATGTTCAATTGTATGTTATCATGCCAAACATATCATTACAGGTCTGACTAATGAAGATCTGTGTTTCAGATGGATTATAGAAATGATGGCCTGCTTTAGTCAGTCGTTTCCATATTTTCAAACATTCAAGCAGATCATTATAGACACAAGACAGGAAATGTAATTGTTTCAGGAGTTCAACACATTCACTAACTCGTCATGACAACATTTTCATTGCATCTTAAAGTAATATTTATATATACAGAAGAATGTGTATTACGAAGTGTGTCAGAATCTAATATTTACCTTTAACTGTACACAGAGTGAAAGAAGTTATCTTTCTTTCACCAAACTCAGAAGAAACGCTGAGATGTTGCTCTTTCATAGATTTGATGGAGTTCTCAGATGTTTCTCCTGAAAAACTTTGTTTCTTTTGAGAAACAAATAAGAGTGTAATTGTTGAAACACGTGAAAAGTATTGAGGTGTAAAATGAATGTAGATGCAAAGGTGAAATAATCTGGATTTGGGCAATTTGATGAGAAATGATTATTGAGAAATAACTGAAATTTTAAAGAGATCTGTGATTTTTCTTGTTTGTTAAACTCGATGCTTTTCTTGGTGTGAAAGGAAGACAATAATTGAGAGAGGATGCTAGCAACCACCCAGCACATCCTGATCACATAGCAACAGTCTAAAAACACCTTAGCAACCACATAGCAACCTCTCAGTGTAGATGCAGTTTGGTGTTCCTCACATGAAGCGTGTATGATTTATGAAATCTCATCTCTGTGGTTGAACGTCTCAAGGGGAACATGAGAACTCGGCGGTGTGATTGAGAATGACTCTGAAGCTCGGATGAATGTAGGATGGAGAGAAATGTGATCTTTGTAGAAAAGCACTGTAACAGGCTTGTGAAATCCCGTGTGTGGGGGTCAGACTGTAATAGTGAAGAACACAGACTTTATTTTTCATTTTACGGCTCGGAGGATCACACAAGTCTTGCACGCCACGCTCGATGCTGTGATTAGTTTTACAGTGATTCTTTTGTGATGCTTTTAATGATACAGTATTTTGAGATTTGCTTTTAATTCACGGCATAGAGTCATATGAAAGGAAATCATTAATGATATTGCTTTTATGTGTTTCTTAAGTATGAGGTCTTCAGAGGAAGTGTTCTTAGGTTTAAAATCAACTGAGATTGAGACAAAATAAAAAATTATTTTCTTGCATAAGAGTGACTTAAATCAGGAGACGTTACATTAAGGTACAAACAATTGAAAGTTAGTGATATTTTCTATTCTTTTTAAAATATCTACAGCATTATTGCAAAGGCTAGTTCAATACAATCTCACGGCAAAAAACGTAAATATTTTACGATATGTCTTATATTGGCTTATTCATATGAATTCATACGATTTTGTTTATATATTTAAGTATGATTTGCTTTCGCGCCACTGACATTAGGGGTGGGGCTTCAGTAGTGCTTTCTTTCTAGTAATCGTACATTTTTGTAAAGTTCACGAATTCATACAAATGTGTCAGCTGGTAAAATAGTAAGGAATCAGGATGGTGATGATTTTTTTACTTTGTTTCTTAAAGAAATTTGCTCTTTTTAAGTACAAACTCCCAGCCTTAAGGCCATTGCACATTTAGTCCAAAATTTGTGTCCGAAATTTCCACACGTTAAAAAATAAATATGACCTCACATTTACACACTGCCTCCAATATTTTAATCCGTCATATGAGAATTCAGAATGGGTTTGATTTTCTGCCTTTTTTACATTCGAGGCAACCATTTTGAGAGGCATTTTACAGTTCAGAGACACCAAACGCATACGAACATTTCTGGCTGTATGTGCAAAGACCCTTACTGTGAACGAAACATCAGTGCACTTCTTCCAAAACAATAATGTGTTTGTTTCTTAATCTTTTATCCAAACGTGTAATTTAAATGACTTTCAGAATCAGGCTGTCCTCATCTAGGACGCATGTTGCTTAACTACATATATTCAAATATTTCTTCAAGCATAATGTTAGACGTTGTCTGGACGTTTTGTTGATGTTGTCTTTGTAAACAAACTCTGTCTAAAGTGTCTGATAATCCAATTAAGGCCATAGAGATGCTTTTAAGCCCCATCCAAAAAGATATTACACATGTAATGCTTCTCATAGAACACAGACATGTAATCGTTTGTTTTGATCCCTTTGTTTTTCAGTTGCTGTGACAAAGAACAAAACACGTGCATAAGATTTCTGTTTATTTTATTATGCGGGACGACAGCATGTAATGTAGCTGCATATGGAAAGTACAGAGCCGTGCAGATTTAAATGTGTACAAACAGACACAGAAATGCCCTCAGGGTGATCAAATCAAAGTAATGCTGAATCCGATTAAACTAATCGATCCGTTTTCAGTTTTATATAAAAAATTATTATATAAAGCTGCTGTCTGTAACTTTTGCCTCTCTGTCACCATCTCTGTCTGAACATGAATTTGTTTTTACTTACTTTTCTTTATGTGGGTTGAATTAAAATACATCAAACTGACATTATATGCAAAATCATACCTGACCGCTCAATATATGAAGGATTACAGAGGTTAACACATTTTGCTTCGCCCTTTTTTTATAGTTCTTGTATAATTCAGTGGTGCTTGTTATTGTGGTAATATTTATTTTCATGCAGCATCAATGTTTAAGTGTATATATAGCTCAAGTAAATTTTGAGTTTATAATACATCAATATATTGTAAATAAACAAAAACTGTACACATTTTCACATATTTAAAAATATGAATGATGATGGGTTACTAGATCTGGAACTTGGTTCCTGAGAACAGTATTTGTCTTAAAACACAAAAAACGTAAAAAGAACTTGTGCAGTTTTAAACTGTTGTTTTGAGCTCAGTGTTACGCCAGAACATTGTCATGACCATTAGGTTTCTGACCTGCTCTTTTAAATTCAAGTGTAGTTTTATTTTATTACGGTCAATTATTACAGCAGTTTACAATAAAACAAAAACAGTGTGATGTGAATCTAAGACATCGAGTTCATGAGGTTATGAGCACATATGTTCTGTTGTACTTCAATAAACAGTGAGAGAAAAAGTGAAAGAAACTTGCGAGAATAAAAACTTTCTGAACGATACATAAAATGTTCATGTCAGCAAGTCAGAAAACGTTGTTGAAACTAAAACAAAGGCTTAGTTTCCCGACTTTTCTGAGATAGAGAAAAGGCTGCACGAAGCCCATTATTATCCCTGTCGACAGAGATATGGACCAGTACCAAAGAAACCTTTCATAAACTAGAATGTGATAAAGCACGAGAGAACAAATGACAGGAATGTAAGTGAACATGGAAGACACCAGCACAATCTGCATGATGCGGAAAGCTTTGATTTTATCCCGGTTTACCGCTTCTCTCTGCCGAGGTCCGGGCCGCACTAGAGCCTTCAGAACCATCGAGCAAGTGTAGAGTTTTATCAGGAAAAACGCAACATAACCTGGCAAGAGAAACATATACATTTCAAAAGGGTCCTTCAAAACAGTCAGGCAGGAGCTCACGATCGCCATCCATCCCACGACGCCACACGCAATCCTGTATTTCATGGGTTTGAGTTTGAGGAACGTCAGCGGATGTGCAACCCCTAAGTAGCGTTCCACACAGATGCAGCTCTGAAACAGAGGACGACCGACCAACATTATCAATCCCAGAGTGATTGTCGGAATCTGACACGCCATACAGCGAAAGAAATAATATAGGATGACTAAAATGAAAGCAAAACTGAAGATGATCTCGACCAGTGCTGTGTTGAAGATGAAGATTTCCGTGGACTGTCCTCGGATGATCTCCTTCATGCTGAGCCACAGGACGAAGGAGTTTGTCGGAAGACCGAAAAACATGTTGACGCCAAACGAGAAGGCGACGTAATGGTAAGGCAAATCGTAGCAGATGCTGGCGTTCCTGGCAAATATGGACATCTTGCACATCGAAGCGTTTGCTGCGACAGTCGTCATCCCTAGATTTTCCAAAAAATAAAGAGGGAAGAATTAGGAAAGCGTTAACGTGGAAGCTTCAAACATCTGGAAGAATTACTTCACCTCAAAGTTTTCTCCGCTTTGTTTTCAGTCGGTGTGTGCTGTAGTTCTCCGTTCACATCCAAACACAAAATCGTATGAAGTCGCTTCAGCTCCAGACACGTCGATTGAAGGGTCGACTGAATGTGCTTTTGATTTCAAATTGGTGCAACATTCAAATAATGTTTTTGAAGCCGGCCAGGTGTTCTTATCAGTCATGCAAATGAAAAAACTTGTAATCGTTTTTAAACTATAATGATCAATCCTAAAACCTGTAATGTATTAAATCCATATTTCTATAGAAAAAAACACACAAGTGATAATCGACCTTGTGGGTGGTTGCTTTGGTGTTCTTGGTGTTAACTGATCTCAGTTCAGGTATTTAGAAACTCAAGATAACGCGTAACTAATAACACTGGACTTTTGATTTTCAGTTGACCTGTGTATTTCTGCAGCCGTCAGGTTTGTTCGGAGCAGGATTGTGTCGGACACACCGGACACCTGTGTTTATCTGTGAGAGTGATAGATGTGATGCTGAATGTTGTTTTTGTCCCGTCAAACATTAAAAAAAATCATCCAAACAGTGGGTGTTTCTGGTCAATGATAGACATTTTTGACCTTGTCATTTGAAAATCCATATCCAAACAGAAAATCCAATCGAATATACAGTTTCTACAAAATAAAAGTCATTAAATCCATTAAAAGTCAAGGGAAAGCATAAAAAAGTGTGTTTCTAAACAGCCCCAAAAATGTAAAATGATTATTAAGTGAGTTAAATTATGTTTATTTTGAATTGTAAAAATGCAGAAAGTGTTTTAGAATTTTGCGTAAAACATTATATAAAGTTGCTTTTTTAGGTATTACAGATTTTCCTATAAATCAATGGCAAATAATAATATTCATGGTTGTTTGATAAATAGGAAATATTATTATTAAAAAATAATAATATATAAATGATTGCAGTCATTGAAAAAAACATGTTTTTGTAACACATATTTTCATATATATTGCTTGTCAGTCAGTGATGAAAGGACATTCATGACATTTAGTCTGGGTGTTAAAACACACTAGTGTAACGGTGTAAAGTGTTCAGCAAGCAGAGAAGCTGATAAACTTCTGTTTTTTTCCCTCTCAAAGTCTCAAAGCAGCCATTACTCACACTTCTACACGTCCAGTGCCAAACCACACACACACACACACACACACACATAACTACTGAGTCATCATCCCCGAGAGGACGTGTCACATCTCTATTTTTCCTCCTCTCAGTGTCCTGCAGTGAATGTGCTGGACTTGTGAATGGGAATTCTTTTGCAGTCTGATCTCACAGGAGTTGGTCTGTCGTGTCAGAGATGGTTGCTGGAGACAGAGAAACATGAGAGCCTGACCTCAGAGACCTGTTGACATCACACCATACACTGTGTGGAAGAGCATTGGGTCCAAAAACTGCACCGTACAACATTATAACAAATGCAGTGTCAATATTTCTTCCCTCCCATGTTTTTCACTGGATCAAAAAAAAAATCATGTACACTTTCAAAACGTCACATCAGCGGTAAGCTGATGTCTGAACGCAACTGTAGTAGAGTAGGCGGGGCAAGACCGTGGTTCTAGTCCGGTGAGTAATTGTGAATGAGCGCCAGCGGTGTGCGCACCGGTATCGAATCACGTAGGAGATAGGGAGCATATAAAAGGAATGAGCGACCGGACCGTCGAAGAGAGAGGACCGGGCCCGAACATGTTTTAAGTTTGTATTTGTATTTATGTTTATGTTATTTCGCCGGCGGTCGTCCGTGAGGGGCCGCCGGCTGTTATTATTTATATTAAAACTTTATTTTAAATGTCTGCCGGTTCCCGCCTCCTTCCTTCCATGTCTGAATCTTATTACAGCAACCATAAACCTCGCTCCTTGAGTCTGATTGGTTAAGATGCTTAAATTTAACACTTAAATTTTGCTAAATCAGCTCAAAATAGTTATATATTATATGTTTTCTCATACAAGTGCATTGTTTCCCTTCAAAAGACATTACCCCACTGGATTACTTCAACGATGGATGCTTATGTTTTTGGAGCTTCAACATGGGACCAAGACCTTGGGACCTCTACAGTTTAAAAGGACAGATTCCACTTGTCATTTCAGCCTGACGATCCGAACTTGAGATCCCGGACGACCCAAAGACTCATCACAACCTCTCCATTCAACTGGGCTCATCAACCATTACACCTTCCAGAATGGCCAGAAACCTGGGAGCGGTAATTGATGATCAGCTCAACTTCACAGATCGCGTTGCCAGCACCTGGCGGTCCTGTAGTTTCATCCTCTACAACATTAGGAAAAGAAGACCTTTCCTGTCCGAGCACGCCTTGCTTTTGGTGTGAACCCACCGTTAGACTGTGTAACAGAATAAAAATATGAATAGTATGGGTATGATAAAAAATAATAATAGGGATCAAAATAAAAAAATAGAATCTAAATAAAAATTCTGGATGGAAATAAAAATTAAAAAAAACTTCACATTAACGCATGTGGCAGATGCTTTTATCCGTTTTATGTTTTTTATTGTGCATTCTAATTAATATTAGTTAATAATAATAATAATATGCAGTTGGTTTGTTTTGATTTAAGCCATAATAACTCAAAAACGACTGTAAACTTAAACAACAATACACAATAAAAACATGATTTTTGAAAAACTATAAAAACTAATTTATCTCATTGTGGAACCAAACTCTTCATATATATGTTTAAATGTTTTCTGTTTAGTAATGTGGCTTTCAACAGTCGATGTTTAGGTATGTTGAGTCAATTAAAACAGAAACTGATATCCCGACCTCTGACAACATAGTCCATTCATTCTTGAGGTTGGTCAGTGGATGTTCTCTCTCTCTCTCTCTCTCTCTCTCACTCTCTCCTGATGTCCTCTCTGTGTTCTGCACAAGGGAGCAGTTTGACTCGTGATAAACGACTGGAGCTCTTGCTGTCTAACATCTCGCCGGGAGGTCGCGCTCGGTTCGTGACATTGATTTTCACGTTAAGTGCCTGAAAGTGGGTCACGTTCAGTACAGAGAGGTTTAGAAACCTGCTGGAGGACAGCAGCAGTGAAACAGAGAACATACTTCTTACCTTTTATATTAATGCTGCAGTCTTTCATAGTTAAAAAATCAATGAAACCTGTTGTCTTATACCGTACCCTGACTTTTTAAGAATGATTTATAAGTTGAGCTGTCAAGTCAGTTCAACAATATTGTTTGACATCATTTATAAATAAGATGCAGTTCAATATGTCAAACAGAGATGGCGACAGAGAGGCAAACGGCACAGATTGCAGCTACAAAAGTATATGGACAAATGTATAGTTTGGTGTCTCTTTGTTTTTTCATGGACAGTATATTGCATTATAATGTAATACATTGTTCAAATGACTCCCATAAGTATGCACAATAGTTAATATGCTTCTGTAAGCACCGTTAACATTGTAACCTAGTTACAAAACCGTAGGCAACTTCTCAAGGTCTTCGTGTTTTCAAGATCTGCTGTCAGGCACATTTTAATAAAGGTGGTAAAAAAATCAGCTACTGTCGTTCAGTCCTTTAGTGATAAATTAAATTGCCGTGGAACAGAACGTTCAAAAGCTTCCTCTTTTAAATACCACGACGGAAGTCTTTGAGCACAATTCAAACACAGAACAGATGTGTTTGATGCCTAAGCGGAGCAAAGGAAAGTCATTTTATTCCTGATGAATTTTAACACCGCCTCGTGTGCTGCATGAACACTGCAGTCTTTTGAGTGAATATTAACATCCCGATGAAACGTCGACACGCAAAAGTCACATTCAAGTTGTATGACTTTTATTCTGTATGGATGAGATGTAAAGCAGATTGTCTGAACTTTACATGTGTTGAAGCAGATTTGATCAATTGTGACCAACTTGAAATCCTGAAAACAAGTTTATAAATTTCAACCAACTAAAACTTTTGAATAACTGCTGATGTTACTTGTTGAAAGAAAGAAAGAAAGATTTAGGTGAACTGGTTTAGGAATGAAGCTCAGATTTATTTGATTCACAGTATGAATAGAGAACCGAAATGCAGTAGAAAATTTGAGCATTTTATGGAAGCACATTGAGTCTAAAGCCGTAAACTCTGGGTCGCTATCATCTCTGAGAATTATCTCAACACATTTAACATACTGTCATGTTTAAACATATATCATCCGCTTATGTTAATACTGGCTGATCTAGAAACAGATTAACTCTTCTTCATTAAAATAAGGACTCTTTTCTTTCTAAATCAGTCATTATTTTAAAGGTTTTTTCATGTCTGTCTTCTTTCTGGTTGGTTAAACTCAGCACAGATCTATCACAGGCCCTTTAATGACTTTTTAAACCTGGCGGGTCTATGGGAGGCTTTAATCATCTCCAGAGAGGATAGATGCTTTAAATGACTTGCCGCAGATCCTTCATGTCAGTTACGCACATCATTTGCTCACTGGGCACTACATTTAAATGATCTGAGATTCTAACCATCCTGCTGTATTTTGGGTCTACGGTCAAGTTCATCCATCATTCGTTGTGTCGGCATATGCATTGCTGAAACGGCCACTACTGATCACTATTGGTAACTGCAGGGGAGGGCCGATGGGAGGTACCAGCTCTTCTTGATGGACAGGTGGTGCACATGTCCAGAGACATTGAAAGAGAGAATCGCGCCAACGGAAGTCACATTTGCCCACGCGGCAGCAAGGAGAGCAGGAGAAGGAGCATGCACAGACGTCACTTTCAATATGTGCAGGAGAGAGAGAGAGCATATGGTCACGAAGTTCAGGTGTTGTTTTTTCGCTTTATTTGGGTGATGATTCTTATAGAAATGGTGGATATAATTCTGGATGTGGAGATCGTTTGAAACGATTTAGTTCAGCCATCCCCTCCCCCCCGCACGCGACGTGTGGTTTCAGATAGAACCGTAAAGCTGTATCTATCTTTTATGAATGTGATCAAACTAAATACTCTTCAGATACGAAGTATGCAATACTACTCTATAGGCACTCAAGATTAATATGAGATTGGCAGAAACAGCTTGCGTTACGGGCGCTTCAATTCTTTATGTATTTAATTTTTTTACATCTGTGATTGTGTTTAAAGTTCACCCCAATCGGTCTGTTTTGCTGCAGCTCCATGCATTGCTAGTAACTCCAGGGAACTATTGAGAGGCTCCATGAACCACCATTGCTTTGAAAAAAACTGTTCCGTTGACGCATGTTTGGATGAATGCTTGTAACCAAACAGTTCTAGGCCACCATTGCTACCACAGTAGGAAAAATGACAATGGTGGCCAAAAGTCCCCCAGAACTATTTGCTGTTCCACTTGCATCAAAAATATCTTATTTTGTGTTAACAGAACAAAGACATTTATCAATGGTTACCGAGAACTGATCCTCTGTTGTGGTGGCCTTCAAAGACATTAAAATAAACTATGAACTGAAACTTATTTCACAGGTTATCATTGTCATGAAGTTTATTTAGGTCCAACACCTAAGTTGCATATTTCCTTTTTGCATTATAAAAGGAAACACATCCCACCAGAGACACTCAGGAGCATAGAGTCTGTGGGCACAAATCGACTGTCCAATGACTTATTTCCTCCTACAGAACATGTTATGTTTTCATAATAGCCCGTGGCGCTGCATGAATGCTGTGGAAATGCACATCTGATGTCGACCGGTGCCCAAAGCTCGGGTGCTGATGTCACCGGGTGAGTGCGGCTCCTCCGGAGGCCCGTTCGGAAGGAGCCTCAGCTGCGGGATGAATGTTAACAAGGTTTTCAGAGTCTTTGACGGCGGTGTGACTCATCGCCCGGCCCTATTGAGACCGGCTGCGATGTGCAGTAATGACAGATGAAAATGTTCAGCATGCCAATAGAGCTCTTTGTGACCGGAGCCGCTGATGCGGGTATATCTGATGCTCTTGTGAATGGAGCTGCGCTGTTTGAGTCACAGATGAGAGTGACTCTCTCACATTCAACTGCAGCTGTACGTCTCTCGTGTGTCGACGGGAAAGATGATGTTTGTGGCAGGAACCTGGAGGGTGTGAACAGAACATTGTGATGAAAAGCGGGAAGACATTTGCATGTAGAAACGTAATTTACTGTATGTAGGCTAAAGCAACCTTGACAAATGCTGGATGTGTTATATGCTATTTACCACCATATTGATTTATTTTATTCCATGTCTGCATCTTTTTCGTCTGTTTATTGCTCAGAAGTTGCACTTCATACCTTTGATGAAGTGCTCAATGTAGTCTCCGATGTTTCTCCTGAAAGTGTCAAATGAATGTAGAGTGAAGAGGTCAAATGATCTGGATTTGGGAAAATTTGAGTTCATATTGAGATCTGTAATAATATTGGCTCTTTTTCTCAGGAGAAACATCTGAGATCCAAATTAAACTTCATTCGATGTCATTGATGTCTAGAAGAAATAACCCAGACATTAAAGACATTCCCATCTGTGTGTTTCCTCAAGGGGGCGCCCTCCAGGGCTGTTGTCTCTCTCCAGCTGGGAGCATGTTCTAGACGGGACGCTTTACATCAGACATGAAAGGTTTAGGGGCCAACCGTAGCCGACTTCTGTCAGACACCTGTGACCCCACCGCAGGCCCACAGGAGCCTTTGTGTCCCCTGGCCCCGGACCCTCACGCTACCTACCTCCTGAGCCCCACCATCAACCACTACGGTACTCTGGATCCTCACCTCCATCATTTCCCTGTTTCCCCTCCCACCACCCTACAATCAGACTGCCTGCTGCCCCTGAATAACCAGCTAACCAACAGCAGCACCTTCCCACGGCTCCACTACACCAGTCAGGCAGAGCAGAACGAGTACGCGCAGGTATTTTAACATTTTATAAATGATTAATAAAGAAGCGTTGAGTGTAAACTACATCCGCATGATCTCTAAGTGATTTTGTCATTCATTCCAGCAGGGCTATGTGGCTCAAACAGGCAGTCGTGCCAGCACTCTCACATCCTCCATGTCCATGGGCATGAATCTGGGACTTGGACTGGGCGCCCCCGCCATGATCTCCAGTGGCACGGCAACCATTTCTTCCGCGGCTGCCGCTAAGATGAATCGGATTCCGGGCAACCTCCTCGACCAACTGGAAAGACACCTGCCACTCCAGCGGGACGGTTTCAGTACGCTGCAGTTCCACCGACGCAGCCGCGGCTCCAAGCAGCGCAGCGAGAGTCCCAGTCGCATCCGCAACCTGGTGCAGTCCGTCCAGAAGCTCTTTGCAAAGTCTCAGTCTCTGGAGGTGTCGGCGGTCAAAGGGAGCATGGCCGCAGGTCAGACAGGAGAAGCCGCCAAAACGGCCCGTAAAAGCAAGAGCAAAGACAGGGCTAAGACGGAGGGCACCAAACGGCGACCTCGACCCAACCTCTCAGGGTTCTGGAGCTCAGATGATGCTTTGGAGGACGAGCCCGCCAGTCAGCCTGCCACCGCCGGCCCGTTGGCGGTGGCGTATCGAAACCCATTGAGCATGATGACGCTGGGCAGAGCTGTGTCGGACAGTCAGGCGGCACCCAGACCACATCCACAGGGCTACCACACCATCGCAGCTCACTCCCTCACATCCTCCAAGAGCAGCGGAGATCTCAAGACTCAGCTGGGACCGGTGCCCTCCGGAGGTCGAGGGGAGCACAACACGCTGGTGAAGAGAGCCTCCTGGTCCACGCTGACTCTCAGTCAGGCCAGACAGGTGCTTCAGAAGGGCACGGTCAACGTCAACCGCACACTCCTCAAGTCTAAGTCCTGCCACGGACAAGAAATGACCTGCAACTTCCTACAGGTAACACCAAACAAAGACGGTAGAACGAAAGTGAGATTTCTTGACAGTGTTGCACATACTTGATTTAATTATGACATGTTTGATGTTTAAATTCTTTAAAATTGTCATTTGTTGTGATGTACACTGTGTGTTTGCTGCAGGTGCCGGCAGGCGAGTGGAGTGGGACTCTAGGTAAGGAAGGCGGGACGGGTGAGATCCCGTGCAGGAGGATGCGCAGTGGCAGTTATGTGAAAGCCATGGGAGACACGGAGGAGAGCGAGGACTCAGACGAACCCCCCTCGCCCAAACCTTCACCCAAGACTGCCGCCAGACGACAGAGTTACCTGAAAGCCACACAACAGTCTCTGAGTGAACAACAACCTCCACTGCCGCCACGCAAGTACGTAAAACCACACACACACCAGAACATAACACACACACCTGAAGCACAACATATCACATTTGAACATAACAAACATACATTTGAAAATATACAGAAACTTTTACACCCTCATACAACACACTTGAACTTCTATGATGTTGGAATAAACTGATAAAAGTCATAATATCCTGTCATAGTTTAATAAACATCAATCTAAGCTTGTTTGCTGGTGATTCTTTCTGAAAACAACTTTAAAACCATCAAAGAGACTAGAGACCAGCTCAGACCAGCAAACCAGTTCAGGCCGCTTTGAGGGGTTTCCCCGCAGGAAATCCTAACACAAACCTCTCTCTGCATTTCACAAGACATTCATATTATACATTTTTCAAGTTGTTTTCCAGGTAGTGTGACTGGTTTCCAAAATAAGTGATTTTCTGTACCCTTGACAACTCTTAAAAGTTTTTTTACTACATTATTTTATAAACCAACACGTAAAGTACATTATTAAGTGACTCTTTATTTCATCTTCTCCAAATATCTTAATTAAATCATTCTCATCCAAGGGAGTAACTTTGGTTTCAGAAGTGGGGGGGACACAAAATGGGGGAAAATGTTTTTGATTTGAGTCATATAACAAATTCACAATACCTATGTTATGCGTTGTTTTTGATTGTTTAAATTGCTTAAACCATGAAACCAAAAGGTGTTTTCTTCCTCATAGAAGTCCATTATAAGGAAACATAGCCTACCGAAACAACAACCATGTAAAAACAAACTTCTATTAAATCAAAACCATGTGATTGAATACAATATTTCAGTGATCTACTTTAGAGTGTGCACACCACGCATGAATTGAGACAGCCAGGTTCTCTGTGTCCTGCTCGGTCCTAGTATTTCTCAATGGCAATGACGGCGAGTGGTTAAAAAATCTTTACAATTAAATTTGAAAGTGAGGGGGACATGAACTGGACTTTTAAAAGTGAGGGGGACATGTCCTCTCTGTCCCCAGTGAAAATTCAGCCCCTGCTCTCATCACATTATTGTTATCAGACACATGTTCCGTGTGACCAGCAGATGGCAGCAATGTTTACAGACTGCTTTACTTCCTCTACTGCAACTACAGTACAAAGTACAAATCCCATGAGGCATTGCTCTTGAACATTCTGTAACAAAGTTGATATCACAGATGCCCAATGTCAAAGTAAACCACAAGATCATGTGATGAGCTTAACAATTCTGCATACAATGAAGGCAAGATAAATAAAGCATTACAGAAGTGTTTTGTTATTAAATATGCGGTCAGTCCTGTATAAAGTTGAGGCACAACCTATAAAAAACAAAAACACAGATGGCATTAAATACATTCTTTTTATGTGCAATCGGCCATGTAACGTCCCACCCTTCCTACACGCTCGCCGTGGCAGACAAAGCCCTAGTTCTTTCATGCGGGAGCTGTTTGGTGTGGTCTGGTTTCCTCTGCAGAGCGCCAGCTCAGTGCCACACCTGCACAGGTCAGCTTTTCAGAGCCCCGCCTCCATCCAATCACATGACCCTCCACTCCAGAGTCACTGACCTCCTGATGTTCATTTCATTCATGAGGTGAAACTGTAAAAGTAAAAAAATCATATTATACTCACTGTCATGTTGTTCTATGATGTACATTTTCTGTGGAGCACAACAAATATTATCCAAAGCATCTGAATGAAAAAGCATTTAACAAAGAAAAGAGAAAATACATTCAGAGGGTTATATGTCATTTAACTGATCATATAAATATACATTTAATATACATATACAATAATCATAACAGCAGTCTAACACTTCTGCTTATGTGATATATTTGTGTCAAGAACAGACTGGAAGTCAGAAAAAGTTCATGACAATTTGTGTTTACTATCTGCACAAGTTACATTTCTCTTTTAAGAACGTACCGATATTTTTCTTTGCGCTTCACAGAACGTTCATATATCAACCTTATTTTTTTCTTACCCTTCTTATCATGTTGTTCAAACCCTGATGGATTTCTTTGACCTCAAAACAGATTTCTTTTGTGGTGGTTTTTGTTTAAAGTGGAAGTTTAGTGATCTCAAGCTTAAATGTACACAAATGTATTTTTAATCAAATAAGTGATCAATAAATACATATATTTTAGATTTTTGTTTGCCTACGGGACAGTTGGAAAATGCAAGATGGAGTAACTTAATGCA
This sequence comes from Triplophysa dalaica, assembly GCF_015846415.1. Taxonomy (NCBI): domain Eukaryota; kingdom Metazoa; phylum Chordata; class Actinopteri; order Cypriniformes; family Nemacheilidae; genus Triplophysa; species Triplophysa dalaica. Next base: position 18,710,624 of record NC_079561.1, on the reverse strand, counting down.
CTTTTGCATCCTTTCGAAGTTTGATAAAGAGATTTTTATCCACTCCCACTGTAAACAAAAAACAACACCTTGAAAACTTGTTTATGTCCCGTAAAGTTTTTGAGGGTTTTAACAACATAAGGGTGAGTTAATAAGGACAACATTTACATTTCTGGCTAAACTACTCCTTAAAATGAAAAGCTCTAATGAAGTTTGAAATAAACAAAATAAAAAGGTAACATTTCTGCCCAGTTTAGATAGACCACAAGATATTCAGAGACACTTTCACCAATGAACTCACTGGCACGTTTCCACTCAATCCAAACTCTGATCTCCTCCACTATGCAAATGGATACACGGCACAAATCCACAACAACCTCACTGAAACACACAGAACACAGGAACACTGACCACTTCAGATGAGCTCATTCTGTGTGCCACTGAAAACAGAAAAGCGCACAGATTTTCCCACAAGAGCAAATACTAGTGTAAATGAATCTTATTGGTCAGACGTCTGTTCCTCTGTCCTGAATCCTGCTCTCGGTCACATGGTTGCTCACTTTGTCTCTGTGAACTAAAAATAAACCAATTGTTAATAACTGCAAATGACATAAAGACTAAATTAGTGTTCAGGGTTCTTTTTAACTTCTCTTGACTCATTTCTCTTCTGTTTGTCGTCTGATCTCGATCATCAGCTGTATGCCGTCTCTATGTGAGGTCTCCACCAATCGGAGTCTGGATAACCTGCACTGTTTGATGACGTCAGGTGAAGCAGGACTGCCGCACTGGGACACGGATCCCAGGTTCAGTCAGGGCTGTGGGACACTGGGTCAAGGGTCCGGCATCAGCCAGGTTAGTGGTGTTTGCAAATATCCCACGATTCATAACAGTGTGTTAAAACTGCACAGATCACTCTAGCAACGCTTACGAAAATGAACCATGGTTTTACTATAGTAAAAGTAAAACGCAGTATTAACTGTCTTTGTGGATTGATTATCATTTCTAGAACCAAGCAAGCATCCACCCAAACCGTTGATGTGTGTTTGTAAATCGCAGAGAAATTCTTAAATGTGTCAGAGATGTTTTGCTGTGGCCTCAGAAACAGAATGTTCCAGATGAAGTGTTGTAAGACATCTCTAAGCTTGTTTAAAGAAACATGGAGGGTGAAAAATGAGTTCAAGGGGAATTTTGTTGGGCGCAGACGTTTCATATGGTGTCTCTCCTCATTTCATGATGAGACATCAGGACTGCTGGAGTGAGACGGGAATGAAATGATGTGGATTTTTAAAGAGGAAAGACAACCAATCTACTTTCTTGGGATTTTGATGAACACTGAGAAAAAAACAAATGGGCTCCAGGAAGACTTGAACTAGTTTAAAGCATTTTCAACAGAGTGTTTTTTTCTGGGAATCGACTTGGGTTGTTTACCCAAATGATCTCTTTAAAGTCAGACGGTTTGATCATTGAACAGAGTTTTAGTGGATCTTTCTGTTTATTTGTTTGCTTTTAATTAGACGGTTTATTCTTCACTAACACATGCAAAACCCATTCTGTTTCCTCCTCGTGGAGAGAGACACCTGCTACCAGAACAAACACAGACTTCTGTCTCTACCTCACCATCTACCGGTTCTGCTGTTAGTTTGAACCGTGATCGCGTTTTAAGAAGGACTTGAGGATTCACATGAAGCTCTTTGGTGGTCTGTTTCCGCACTTTGCCTGTTGGATTGAAGCAGAAAAAGGGGCATATTTCAGGATTAGGACATGCTATAATAATCTGATGTGCTCATGAATCATCGGTTCAGAAAAAAACCACAAAATTATTAGGCCTAGATGTTTGTCCTATTTCAGGCAAGATAATTTATAAATATTAGGGGTGGAATTTATGAAATACCTGGCAACCCAATATTATATTAATATCACAATTATAGTTAGTTTGGTTTGAAAATAAATATATTATTCTGAATTTCTTTATTGTCCGCAGACTTTTACTGAATGGTGGTTATTAAAAAAACTATTCAAATAAAAATCATTTTAACCTAAAATATTCATTCTTGGGGTGAGAATATTAATACAGTACAAGGTCAAGTTTTACAAAACGTATTTCATCCAGCCCTTATAAAAATAGAAACAGCATGAAATATAGACCGAATTAGAAGCATTTAAAAACAATTTTAACATCTTATTTTAAGGGTGTAACAATATGTCGTGGTACGACTTACGGGGCGGGGTCACGATATATATAATAGAGCAGCGGCCATTTTTTTCAATGTGACATGATCGCCTTGATATATAAGTTTGAACATTTTATTAGTTTGTTTGTTTGTTTTATACCGTGATACAATATTGTGAACCCAGTATCGTATAGTTTTGAATCTTGAGCTGAGTGTATTGTTACTTTCGTTTTAGCACCAAAACTGACAGCCAAAGAGATTTTTTTGGTCCTTTGTAGCAATGACTACATGAAAGCCTTAAATCCCAGCTGCTGGAGTTAGAGCTATCAGATCCTCTCTTCCACACGATAATGCCTCAATCCCCACTAAAGCGATATCCGCATCTCACCCCCTCTCAGGTGCTCTTGTGGGCGGGCAGCGGCCATCGCACGGGTCGTCTGAACCTGCACGTGTGTTTTCAGGTGGAGCAGAGTTACCATGCCAGCGCGGCTTACGGTCAGCTGGAGGCCTTGGACCTTCCCAAACCAACCTGCTTTCGGTCTCGCAGCCACAGTTACCTGCGGGCCATCCAGGCCGGATGCTCGCAGGATGATGATACGGGCTCCGCGGACTCAGATGAGACTCCGCCCACAACCATGTCCATCAGTAGCTATACCAACAGCAACAGTGAGTACGGCGTGCTTTTGTAGAGATCATATAAAGCTAACACTGCAAACATGATTATGTGAAACATCATTGTTAATTTAAACAATGGACTGGTTTGGATTCTTTCATATTTAGACACAATCTGATCCATATCAAACATTTATCTTGTGTTCTTCTCTCATGGTTTATGATATTGAATTTTATAGCCCCTAATTGTGTGACATACTAAACCACAGGCAAATCTGTTGAGCAAATCTGGGGACAAAGTTCATCGCCGGTGATATAATGAAATGAGGAGAGTCAAAGGTCTCTGGTCTCTTCAGGTTAACATGATGTCATTATATCGCCTTCGATGATGTCATAACAGTACTAAAGAGCTCAAGGTGAAGTGTGATCTTCTCTCGCTTTCTGCGAGACAGTTGTTCTGGAATCACCATGTGAGGGTACAAATCCAGCCCATGTCCATGACAGCCATCTCATGGACTTCTTAAAGGCACAGTGTACCCCAAAAATCTTGTCATGATTTACGTGGTCTCGTGTTACTTCCGTGGAACACAAAAGGAGAATGTGAAGAATTAGATTACAAAGGACGAAAGAGACATGTTCTTCTGCAAAAACTTGATTGACACGTGTTCAGAATTGTGAAGGGACTGGGTGCTTTTACTGGTTTAGATTCAGTCGACTACTGGAGTCATTAGACTTTTTGACATCTTAAATACTCACCAGATTTGCTATAGCCGGCTGTCTCGCACACACTCACAACATCTGCTGACCTACATTTGGACGGGTGGTGACTTGCTAAAATGAATCCCAGAGCTTAACAGCTGATGGTCTTAGATGAAGCTCAGAGTTTCTCAGTCCATCATGACCCCTCTGGCAAAACTTCAGCCTCAAATTAAACTTCATCTCAGTTGGTTTTTCAACATTCACACATTTAAAAATGATGAAAAACTTTGGAGGATTTACAATTGTGATGACTGTTGAACACGGCTTGTGAAAAAGGTCCATTATTGCCTGTTATATTATCTACTTGATTTATATTGCCTACTATTCAGTGTGATATATCGAACAACATTTCTTGAATTTGTCATTTGGTTGTAAAGACCTCTTTGAGCTCTTTTATTACTTTTGGCTGGGAAATGGGCAAACAATGCAAATGGTATAAATGAATTATTACCAGCATTACCAGCCCACCAGTCACCAGCCCACCTGTGCTCTCAAAAGGCACTCCTTCATCGCTGTTTATGATCAAACAATGTAGAATTTCAATTCCTAACCACATCTGACATGTATGTGGTCTGCAAATGAACTGAATTGTATCTGTCAGTACAAGTGACTCATGACAAACTTCCTTTAACCATAACAGGGTCTTTCCTGTAATCCAGATGCTTTTAGTGACGCAAAAATGAATACAGTATGAGCGTGTTGTACTTCTATTTAAGTAGCAGGTTTTTTAAATGTACACTTGTCAAGTTTTTAATAGTACCTAGAGAGCGAGAATTTAGGATTGCATGAGGGTGTCACTTAATTTTGATATTATTTATTATAATGGGGGGTTTGTTGTAGTCGAACCAACTAATTCAAGCACACAGCATTTTTGAATTCCATTGCTTATGTTAAAGAAATAGTTCAGGAAATTCTTTCATCATTTACTCATTCTCATGAAATTTGAGTTTCTTTCTGATGCAGAATACAAAAGAAGACATTTTGAAGAACATTGGTAGCCAAACAACAAGATTGGCCCCATTTGACTTTCATTGTTTTAATAATACACCACAGGGACATTTCTCAAAATATCTTATTTTTTGTTCCACAGAAGAAACACGCATACTCAAATTTAACTAATGCTAACAATTTTATTTTTCTATGAACTATCCAATTAAGGACAAAGGAAAAGCCATGTGCTCGTTATAATCGTTTTGTAATGAAAATGAAAATGTATTAAACTGACAGTTTTTAAAGCTTTTGAACATCTTTTAAATTGTAAGTTTAATATTAAACTCAGTAAGGACACGTAAAGGCGTGTAAAATGTAAGAATAAGAGACAGATCTTGTTCTTTTTCCCTCTTTACCGTGACATTACATTTTGCGCTATAGTATCTCATCTCTTTGAGAAAAAAAACGTGCTTTTAAAACGCTCCTCCCCGTCCTGGTGGCCGTGCGCGATCACGTGACGGGAGCGCTCTCGCGAAGCCTCCCGTCCGCGAGCGGCGACTCTATTATGACGCAACGCGCCGAGATCAAACGCGCATCCCTTCGGCCAATGAGAGCGCAGCGCGTGAACGCATCGAACGCCCTTCTCTCCAATCCCGCGCTTTGAAAGAATAGCTGGATCGCTCGCGTGTATTTTTTCCTCCCTCGACTCTTCATCGAGACGTGGATGGCGGGACCCGTTGAACGGAAGGATATTACAGCGCGTGGAAGAAACGACACAAAGATCTGAAGTAAAAGAACCGGCGGATCGTTTCCTTTATTCTCGCGCGACGGTATGGAGAGAATAGATCGACGTTGATCACCCCACGCACGGAGGAAAAGGTGTGCGTGCATTTCTTTACGTTAAATGTCCGCCGTAAGCGCGTGAACGCGGAGAGGACACGCGCCAGGGATAGAAAGAGCGAACGCACGCGCAGCGTCTCGAGACGGGTCCCATGTGCGGTTTTGGAGGAAGTCATGACAAAGACATCCGATCGTTGCGAATCTAAGCCTCAAAAATACGCTGTATCGATGCGTTTAGTGTTTGTTTTAGTGATGTGTTTATTGCATTAGCCGGTTAGCTCTCGTTAGCCTGCATGCTGGCTAGTGGAGGTGTGTTCATAATGATGCGTGACTCAACCATCCACCCAAACATCACATTCTAACCGGGCTGTGCATGCGCTTTTTCACGCACACTGTCATGTGAACGCTGGTTTAACTTCGGTGATATCGTGCATTTTGACGTGGAGATGACACGTGATCACGTGTTAAAACCAGCTTATGTGCAGTTTTGATTGAGGCTGCAACGTATTTGCAATGCAAAGTTGAGGAGAGATAACACGACAACTACCCATTGTGTGTTGTGTTGTTGTGTTGTGATGTAAGTTAAGCATGTAGGGTTTTAACCGATTGACTCATGGTTCTGAAGCAGACCTGAACAATCGTCTCTTTTCAGCTTTTATTTATAAGCTGTTATTTATATAAATGTGCACACAGAAAAAAATGTTAAGTGTAGGGTGTACGTGTATACTTACTAAACTTGTAATTGTCTCCACGCATGCTTGACCAGAGCGATTTGTGTATGGAGTCTGGTTTGTCCTACATTTGGCAAGTTGCTCTCCTCTTAGTAAACACTTGCTGTGCACTTAATCTTAAAACTTGTCCTAATAAGGATTAAAAGTCTGAATGTGAAGCGGTTGGGCTGTCTCTGTTGTGTGTCTGTGTGTAGTCTAGTCTGTAGGTCATATGTGCGTTAATGAGTTATTTGGACCAACTTTGAATTTTTTAGTTAGTTGTGACACAACCGCAGCTTTTTGTCATTCAGAGGTCACAGTTTCGGCTCAATATCATTTAACAGGACAGTTCGTCCAAAATTAAAAGTTCTTTATTTACTCACCCTCAAGATGATCCAAATGTGTATGTTGAATGAATGCCTGTAACCAAACTGTTCCACCAGTAGAAAAAGTTTATTTTTTCTTTTGAACACAAAAGAAGATATTTTGAAGAATGTTGGAGTTCTGGGGCACTTTTGAGAACCATTGTCACTTTTCCCACAACTGTTGTCAATGGGGTGCATGAACTATTTGGTTACAAGCATTCGTCCAAATATCTCTCTGTGTTCATCAAGACATTTATACAGAACTCGAAGGTGAGTGAATGAAGACAGAATGTTTATTTTTGGGTGAACTGTTCCTTTAAGACTAGAAAGTTTCTCCCTATGATATTGTTCGGCCTGATCTTTTTCACTACTTTTACGCATTACACGCTCCACATTTCTATTGTTATTGTCCTAACAGAACCTGCTACTTATTTTCCTCTTTTAAAAGATAGATCATCCCTCCTCCCAAATCTATTATCATCTTTTTAAGCTTATTATTGTCATTCAAACTTGCATGTGATTTGTTCTTCTGTAAAAAACAAAAGAAGATTTTTTCTTCCATTGAGTCCATACAATGGAAGTCAGTTGGGTCCAATGTTTTTTTGAGTTCCAACGTTCTTCAAAATATCTTTTGTGCTCTGCAGAAGAAAAAAAGTTTTTCTCCCCTCCCAGAAATGTGAGTGAAAAGTCTTTGTGAGTTTGGTGGCTCTTTGGTGCCTGTGCTCTTTGTGTTCAATAAAAGGCCATTGCCGCTTTGGCAGGGGCCCCGGGGCAGAGACCGGCTCTAATGCCTTTAATCTGGATCTGAGCCTCCCCGCTGAGAGAACTGTGTCATAAACTCACTATCACCCTCACTACAGGAGTCACACGTGTGCTGACGCCAGCATATCTGAAGTAAGATCAACCCAAAAGTCCCATTTGTCCAGAAATCATGGTGCTTTAAGCTATGACAGGTCAGCTGTGTTGTGGAAATTAAACGAGACGTGTCATGTTTCCTGAGAAGATTGTGATTGGGTTATTGGCAAGCTCACACTACGTGATTTCTGGCTGGATTTTGCTCTCGTGGACAGATTTCCAAGGTCTGTGACAACCTCCGGGTCGCGACCAAATCGGTGCTCGTTTCGGTTGCCGAGGCTCCTTAAGTATAAGCAGGTTTGCAACGTGTTCTTGACCTGTCTGGAGCTATCCCAGACTTGACTATGTTTTCAAACCTGTTTCATATTATCGCAAATTAATCTTGTGTGTGACACCAATCACAGCTCCGAAGTCTTTAAGGTTGGGTGTTGTCTACCAAATTGGCAATTGGGATGATGCCTACAGTGAAGCATCGTGATGGACGATGTCATCGACTATCGGCTCAACCCTAGAAGCAACAAAGCTGTATTATGGAATATAGACCACACTTCAATAACACTCAAGCTCCATTCCAGTTTAAACTATCAGACGCACCACTATCAAACTAGCGAAGATATTGCTCTCCGAAGGGGACACCTCCACACAAAACATGGCTCCCAATAAAGAGAAACTTGCGTTGTTTTTATTCCTCCTTTTTCAAAGTGATTTTTTACACATCGAGAATTTAACTCTTCGGAGGGAGTAGGGCATCAGGATGATCGCTTCTGAATGGATTGCATGGCATAAGTGTTCACGATGTGAGAGGTGTTTTCGCTGTTGGTCCTTGACCGAAGTGTAGTTGTGTTGTGTGCGTGCTGCTACAACAAGGTGAAGGATGACGAGAAACATTGTTGTGTTGTTTAAGCGCCATAGCAATTCAAGAAGTGGTTAAAAGTGTCAGCTCAGCTTAACACAGCGCTGTGCTTTGAGCTTCGCTCTAGAGTTCTTAAATGATCTGCCGCCACATCCCAGAGAAGTTGAGTTAAAGTTGGTCATTCAGTAGCTGTCGGCTTAAATAATAGCAGGTGCCTATTTGTTACTGTTAGTGTGGTCCCTTTGATTTTTGTCAACAAAACTGCTTTGTCAAGTGGATTCATCAAAAGGTGGTCCAATATTTCTTACGCTCATTTAATGCTTTATATATTGATTACCTTAAAGCTGTCCAGTATTCTACCATTTTAGATTTTAATGCTATTCCTGTTCTGTTTTCACTCTTTTTTTATCCTGTTAGTCTTACTCTCCGCATCAACTTCACCTCATGTGTTGATCTATTTAAAAAACTCTGTGTCTTTTCTCTACATTGATGTGCCATTTCAAAGAGGTGGAAAGTAAATAGACATCTGACGCAAATGATGGATGTCTTTTTTACTTTTGCAGTAACGGTATGCGAGCATATTCAGGCATTTCAGACCTTTGGAAAATGCTTGTTAATGCTGGTGTGAACAAAGAGCAGTGCTTGAATTGAAGGGGGCTGGGGGGGATCTGGAACCCCATAAGGCATTAGGGACCCCCTATAAAAGGGAAAAGTAGACCTGGGGGGTCCTTAATAAGGCAAATCTAAATCATGGCAGATAAGATGCTGTCAGTATTGTGAATTCATTATTTATAAGTGTATTTAGGCGATTTGTCGTGTCCCCCCCCTCCGTACAACATTATTCAGTTTGAGCACTGATGAAAAGTGCTTCATCATGTTGAAATGTTAGCTGGATGAGTGTAGACGTAGCCTCAGGCCTGAGAATTTGAATTGTGCAACTTCAGATGAAGTGTTGTCAAGCAAACAGACGTATGGCTTTAAAACATGGCTACAAGATACATCAGTCAAAAGGTCTGTGGGTGGGATCTCTTGACCACTCAAAATGTCTTGAGAAAGTTCTAAGATGAGCTTTGTAGTTCTGTCACACATTCATTTGTATATCTCAAGATGTTTTATTATGGCTCTTTTCTTTCATAGTATCTTCCATTTAAGTGAATCTCGGTTGGCCATCAGACTGCTGTGTGGCAGCTGTCCTTGCATCACATGGCGAGCATTAAAACACCACGCTGACAATGCCAACAGCCTGTTCGAGAGACAGAACAGATGTATTCAATATTGTCTGTGAGCTGTCAGTCGCTGTGTTGAACCGGCCATACAGCAAACCCAACACAGAGGATATTTGTTTACGAACACTTCTGCCTCTTTAGGCCTCGTTCCTTCAGCAATGCGTTTTGCAGTTATTAAACAAATAATGGTGATATTTGCTCATTGCTAAAGGGTTGACTACAAATATCTTTATTTATTTATTTTTTTCACTGTCCATCGACAACAATTTTTTCTCGGCGGCAGGGTTAATGAGTTCATAACTGAACTAAACATAGTGACAATATAAGTTTGCAGATTTTTGACCTGCTTTGTATAGTTTTAATGTCTAGTACATTTGTTATAAGTCAACAATGTTAACTCTTTTCCCGTGTTACCTGGACTGAGAAAATGTGTCTTCCAACAAACCCGTACAGCATTAAGTATTTTTACTGAATAACATCTTAAATTATCTGTACTTTGTGTTTACTTTGCAAAAGTTCTCTTCACTTAATACTTCATTACGTTATTAAGAAAACATCAAATGATTCACGCATATATTTTTTTAACCTTTAATACTTAAGCACATTAGAGATCTACTTTCTTTTAGTCATGTAAAATATTTGATTAAAAACATTTGAATAAAGATTATTACCCTACTCAGTTTTTAAAGTACTTAAAGTGTTTAAAGGTTAAAAAGTACGACATGTATATATAAAATGAAATGTTAATGTGAATAGTCAAAAATTCTAAGTATAATGTAAATAAAGTAGATTTTTCTGAAGTTAAAACACTTTGGTAATGGACAGATATTTATTTTTAAATGTGAGTGAAAATATTATTGTTCACCTGTGCTTTCAAACTGTTTTGTTGGCAAATAAACGCATTTCTCTCTAAAGGTAACACAGACAAACGTTTAACTATACAAATGGAATCATACAAAACATCATCTTGTATAACGATACAATACAGGTTTTTATACAATCAGACAGTTTTATGGGATTCAACTTCATTCATATTAATGTAAATACAATTTTTGAATCTTATTTGTGCACAGACAAGCGTTATTCTCATTGTTGAGGAAAATCTCGAGTCGCATCAGCAGATTTTTTTCTTCGGTGGGTGCAGCTCGACGCATTCCTGATGCACGACAGGAATGTTGTCGTGATTTGAGTATGTAAATGCCTGTCTTTGTCTCATGTCTTCCTGTTTCTCCACTGCAGAGGCTGCTGGGATACCGTCTGACATTCTGAAGAGAGTTTCTGAAATGTTTGTGGGTTGTATGTGAAATGAGCTAGCGTTCGAGATATTCAATCTGTTACACAACTACATTTAGTCTTGACATTTTCACTCTCTAAATTTCTTCTCATTTCTCTCCATCATCTCAGAGTCCTCGTGTACAGCTGTGTGTAAGAAGACTCCTCCCCCTATACCTCCCCGCATCACCTCCAAACCCTTCATCGCCGTCACGCTCCAGAGCAGCACCGAATCCGCCCAGGACACCTACCTGGACAGCCAGGAACAGCGCAGCGAGGTCAACAGCCAATCAGGACGCAGCAATTCTTCGGACAGCCTCGCCAGCTCGCGGACAGGAAGTCTTGTTAAGAGCGCCAAGCGGCCGCCAATCCTGCCCCCCATACCCGCTCCACGGGAACCCGTACCTCTGCCAAGTGCGAGGGTGACCACCCCGCCCCCTTCCATCGTTCCGCCCTCTCCCGCCCCAGCTGCCAGAAATGAGCCTGCGAGTTTGACGGTGACCCCCGACGCACCGAAAGCTGAGCCCAGGAGAAAACTCTCGTCTATTGGTATTCAGGTGTGTATGTGGGTCTTTTGTTTATAAAACTTCCAAATGCATATCGCAGTGGTTTGCAATAACTTAATATTAAATCAAAGTTCCCCTCAGTGTTCATCGACAGGAAAAAATGGCCTCTCTGTTATTGTTATTTTTGTAATTTCATGTCGAAGTCTTGATATTTATAGTTATAATAGTTTTTGTGTTTTTATGTTAGTACAGAATCTGTTTTGTTCTTGCACTATAGTTTAGTGTGAAGTAGAAAGGAACATGCATTGTGAACTCTTGTTTTACTACCATCATGATAATCTATAAAGATATTTCACCCTGAAATGCAAATTCAGTGATCTTTTACTCTTCCTCGCGTCATTTCATACTTCTCTCTGTTTGCATAAACAAGGAGATTAAAGGCGTGATGTATTCCGTAAATTATTAGGTCATTACTTTTAGTCACCATGTCCATATTCAGACTTGGCGAGTTGAAAGCGGATAACTTCTACTTTACCGTTATTGACACCACACACCTGACGGTTCTTCTTTGTTTCATGTAATAACAAATAACTGATGAATTTGGGCCATTTGAGGGCAATTTAACCAGCAGAATTCTCATTTTTGGTTGACATCTGTCTTTACATCTGAGGTGTGGTTTGGCCTGTTAATGACTAACTGTGAGAGAAACCATGTTCAAGTATTTATCCATGTACTTCATTTGCATAAGCATACTGCTTTATCAATTTAAACAAATGCTTTTGTCATATTTCCTGCTTGGTCTCAGGTGGATTGTGTTCAGCCGATTCTGAAAGAGGAACAAACTCCCACCACCAGATTTCAGTCCATCGGTGTTCAGGTTGAAGACGGCAGGCCGTGAGTTTTGCTTCTGTACTTACAGGAAAAGGCCAAAGTTCTTCATGCCTGCCTGACCGCCTTCTTTTAATGATTAGGACACGTGTAATCAACAGGCTCTCTATGTGTGTGTCCGTGTGTGTGTGACACACACACACACACACTCACACACACACTGAGATTGAGGAAAGAAGATTGTGTCCGAATCTCCCACTCACTTTGTTCCTGGCGCTCCTCATCACAGTCTATTTTCATATTTTCTCTGACTCATTTACATATCTCTCTCTTTAAAGTATCCTGTCTCCCACACACCAGCTGTCTCTCTCTCTCTTTCTCGCTCTCTGTCTCTGTTCTGTGTTCTCCTCTCTGCACAAAATATGCAGAAAATGTGTCTCTTTTGAAATAGAAAATATATAACGATGCTGTTTATTAATTGTATTATTAATAAATATGACTGCATCAAAAGAAAACACGTAAGGTTCTTTTATTACATGATGTGAAATTTCTACATTTGGTCATATTTGCGTAGATAAAAAACTACTCTGGTTTTTATTGCTATAATAATAATGTCATCCTCTTATTTATCACTATATAGCATTTTATACAATTCTATAATGTAATGCTTTGTATTTGTGGTGTATTTAGAGTTTGACCAAATAAAATATATATTTTTAAATTCTTAAAAAAAATATTTAAAGTTTAATATATTGTCATTATTGCTCAACCGACAGATTGATTGTTTATTGCTCATGTTGATCTGGAACTTCAGGTAGTGTCTGTGTCTGTGTGTGTCTAGACTCAGTCGCTTCACTAGCATGGCGTCTAGACAGGAGACTGCGGATGCCGAAGCTCAGGACCAATCTGACGGTTACCCTTCACAGAACAAGACGCGCAACCAATCGTTAGACGGCAAACCCTCGAGACCGGACGTGCGCTGCGGTTTTGCCTCGCTGCAGGAAAAGCTGGACCCAGCGCTGGATCCGTCCTCGCTGCCCCCGCCCGACCCCTCACTGCAGGCCGGTACGGGCAGTGTAAATGGAGCGGCGGACCAGTCCGGGGGCGTGGCCTGCCTCAGGGACGGACGCTGGTTCCAGAAGCTTCTACAGGCTGAGACGGACCGCATGGAGGCCTGGTGTCAACAGATGGACCAAGAGACCAAAGACAAAGAACTGTCCGAAGAGGGTGAATTATTCTTTTATAGTGAGCAACATGACATCCGATGCAAACCACAAGCTATTTATACAAAACAAGAACAGAATACGCAAATGATTTGTATGTCTGTTTCGACACAATCACAACCTGTGAATGAACCCAAGGCTTTCTACCACCAGAAGCTGAAGGACTTTAGATTTAAGATGAAGTTTTTATACTCCTGCTAGCCCTTATGTGCACCCGTAGCCGTATGTTTTCATTATATAAGCAATTAGGAATGACATATGTTGGAGAAACAGATGAAGTGTGTGTCCAGGTTCATATCTGGCGGTGAGGCGCCTCAGACACAGGATCTGAATTCACATATATTCCCAGAAGGCTCATGAATTAAAGATAAGACGTGCAGTCTCATTTAACGCCTTTAATCACAAACGGCTTGTGGTTGTCGCTAATTTTGGCTCTTCGAGCCTGTGATTAAAGTCATTAGGATTGAACCTGGCAGCAGTGAAGGGGGGAGGCGAGACGACTGATAATGAAAGTGTGTATTTCTCCCTCCTTCATGACAGGCTCTGTCAAACATAACAAATCAATGCTGTTTGCAAAGCTGGAGTTTGTGATGCGTGACGGCAAACTGACTTTTAAAATCTCTCTCTGTGTGTGTGTGTGTTTAGTCTTGGGAAAGGTTCGCAGTGCGGTGGGCAGTGCTCAGCTCCTGATGTCAAAGAAGTTCAAGCAGTTTCAGGGTCTTTGTGAGCAGAATCTGGTGAGCATGAATCCGTCTCCCGACTCATAAAATCTATGTTTTTATTTTTGTTCACCAAAAACAAGACCACTTTAAACCCAGACCATATGGATGGAGAAAATACCAACATAGATTTGAGTAGTTTAGGGAGTGGTGGAGGGGTGTGATGGTTCAGTTTGCGGGTGCTACGCAGAAGCTTTTTGGGGTTACATAACTTCTTAAATTCCGACAATTGACTTGTGTTCTGTGGTTATTGGGTGCTTTGTTTAACAAACAGAATTAGCGAATACCATATTCTCTGTTACGCTGTAGTTTGTCTTTTTTGTCTTGAGTCATTTTGTCCACTAAATACTACTTTTTCCTGGCATTATATGCAAATATTGTAAACAAATATGCCCTTCAGCAATTTTTTGTTGTAAGACCCCTTTTGTGTTGGACTTATAATAAAGACTTATAATCTTAAACTTAGAATTGTAATTGAACCAAAAACATAATCAGTATTAAATAAAGGAACGCCAACTGTTTTCGTTGGTGGTCTTATTTTTATATTTGATTGCATACAATAAAAAATAATTTTCTGTATTTCATAAAATGCCAAAATCCGTGGCCCCCCTCGATCCATCTCGGGGTTTGAGAACCACTGCCCTACATACATCACTTTTGCCGACTATTGTTTGAGTTTTTAGTTTACTGCCCTCTAGAGGCACTTTGTCTGCACAGCAGTCTGAATGAAAATGATTTTACGAACCCATTTTACGAATTTTACTATTCTTTGTAGAAAATCATCAGTATTGGTCCTTCATCATATAGCTTTGTTTTCGGGTTGTTGTGTCACGACAACATTCCCACAGATGAAGAGAGGAAAACTCTTGTGTATTGTGTTTCTTGCTGTCAGCTGTTTCCTGCAGGAAATCAGATTCTATTTCAGATATTTTCTGGTTGCGTGAGTTAAACTGGAGCAGCTGACCTCAAGGGAACTCAGATTTTTATAAATTATGTTTTATTTGTTTTTATGCATCCATCGGTATGTGTTTTCATCAGTTAAATCTGACTCCTTGGTCGCTGTCTACGCTCTTCCCATTAAGCTCCAGGAGTTATCTTGAGTGATGTATCACAGGGGACTTGTGTCTGTTTACGCCATTTATTTATTCTTTTTTTTCTGTGTGCGCCCAAGGATGCAACCGCTCAGCCGCGGCCCACCGCTCAGGATCTGGCCGGCTTCTGGGATCTACTGCAGCTGTCCATAGAGGACATCAGCATGAAGTTCGATGAGCTCCACCTCCTCAGGTCCAACGACTGGAAGATATCCGAGATCCAGGACAAAAAGGTCCAGCCGACACACCAACATCTCACCGCTTTCTCTCCAGAATTGTATTAACCACGATGAAATGTATAATGAATTTAATAACCTTACTTGATTACATTATTATCTTGTCTGTGTGATGTGAATAAAAAGCATTACTGGATTGAACTGACATAGTGGGTGATGCTCCGTGCGTAGAGTACACAATTCAACATCAAACGTTTAGAAATTCATTTTAATATTTACAGTTAATACAGTTACTTTTAAAGTATTTTCCTGACCAAGTATTGACGGGTGAATGAATGTCCTCAGGAGGAGAAGAAGGCCGCTCCCGCACACACACCAAAGAAGACTGTGAAGGTGAAGACCAGCGGAATGAAGGAAAAGAGCAGCGATTCTGTGGCCGACAAGCAGCGTCAGGAAGCCAGAAAGCGTCTGATGGCGGCGAAGCGAGCGGTCTCTGAACGGCAGAACTCCGCCACTGAGAGTGCAGAGAGCATTGAGATTTACGTTCCGGAGGCCCAGACGCGACTCTGAGACACTACGAAACAGAACACTTACACTTTGTGCACCTCCAAATACGCCTCCCTAAATACGCACTTCCTAGTGACCACTCGGACACCCGTGGATCGGAAAATGTGGCGTGCAAAAAGCAGTGTGGTATATCACGAAAAACGACGAGCAAAAAATGTACAAAAAGAGCGGGAAATTAAACTAGCTTGAATGCTACGACGCCATCGCTGCCACAGAAGAACCTCTCCTTGACGTTTGTTTCTATGGTTACCCTCGTTAAAATGATCAATGTTATAAAAGTGAATTATCTCATGGAATATATCAAGACTTTGTAAATTGTGCTAATATCGAAAAGACGATCTTTCCTCCAGACCCTTTACACGCATCACACACGTCACGTGACCACCGAACCCCTTTTTTTGTTTTGAGCATGCACTCAGGACCCTGCACGTGTGCACTTGCTTCTCATCGGCACAGTCTTCCTGCTCTCACAAACACACTTTGTTTTCTTTAACATTAAATTTGCTCCTGGTCTCCGGTCGGATGGAGTGTTCAGTGGAAGCGAGAACAGAATTTTGAACTCTTGAATGGCGTATGTGAATGTTCAGTGATGTTGAGCATCCGGTCAGTCGGAGCTCTTGATACTCTGCAGATGTCCCGACGATGCAACAGATACTTGAAATGTACTAAAGCTGAAGACGAATAGCACAGATCTCAGACCAGCCCGAGCAGAAGGATTTCACTCCACTTGTTTTCTTTCACAAACTTTTCTTTTGTTTTCAACCAGTTAGCAGTTAAGATAGAGACACTTTATCGTATTTCAATTCAGTAAAATTTGATGCAGAAAACGCACAGCTTGGTTTATTTTCCATGAAATTGCATGTCGCTCTTTCTGTTCCACCTATCCATTCGTGTCTTTTTAATTTTGTAGGATTAAAATGCTTTTTATGATGAATGTTTTAGACCAATTCACCAATGCTCCAGATTTCTACCTGGGTCAACAGTCATTTGTTTTGTAATGTTATTGTTATTATTAATATTATTGTTATTATATTATTTTAAAGTGTTTTTTTCTTTTGTTATCTGTGGTCCAGTCATTCCACGTGTACTTGAGTAAGCTGGATGTTTTCCAGTCGATTCAGGCATTGACAGTAAAGCCAATGTGTGACCAATTAGAAGCCGTCGCTTGTAATAGATTCTTTTTCTTTACAGAAATTAAAGACTTCCGTTACCCAGAATTTGTCCGTAATGTCTGAATAATTTCCCTGGTTGGCTATGTTAAACTCAAAAATACAGAGTAATGTTTTAAAACCGCAGGAGTCTGCACATTAAACTTGAAAACTTTCTTTTGTCACATCATAAAACTACACACGTCACCTTTATGAACTATATGAGTCACCACCTTGTGTTTTCATGAGTTTGCTTTGCATCATGTTATGATTTAAAAGCCTACTTTTGAGTCAACTTCACAGTAAACACTACCCAGTGGTCGAGATGAGATGAAGAGATGTCTAAATGTATTTTTCTGGGTATAGCTGTGAAAGTTTATTCTAACAAACCATTTTAATATTGTGTAGATTTATGGCTGAATATTACGACTTGCCATTGTAAGAGGGAACTTAAATTCAGTTTATTATAAAGTTAAGTAGTGGCAATTTAGAGTGCTTAATGGGAACAGGACTCATGATTCTTGGCGTTTTTTATTGAAACTTTTTTTTACCCCAGTCTGTTGACATCTGTTATAATGTTAGCAATGAAATGACTGACTGATATGAGAATAGATGTCTATGTGCTCAACAGACTGTTTAAAGCTAAAGTTAGTCCGACATTCATTAAAATGCATAAAATTAAGTTAACGACGTTGGTAACACTTTACAAAAACAAGTCACATCAGCATGGGTTAACTAACAATGAGCAACATATTGTGAAAGCATTTGTTAATTTTTGCTGATGCTATTCAATACAATAACAAGTATTCATTTATTTTAGCCAACATGAAAACAATTCTAGTATACTATAGTAATAGTAAGCATACATGAGGGTGTTAACATATAAATCAAATGAAATAATGGGATGAATTCCAAAATGTAATGTTATATAATTTGGTTTTGTCATTTATGTAAACCGTGCTGTAGAAAAGACCGTCCATTTCTGTTCATGTTCAGAGAAATGAAGGTTTGCAGAAATCTGAAACCTTTGGCCTCTCAGTTCTTGATCCTAAAATGATGTTTAAGCAAATCAACAATTTATCTGGACCAATCACAGCTTAGAATGCAAAATGTTTTGAGTTTAACAGCAATAATGTTACTGTTCGATACAGATCAAAAGCAGGCGACGTCACGTGTTTCTAAATTCACCGAAGAATCGCTTGTTATTGAAAATAATGTTTCTACATCCAAGACGTCTCCATTTACATGACATGCTTTTTTAAGGACAACTACAACTCGGCACAACTTTCTAGATTCTGCATGTCGCAGCAATATCTCCCCTATATGGAATCTCTCAGACTGATGATTTGCTTCACTTTCCGTCGGAAATAAACTCCAGATCAACAAAAGCAAAACAGGGCTACACTGGACTGACGGACAGTCTCTGCAGGACTTTCAATAGACTCCTAACTGCCTTTGCATTGATTTCACGTTTCTTTCCTTGAGAGATTTTGTGGCTTGCGTGTCATCTGCTGTAACTAACCAATGATGTTTTCAAGCAGGACAGTGAGGGCTGATAAAGATGACATCTATCACATGTCCAAAAGACACATTTAACCCCCAAATCACAATTTTGTCATTCTTTACACGCCTTCATGTGAAACTTGTTAATCTTCCATGAAACACAGGGATTTTGAGACTGTGGGTTTGAAAAAACATGAGGGGGAGTAAATGAGATCGTTTTGGATGATTTTACTGTTTTAAACACTACATGTACCTAAAACAGATTTGCTTTATTACTGCTGTGGGAATTGAATATGTATTTCAGAAATGAGTCTGATTCTGTGTTTGACCTGTTGAAACAGAAAAAGTCTGAATTATCGAATTGAACGTGTAGACCTAAATGTCATCCCATGTCTTCAGAGTCCAGAGAAAGATAGATTTATAGATATTGTTCATGATTATTATTTTTCAGAACTCACATGTTTTAAAGTAATATAGAGACATACAATGTAGATTGTAGGATTGTTGTGAGAATATTTCTTTTATGATAAAAATAAAGTTTTATTTAACAAGAGCGGTTCAAAACGGTGGATGATTGTTCTTTGTGCTCGATCGATTTATGAATCATAAGCTGAATTTTTGTGCACATTTTTCTTATGGGAATTAATTCCCCTCCTGTCATGTCTAACTTCATACTTTTGTTTTGAGTATATCTGGTGATACGAATATAAACCCACACGAGTCCAGGTGACTCCAAAACATATCCAAACCACAAATTATACTTGCTTAAAAAATATCTGGAATGTGACATTGAAGAAAGATTGTAGACCCAATGGAATAAAAAGTTTATTGTAAAATGATGCGCGTATACCAAAGGTTCCTTTTGTTGAACAAAAAAAGGTAAAATTGTATAGATTTTTAAAAGTGTGAACCGTTCTCAATACATAAAACCAGCAGAACAATGTTGTGCAAACAAGCCACTTGAACGTCACATATTTATGCAACGTTTTCTTCATTTCATATGACATCAGTGTTGAATACCTGCTTCAGTCTTCAATAACTTACACAGCTGGATTTAACTGGAGAGACAAAGAAAGAAAACAGAGTCAATATAAGATTTCATTTGAACACTTCAGCTATTGCCTTGGTGTTCAAATACTCTAAAAATGCATTTTTGCTGCTTGTCCAATTTACTCAACTCAATTAAGTTAATTCTACACAACTTTTGGAAAATTTGGCCACAACATGATATTTTATGCTTAACTGAATCCAGTCATGTTGGGACAACATAAAGGAGTTGTGCTAACATAAAATATTTACAATTGGGCAGAGGATTTATATTTCCCAGCATGCTTTGCGTATACAGTAACTGTATTTTGAGAGATATTTTCTTTAAAAAGCTTTGTTAGTGTTTAATGTTCATTTATCTTTAAGGTTATGAAGAGTTTTTTATATTTTTGAGTTTTGTGGTTACCATTGTTCAGAAAAGCGTTGCTGTTACATTTCTAAACTATAATTTCTGTTGAGCTCTTTAATACAACATCTTCTTATTGAAGACAAAGGAAGTTAAGTCTGAATAGTGTTAAAAATATATAAAAACAATTTTCTAGAATACCTTCATTAAATAACCTAATTGACTAAATTGGGTTTTTTATAATGGTTTTGTGTAAAATAAACATGTTAGTGTAACTGATTCACTTGTTTTTGATATACATCAAAAACAAGACTCTTAATCTAATTCAACTAAACAACATTGCATTCAATTGATGTAAGTCTGTTAAATTTACTGAAATAGATAATGTTACATAAATTATACATAATAAGTTGTGAAACCTGTTGACATACAAAGGTTAATTAAGTTGAACATATCATATAGAAGGTTTCTTGGAGGCTACTTTGGTGTTGTTAGAAATATACAGTGAATATTTATACATGTGAGAAAGAATGCATCCAATGATGAATATTTTAAGACAATATTATTTTGTGACATATTTATCTGTCTCTTTTTGTGTATCTAAACCACGGTTTACTAAATAGTTAGAATCTGTGAACTAAATAGTCTTGAATCTGTGTTTACTGTGATTAGAAGAAATTTCAGCACCTGCTTCATGAATTGAGTTACTGGGTTCTATATGTCGTCTTTGTCTCTGGCGCCGTGTTTGAGAATGCGAGTGAACTCGACGTAGTTAAAGTTTCCTTTCTTGTCGATGGGCGCCTCGCGGAACAGCTCATCCACTTCATCATCCGTGAAGCGGTCTCCCATGGTGGTGAGGAGCTCACGGAGATGATCCTCGTGTATGAAACCTGCAGGGTTTGAGATGTCAGATCGGATCTTAGTTACTACAACAAACGAAAACATTGATGATTAACTGGAGATTTTTTGTAAATCAAGACAATTCAAGAGCTTGAGTTTGTTTTTGTCTTACTGTCCCCTGATATTAGCATTTTAATGTGTATGACTTTATTCTGAAGAACACAAAAGGAGAATTCAAAACCACTGAGACATTTCTCAAAATATCTTCTTTTGTGTTTCACAGAGCACAGAGTCACAAGTTTTAAATATTTATTTTTAGGCGAACAACAATGCTAATATCTGTAGTCAAAGCTGCATTCGAATCTGATTCTCTTCTCAGAATCTATCCTCCTCAGGACTCCGATAATAACTTTCAAAATCACTTGGAGACTGCTGTACCAGAAGCTTCTTCGTCGAAGCACGTGAAGGCGTTCCGTATGACGTCCTCGGGGTCGGTTCCGTTCAGACGTTCTCCAAACATGGTGAGGAACATGGTGAAGTTAATGGGTCCTGGAGCTTCACTCATCATGCCCTCTAGATACTCATCTGATGGATTCTTTCCTTCAGAAACAAGAATGATTTCACATGAACGAATAATGCTTCCAGCAGAGACGGTTCTCCCCGCACACGTTAATCCTTGTCTTGGTCTCAAGTGAATTACACTTTTGACAATTTTACAAGTAGTACTAGTGGGATTTTTTGGTGTGAACAACAGTGGCTATCAGACTTTTCGTTGTCAGGCGCCCTTTTTTGTAAGGTGCATGACTTTGTGCCCCCCCATAATAAAGACTGAAATCTTAAACTTAATTTTAATTTTAACCAAAAACATACAATTATATACAATGCTGCAATAATAATTCCCTTGATTTGTGGTCTTATTTTTGTAATGTTTGATTGTACAAAATGTATAATCAATTTCTTAAAATGCCACAAAACCGATTGCCCCCTTGGATCCATCTTTGGGACCCTCAGTTTGAAAACCACTGGTGTACACAAATCAATTTGCTATTTTGTAGTATTGACATTAAATGTGACCTGGCTTCACCCGTGCAATTTTAACTGAAACTAATAGCCAAGAACCTTTCGAAACGGCACATTACCAAGAGAGGCCAACATATCATGAAGATCCTCCTTATCGACGAATCCGTCTCTGTTCTGATCGATCATGTTAAAGGCCTCTTTAAACTCCTGGATCTGTGATTGGTCAAACATGGCAAAGACATTGGAGGTGGCCCTCTGCGGCCGCTTCTTTGTGGTCTTTCCTTTTGCACGTTTGGCAGCAGACATGATGGCGTCAGGGTTTGGTTCTGTCGTGAACGGGATAGAGAGTCATTAGTCTTATCACTTCTGTGGCTGGAACACGTCAAACATAATGATACATTAATGGATATGCATGTGTCCATTTTCCTTTGTAAGAAATGTTATGAACTAGCCAAAAAAAAAAATTATGCAGAATACTCATCTAGTCTTATCTTTATAAAGTTATAAACCAAACAAAACCTTTAAGTCCTACTGGAACAGCAGGTTAAAGGTTTTTCAGATCGTACATATTTCAATGTACCTTACACGCACACATAAAACTTCATAAGATTCACTCTTTTTAAACAGGATCGTACTAAGATGATCATAAATATTCCTCCTACTTTGACAAATATCTACAACTTTAACCAAACTGTTCAGAAGTTAGAAACATAAACGGTTTGCTATAACCAGAACAAATAAGAATAAAAGCACATGATTATAATAACTATACCTTGTTTTGCTGTTGAATCAGGTTGTGAATGTGCGTCTCCGCTGGTTCCTCGGTCAGGCTGAAGGGAAGTTTGTTTAGTTCTTTAGACTTTTCTCCACACCTCCCAGTTCCTGATCCGGCCAATAAGGTCAAACTCCGGCAGTCGGGAATGTTTGGCCATACAAGGCAAAGGAATCCGAGTGCGCCAGACCTCACATATCCTGAGAAACACAGCAGAGTTTTTTTACAATAGCTCGGCTCGGGTCAGACGGAGGCCTTATTTAGCAAATAAAGGACTGAGTGCGCGGCACGAAAGCAACGCTTCCTTTGGAAGTATGACTGTGTAGATGAAGGCCAGAGCCGGGCTGTCATTTCTCAACATTTGCATTATAGGAAAACAGATGTAAAATGATGAGCTGCTGGTAGAAGAGTAGGCCTGTATACAGAGATACAGCTTATGTTAACACACTCAAATATTTACCTACATAAATGGTTGTGTTTTATAATTCATGACATACAGTATTGCGCTTTTTTCTGGGTACTGAAAGCGCTTTACATTGAAGGTGGAATCTTCATGCGCAGCATCCACATGGATGATGCGACGGCAGCCATATTGCGCCACCACACGCCAGCTTATTGGTGGAGAGGAGATCCCAGCCAAAATGTATCGACAACGTATGTTTGAAGAGTAATAATTGTATAGAAATGTCAAAGCAAACGGAGTTATATAAATAAAACAAGTATAGTTGTGGTTAAAGCTGAGTAAGTAAAAGGTTGTAAATTCACGGCCTTGAATAATGATGTTGGAAAAACACATATTTTTCTATATGCATTACTAAAATAATGTTTGCTTACACAACATTTCTCGTAAGTCGTGTGGAAAGAAAGTCTGTCAAGAACATACATATAAATGATCATATACAAATATATTTAACAGTTCAGCATACTTGTATGAATAAACCTTTACATATTCAAGATTATTTTTGCAATTATATATTTATAACACTTCTTACACTATAATCAGAAGTTAGTTTTTAACTAAAGATTATGAGGGTAAAGAAAAAGACCCACATCGATAAGCTATAGACGCTGCAATATTATGACAAAATAAGAATTGTCATTTATAATCTAACTGGGACGTTAAGTAAAATTTAAAAACATGATTACATCATTTGATTTGTATCAATAGTTAGCACATTTAACTACTTACAACTGAAACATAAATTACTTAGAATATAATTAATGATAATATTTAAATGCGTTTTGAATATATATTGTTTGCTATAAAAGTCTTATTTCAAAGTGTTACAGCAGCAGAGTCCGCGACGCACCTAAGCTTTATGTGACGTCAACTCTATCCAATCAAATGGATCCATCAAACCCCTCCTCCTCTAGTCACCATCACTGTGATTGGTTGGCTAGTTGAGCGGGAAACGTCACTTGGTAACAGAGATTTCTGTTCGGTATTAACTGTATAATCCTGCAGTGGGCGCTCGGTGGCTCCTTAAATCCCAGCTCGCTATTTGTTTTACTGAATATACTTGTGCTCACAAAAGTAAAAGCGTTTAATTTTGTTTCGAAGATTGACACCCGACATCCAAATGGAAATTTTTAAATGTTTAATATAAAACGTTGAATAAAAACGCCTCATTCTGTGATGTGACTACACAAACCAGCGAATAGAGAATAAACTAAAAGCTTAATTTCTGTATAGATGTCTGTACAGCAATTTACACTTAACTACTGTCACCGAGAAACTACAAAATAGAAAACACAACGTAGAGAAGCCAAAGAGCAACGCAGAATGATCGTGCTTGACCAATCAGAAACCACTTCCAGGCCGTTGAGCTCCTCCCATTTAGTCACTCACATAGCTCCCGGTTTATTTTATTTCTACGTGCTTGTCGCCTTTGATCTATTAACAAACGCAAACGCGCTTCCTGAAACACAGCGATCACACTAATGCCCTTCTTATTATAAAGCTTGTGCAGAAATGACATTTTTACGCGAGTTAAATGTAAGATGTCCCGCGTGGTCGTGTATTCTGTAATCGTGGGTGAGTTTGTGACATATTTGATGTTAACATTCTCGTGGATGTTATTATGACAGCATGTGTGATTAAACGCCTGGACGTTTATTAATAATATCTGACTGACGTCATGTGATACATGGGCAGGTGGACTGACCTCCGCTGACCTGTGAACTTGCGCATTAAAGACCACCGGTCAGAAACATGGACCACCGTAATGACAGCAAGAAGACGGAGCCCAGAATCATCGAGAAGAAATGTTGTAAGTTGTTATTATAATTTATACAAATCAGACTGATTGTGATATGCAGAGTGACTAACTTTCCAGTAGGTTACAGTTCTTTTGTTACTTATTGAGTGACCTCAGGTTAAGGGTCAAAGAAAACAGTGGTGATCGTTTATGAACACTTTTGAGGGTTTAAGTTAATACTACAGTATACTTTACAGTAGTATGCGTTAACAAAGTGTAGCAATAGCATTCAATATACAACAGCATATTTTTATTAACTACATTTTATCATAGTGAACATAAACATATACTTCAGTATGTGGACTGATTCATTCTCAAACAGTATACAGCAGTTTGTCTTGCTGGTAGATGAATTTGCCCTGATGGATTTGTGCTTCGACTTTGCACTTTAAAACTTTTACAAAAAACGATTTGGACCGGACGGTTGAGCTTTAACATGTTCACTCGAGCTTAACATGAAATTTGGAATTTGAGCCATGGGTCTGAGCTGTGTTTTTGGGGAATGTCAAGGCCAAATGGCGTGTTGGGTCCTGTTTCTCATCTTTAGCGAAGAGTCATTTGCAGAAGGAGAAATAAGTCAAGTGTGGCGACACACCTCATTACATCACTGTGTTGCAGGATGTGCTTTTTCTAACACCCGAAGGTTAGGTTATACCAGGTCATATAGTTTTTGTTAATGAGCCAACCATCATCATTTCTAATACATTGGATAAACTGCTTACCGTAAATATGAGGGTTGAAATCTCACTTGGCACCATTTAACACAAACATGACTGTCAGATGTGATGTTAGTTTTCTAAGCGTCTGCACTTGTGATTTGTCTGGACGTTTGCATGATGATGATTATCACACTTTCATGTTGTTAAAGCAACACACACTTTTTGTTCTGTATCTAGTCCTGGAATCCTTAACTCGGTGTGGTATGAAAGGTCATAAATGATTGGCATATAGAGTGATAATATTATTTCAGAATAAGACATTTGAAATGAGAAGCATAACAGATCAGTCTGTTACATCTATAAAGAGAACGTGTTGATAATAAACGTGCTGAATCTGTGATTTATTCACATTAAAATATTTCCAGGAACAAACTCTGCAGAGAATCTATTTGACACTAAACAAACATGTGAATGTGAAATGTGGAAATGTTATGAGGGTAAACACGTCTTCTGTGAACAGACACTTCCTCTTGTGAAATTGCTACATCATTGAATGTGTTTATATGTAGCATGGGCGTCGTACATGACCTACTCCCCCACGGTGATAGTGATGATCGGACTCCCCGCGAGAGGAAAGACGTATATATCAAAGAAACTGACACGCTACCTCAACTGGATCGGGGTTCCAACAAAAGGTGAGTGTGAGTTTATTAAGAGACCCGTCTGATTCTGACAGGTTTAAAGGTCCAGTGTGGGAAATTTGGCAGCATCTGGTGATGAGGTTGTGAATTGCAACCAACGGCTCACTCCACCCCTCCCTTTCGAAGCGCTACGATGGCTGACACAGAACGAAGATATGGCACGTTTTTGTTTCTATGCTTAAGTAGAAAATGTATTTACGAAGCACGTTCTGTAGAGCAGTTTGTCTGTTTAGGGCTACCATAGACACAGCAGGACAATTCCCATGTAAGGGAATCTAGAAATTGCTCATTCTAAGATAATAAAAAGATAACACTTCATTACGTAAGCTCTTTATACACCTCTGAACACATAGTTGTGTAAATTATATTGCATTTCAGTCAATAGATCTTCCAAAAAATGACACATCAGACATTTAAGAAGCAGGTTAATCAGAGCTTTGATTGAATGCATTGTAATATTTCGACAAAATCTTCACAATATTTGATTTTGATCAAGCTGCTGCAGTGATTTCCCTCATTTAATTTCAGATTTTTTTAAATTTGACCTTCAATATAATTATATTTTTAAGTTTGCTTAACACTGGATTTACCGTAAGGATGGTTAAATTCCCCTGTGTGTGTTGTCTTTTATCAGTCTTCAATCTGGGTGTTTATAGACGCGAGGCGGTGCAGTCGTACAAGTCCTTCGATTTCTTCCGTCATGACAACCAAGAAGCCATGAAAATCAGGAAGTAAGTGTCTGCATGTACAGTATAAACACAGGATACGTCCAGACTAACATTACACACGCTATACTGTAAAGACAAAACCCAACATTATGTTTTGTAGCAAAACGACGCATCTAAACCATTCAGAGATTCGAGAGGTCGTATTTTTCAAACATGTTATATAAAGTCTACATAGCACTTTGCCGTCTGTGATTTACAAATGGTAAATAAAATCTATCATTAAAGCCACTTTTGATATTTCATGCTTTAATGTCGGTGTTGTAGACCGATGACCGGCTGATGAACACAGTAACTGATGCTTCACAGTTTAATATGATCATTCTGTTTCTCTCAGGCAGTGTGCGATCGTGGCTCTACAGGATGTGAAGTATTATTTCAGTGAGGAGGGGGGCCAGATCGCGGTACGTGTTTCTTTTCACAGATTTTACATTACATAGACAATATAAAAGCATAATACTTGTAAGGTTTCATGTGCCCACGTGTAGTTCCAGACTTGTGTGATGTAGTGTCATGATGATGTGACTGTGATTGTGTTCGTCTCTGGCAGGTTTTCGATGCCACAAACACGACCAGAGACAGAAGGAACCTCATTCTGAGTTTTGCGCAGGAGAACTCGTATAAGGTCAGCAGATCACAGAACATGAAATGTTAGCAGTTTGGCCATCATCAAGTTACACGGGACAAATGCTTGATCTCATATCCGATGTTCTTAATGTCTGTCTATAAACCGGTAAAACATATTTGTCTGTCTAATCTATCTGTATCTGTCTTGATAAAGTTGAAAAGAAGCACAGTCAGATGTAGAAGAGATAGTTGACTTACAAATGAAATTGCTGTCAATATTTTACATGCTAAGAGATCAACCAGCATACTATCCTAAAAGTCTCTGTACAGAATAGAGTTGAACAGGGTTTGGGACGGGATGAAGGTCATGGCTGATTTGTTGTTTAATGTGATGATTTTGTGTGCAGGTGTTTTTTGTTGAATCCATTTGTGATGATCCTGAAGTCATAGCTGCCAACATCCTGGTGAGTGAAATCACAGAAATAATTTCCATACTATCTCTTCATCACTACAGTTACAGAAACACTATTCTATTATATTCTATATCATCAGACATTCATTTACATTTAGTCATTTAGCAGACGCTTTTATCCAAAGCAACTTACAAAGAGTTCGGGGAGCAATACAAGGTCAAACAGAAACAATAAAACAATAGGTGCAAATAACAAGCAGGGGCGGACTGACCAGTAGGAAATTCTATCAAAGTCCAGTACAGCCGTCCCACCGACGGTGCCATCATACAATCAACCAACCCACTCCCTCGTTGACAGAATTGGTGGAGGGCCGATGTGGGCCGAAAAATCCAGGTCCGAATTTGCTTCCCAGTCCGCCCCTGATAACAAGTTACTAGTTTCCACAAAAGCCAGAACAAGGCTTTTTTATTTTTCATCATGACATTTGCTGGGTAGTTGGGATGCAAATGTTTTGGTTACAGTAACTATTTAAGTTCAGTTCTTATTTTACTTAGAAGTGTGACATTACAGAAGTAAAATAGATAGAGGAACACATGTAAATGTAATTATTATTGCTAGCTCACGATAGAGATGTCATGTTTGTGTTCTAGGATGTGAAGGTGTCCAGCCCAGATTATCCCGAGCGACACAGAGAGAGCGTTATGGATGATTTTCTCAAAAGAATCGAGTGCTACAAAGTGACATATCAACCGTTAGATCCTGATCGACATGACAAGTGAGGTCTACTTTTCAATTTTTATTTATTTGAGGTTTTATTATGAGAAAGTTTTTCGCTTAAAACATTTCCTTCACACCTTTCAGTGTTCCAAAATGATTTGTCATTAGTATAATACAATGTTAAATTGTGACATTTCAATTTAAAGTTGATTTTAATATAAAGGAATAGTTCACATCAAAATATGCCCCCATTGACTTTCCATAGTAGGAATAAAAATGACTATGGAAAGGGAAAAGTTTGAAATGAACTACTCATTTAAAGGGACAGTTCACCCAAAATGAACATTCTTTCATCATTTAAAACCTGTTTACATTTCTTTGTTCTGCTTAACCCCCCAAAAAGATATTTGAAAAAATGTCAGTAACCGAGCAGATCCCATTGACTCCAATAGTATTTATTCTAAATACTAGTGTGAGATGGTGGTCTAGTGGGTTAAACCACTGAACTGATAAATCAAAGGTTGCTGGTTCTATCCCAACAGCCACCACCAGTGTGTCCTTGAGCAAGACACTTTACTCCATGTTGCTCCAGGGGGATTGTCCCTGTAATAAGTGCACTGTAAGTCACTTTGGATAAAAGCGTCTGCCAAATGACTAAATTATAAATTATAATTATTATTCTCCCTACTACTGCAGTAAATGGGGAAGAGATCTGCTCGGTTACTGATATTCTTCCAAATATCTTCATTAGCGTGTAGCCAAACAAAGACATCAATACAGGTTTGGAACAGTCTGAGGGAGAGTAAATGGTGACAGAATATTCGTTTTTGGGTGAACTATCAGTTCATTTGTTAGTCAATAATACCAGCTGATTTTTTTCACAAAGTGTCCAGGAGAGGGCGTACGTGGACCTTCAATGAACTGTAGATTCCTCACACTGGATATTTTCTAAGCCATCATACATTTGTTGATTTTGTTTCTCTAATGTTGATCATGGATAGTTTTCTTATAGTACATTTTAGAGTTGAATATTCATTGGCCATTCTCAGATTCGTCCAGGATCTCTGTAAATTCATACAGCAGAAATCCTTTGGACGCTCCCAGACATTTCTAAAATTCCTCTGGCAGTATTTCTCAACATCTCCGGAACGGTTGCTTTGAAGATTGAGTTAGGAGATTAACTCTATTCAGCAAACACTTCTTCCCCACTTGAATAATCAGTCAGAAATGATAAATTATGGGGTTTTTGCCATTTAAAGTACAACAAAATGCCTCCTGTTTCAAATAAAACTGGTTAACAGGTTCTCTCTCTCTCTCTCTCTCTCTCTCTCTCTCTATCTCTCTCTATCTCTCTTTATTCTGCACTTGTTTTCTGTTTGTTAGAGATCTGTCGTTAATCCAGGTGATCAACGTGGGTCAGCGTTTCCTGGTCAACCGTGTTCAGGACTACATCCAGAGTAAGATTGTGTACTACCTCATGAACATTCACGTACAGAAACACTCCATATACCTCTGCCGGCACGGAGAGAGCCAACACAACCTGCAGGGCTGCATCGGGGGGGATTCAGAGCTCTCCAGCAGAGGAAAAGAGGTACACATCAACCTGCTGTGTCTCTCGTTGATTTACCACAACTAAGAGCTGTTTACATGTAATGCAGGATGGGTGAACCCCCAGCTGATGACACGCGTCCCAGCATGCACTGAGCCAGCTCTTTATCACACACAGGTTTGGAATGCTTCTGGTCTTGTTAATTCCTTTCCCGCTCTGTGTCAGTTTTCTATAGCCCTGCGTGGGTTCCTGGAAAGCCAGAAGATCCCAGACCTGAAGGTGTGGACCAGTCAACTCAGACGCACCATCCAGACGGCGGAGGAACTGGGCGTGCCGTACGAGCAGTGGAAAATACTGAACGAGATTGATGCTGTAAGCTTTTATTGGAACAGCAGGGCTTTTGTTTTTCATCACTGTACTCTTCTCATCGTTTACTGTCGAGGTCTTTTTGTGAGAAGTCAATTTGAGGCAGATGTTTAATGGAGGTGTGTCACACTTGACTCCTTTAACGCGCCTACGTTCATTCGGTTCTCTAGTGCTTACATGGAAATTGGTGGCGTGATTATAAACAATGTTCCTACACTTTCCTGGAAATTAGAAATCTAAGGAAGCAGACGGGTTTTTCATGTGAAAATTCTTTCTTTGTTTGTGTTTTGTGTCAGGGTATTTGTGAGGAGATGACGTATGAAAAGATACAAGAAACATATCCATATGAATATTCTCTCAGAGACCAGGACAAATATCACTACAGATACCCAGGTGGAGAGGTATGTGATGTATTAAACTAGTGTTTTTTTGAAGGTCGATGATGATATTGAGAGAGCAATGTGGCCGGTCGGTCGATATAATGAAAAACATAAAAAACATATCAGACCTAGTCTGCCTATAATTAAAAAAAACAGGATGGTACTATGTACCATTATTTGCATTAAATTATGTATTGTATTACAGCAAAATATTTTACACAATAGAAATAAAGCATTGTTACTAAACTTTGTCTGTATTACAATAAATCAATGCCATCTTTTGCATTACGGTGTGACAATTTGAATTAAAATGTGACTAATATTTAAGTCATGAAAATGTTTAAATCGTCTTGCGATATTCAAATGTGTGAGCCCGTCTGTCATATTATGAGATTAAAAATTTGATTTCAAGCAGCAATTTGGCTATGATTTCAATCTCTAACATGGCCTTACTTAGTCAATATTAAACGATATCAAGGTTGTATTTTTACGTAATGTTCTTAAGTGTATTTAAATGACAAAAAATCCTGTACTTTAATGAGTTTTCACACACATGGTCATGTATGAAACGCTTCTCTGTGAGGTTCTCATGAGAGTTTGGTCTCTGTTCTCTTGCTGTAGTCGTATCAGGACCTGGTTCAGCGTCTGGAGCCTGTCATCATGGAGCTGGAAAGACAAGGAAACGTGTTGGTCATCTGCCATCAGGCTGTCATGCGCTGTCTGCTCGCTTACTTTCTGGACAAGAACGCTGGTACATCACGTGTGTGTGTATGTGTGATAACAGAGGCAGGGTTCCCAAGGGTCATGGAATATCATGGAATTTTAAAAGGTCTATTCCAGACATTGAAAGTCATGGAGCTGTATATATTTTTTGTCGAAGTCATGGAATATCAGGGATTCACTTAACATTCTAGTTTCCATTTATCAAAATGTAACGTGTTTTTTACACATTTTTGCATATTGTTATGGTTTTCTTTAGTGCCATTTTATTCCCTTCCTGCTTGTCACATGGAAATCACTTGTCAAATGCAGTCACCTGATGCTTTTAACTAAGGAAAAAAATGACAGGGGAAATGTACATTTCAAGAGCTTTGGCTAAAAACGACCAATAAGAGTGGGAACCATGAAGTGGTTTTGAAGTTTTGATTTTTGTGCGATTGTTTTCCACAGATGATTTGGCCTATCTGAAGTGTCCCCTCCATGTGGTTCTGAAACTCACTCCAGTGGCTTACGGTTTGTGTCATTTATGAATCTAGAAACATCTGTAAGAAACAAAAGTTCAAACTGTGGACTCTGACGATATCATGCCATATACAGTCAGGTCAATAAATATTGGGACATCGACACAATTCTAACATTTTTGGCCCTATTCACCACCACAATGGATTTCAAATGAAACGAACAAGATGTGATTTAACTGCAGACTGTCAGCTTTAATTTGATGGTATTTACATCCAAATCAGGTGAAGGGTGTAGGAATTAAAACAGTTTAGATATGTGCCTCCCACTTGTTAAGGGACCAAAAGTAAAGGGACAATTGGCTTCTCAGCTGTTCCACGGCCAGGTGTGTGTTATTCCCTCACTATCCCAATTATAACGAGCAGATAAAATGTCCAGAGTTCATTTCAGGTGTGCTATTTGCATTTGGAATCTGTTGCTGTCAACTATCAAGATGAGATCCAAAGAGCTGTCACTATCAGTGAAGTAAGCCATCATTAGGCTGAAAAAAAAAAAAAAACCCATCAGAGAGATAGCAAAAACATTAGGCGTGTCCAAAACAACTGTTTGGAACATTCTTAAAAAGAAGGAACGCACCTGTGAGCTCAGCAACACCAAAAGACCCGGAAGACCACGGAAAAGAACTGGTGGATGACCGAAGAATTCTTTCCCTGGTGAAGAAAACACCCTTCACAACAGTTCAGATCAAGAACACTCTCCAGGAGGTAGATGTATGTGTGTCAAAGTCAACAATCAAGAGAAGACTTCACCAGAGTGAATACAGAGGGTTCATCACAAGATGTAAACCATTGGTGAGCCTCAAAAACAACATCCTATGGACAGATGAGACCAAGATCAACTTGTACCAGAGTGATGGGAAGAGAAGAGTATGGAGAAGGGAAGGAACTGCTCATGATCCTGAGCATACCACCTCATCAGTGAAGCATGGTGGTGGTAGTGTCATGGCGTGGGCATGTATGGCTGCCAGTGGAACTGGTTCTCTTGTATTTATTGATGATGTGACTGCTGACAAAAGCAGCAGGATGAATTCTGAAGTGTTTGGGCAATATTATCTGCTCATATTCAGCCAAATGCTTCAGAACTCATTGGACGGCGCTTCACAGTGCAGATGGACAATGACCCAAAGCATACTGCAAAAGCAACCAAAGAGTTTTTGAAGGGAAAGAAGTGGACTGTTATGCAATGGCCAAGTCAATCACCTGACCTGAATCAAATTGAGCATGCATTTCACTTGCTGAAGACAAAACTGAAGGGAAAATGCCCCAAGAACAAGCAGGAACTGAAGACCGTTGCAGTAGAGGCCTGGCAGAGCATCACCATGGATGAAACTGAGCGTCTGGTGATGTCTATGCGTTCCAGACTTCAGACTGTAATTGACTACAAAGCATTTGCAACCAAGTTTTAAAAAGTGAAAGTTTGATTTATGATTATTATTCTGTCCCATTACTTTTGGTCCCTTAACAAGCGGGAGGCACATATCCAAACTGTTGTAATTCCTACACCCTTCACCTGATTTGGATGTAAAACCCTCAAATTAAAGCTGACAGTCTGCAGTTAACGCACATCTTGTTTGTTTCATTTGAAATCCATTGTGGTGGTGTATAGAGCCAAAAATGTTAAAATTGTGTCGATGTCCCAATATTTATGGACCTGACTGTAAATAAAATCTAAAGTTTTTTTAATGTTTTTATTACATGTTGTATCTGTTACAGGCTGTAAAGTCGAAATGTTTGACCTGAAAGTTGAAGCCGTGAATACACACCGGGACAGACCGCTGGTAAGAAAACAACCTTTCATAATATATATTTATATACCTTGTCTTGAGCTGAAATCAGTAGTGCTTGATTTATTTGCTTTGAATCGGAACGAACTTCCCGCATTACATTTAATTTACAGGTACATGTCAATCGCATGATCTTGGCACTGTGCGTTTCTAAGTTAACGTAACAAACATCTCGCTGTCTCAGATACTCTAAAGACTGATTTAGTTTATATTCAGCGTCAGTGACTGACAGTGACCTGAGTTTCATAAGTTAGCAATCTGTTGTTTGGGTGTATGTCAGGACGAGTTTAACCATAAACACCCTCGCTGTGAGACCACACGTCTGCGGTCAGAGACAACAACACTCGTCACTCTCTCTCTCTCCCCCCGTCTCTTTCTGAAAATAGCTCTGGTTGGATGTTTTTCTCATTTCTGAGTGGATGAGATCAGCCGTCGTCTCTGCTTCTGTTGGTTCAGTACAGAGGGAGTTTCCCTGCTGATATTTACCACATTTGGACATTGCTGTGATACTTATAGAACTTGTATTAATGAAAATGTGTGTTTTATTTTAGCTTTTCTAACGTGATTCAAAAATGTATTTGTAGAGCGTTTTATTTTTACCATTTTGCGTTGTTGCAAAGCACCTTTTATTAAATGAATATGTGTATCGCCAGTAGAGACATGAGGAAAAGACAGTATAGAAATAACAAAAGTGTTAATAAGACAAATCACAGAGATATCTTTATCGTCTCTGTCCTGCTGAAACCTTTTATCTCCAAATTGCTGATTTTCAGCAAATTAAAAAAACACTGAACTTTTTCAATGATTGACGACTGAGTTGTCAAAGTTGAAACGCACTATTTAATAGGGATGCACCGATATAATTTTTTCGATATCGTTACCGATTTATCAAAATACCCATTTCAATACATATACCGATATTGGTCAATTGCATACAGTAGTACTACACAACCTTAGCTAGTTTTTCTGCTTTCAATTAATTTAACTGAACATGATTTAGATCCATGTAACATTTTAAGAGAGGCACAAGTGTAAATGTGCCTAAATGTAAGTTAAGATAAAAATAAAATAAGACAACATGGCAAACTTCAAAGGTGATTTTTGCTATTGAATATTTATTTTATTAAAATCATTTACTCAAATTTGACTTAAAATTGAACATTTCTTTAATAAATTTAAATAAAGTCTGTGCTAATTATTTTGCTCATAGAAAATCATTGGATATTCAGACATCCTACTCATTTACCTCCATGTAGTTAATGTATAAACTAGGGACCTATGAAATCCATTTGATTTTCTCCAGAATTCAATTTTTATCTTTCTGGATTCTGTTTTTCTTTTTCTTTTGTGGTGTACAACTATTTTTATATGAACCAGTATCTTGCATCTTTTTCTTTTTTTCTTTCTGTGTTGTAAGTCTAATAACATTTAATAACTAGATTTGTAAATTTTTAGTAGCAGTTTTGTCACGTGGTTAACTGGACTTAATTTTGACGGCTTGGCGCAAAGTTTGACAGCAGCTTCTCTCAAATGAAACGCTCGGTAAAATGCACCTGAGGTAAACTCGCATCACAGAAATCATAGAGCCCTAATAAACTGAAATATTTTCGAAAATCGGAAAGAAGGAAAGAAACAACGTTCTAATGTCCCGAACAGGCAATTTGGGTTAATCATTTGTCAATGTAATGTCATATATGTTAGTGAAAGACATGTTTATATTTAATTTGTCAAAAAACCTGTCAAAATGATTTGCTGCTGTGAGTTATTAGTTTTGAGCAGTTGTTATCTGTGAATAACGAACCTGCATATGTCGCGACTGGCCAATCAGACTCATGCATTCCATCAAGCCTTGTCATAAAACTTTTCATTGGGTAGATATTTACAAGTTACAAGTGATAAACATAAAAGGATAACGAATTATGGCAAAAAATCCCGAACTATGGAGATCAGAGGTGTCAGAAGAATTTAAAGGTCTCATGAACTGGTCTTAAATTTATTTTTTCTACTGTTATATGAGGTCTACTTATGACTTTTGTGTGGTTTTTACATTCAAAAACATTAAAATCAGTAAGTGATAGGCTATTTTCTACACACGTTTTGAGGCCAGCTCTACAAATGCTCGGTTTTATTGGGCGTGACGCATGGGACACTTTATAAGTAAACGCCAACTGCTTTGAATAGAAAACAGCTTGCGTAGTTGGAGCCTTCTGTGAATTTGGTTAGAGACGTAACGGTAGATTACACATTAGCACCATTCACTATTTTCACAGGGCATCATTATTATCTGGAGACCTCCTATGATTTATAAATGACCTCCCCACATCAGTATTTCATGTGACTCAATCGCACGGGATGATTTTACTCAAATTTACTGACTTATTTCCTGGATGTGATGGCAAGGCTTTGGGTATAGTTTGTATACCCATTAGTTGTATTACGTTTAATGATATATGACCGTACCTGTCTGCATTTAAGCCCGTGATCGCAAACCTGACAAAAGATCACCACGATCGCGGGTCTCAAATGTTACGAGAGTTTCCATGATAAATAAACAAACGGGAGACTCCAGGTAACTTATGGATATCACCCAGCACCCGAAATTATACCAAAACACTTCAAAACAGCCTCCATTATTCGCAAACGAATGGATGAAACCTTGAAAAATCATATATGAGAAGAAACAAAAAAACAATAATCAATAACTGAGGTCACCCATGTATAGAAGACTTAAAGGAACAGTAAAAAACCAGTCGGGTTCATTGATAACAGTTAATGAGGAAAATAAAAAGTGTTAAAGGTCCAGTTTGTAAAATATTTGCTGTAAAATATCCAAAAACCACATGGCCATTTTTATATATTTTGTTTGGCATAGTACTTACAATATATCAGATGTTTCCAACTACTTGTAAACCGTGAGAAAATCAGCAAATCTAAAGAGTGACACTGGGCTGTGTAGTCGCCTATCTATGGCGTCACATCCGCGTCACTTTTGTTACCACCTTTACTGATGTAGAAATCGCATGACAACAGTGTCGTGGACAAATGTGGAAGTAGTGTCTAGAACGCCCCTAGCTTGTTTCGAGCAGTCTCTAATTTATGAACTACAATTATACGCACTCATCTATAAAACTTTATTACTTTACCTCGTCTGATTGATAGCCATCAGCGGTGGAGTAGAAGACGACAGATCTCATCATTCCACACTCCTTTACATGCCTTCATATACAGCATTGTTGTTGTTTTGATCATGCGCCCTCTAGCGGCAGTTTATCAACCTGTAGCTTTAATCTTGACTTTCATTCTGGGTGAGCTCAAGATAAACACTTCTTCTGATGTATATTGTGTTCTCAGGGCAGCAGCAGACACCAGATGCCGCCCACTTTGCTCAGGAGAAACAGCTTCACGCCGCTGTCCAGTCAAGATCAAGTGAAAAGGCCTCGTCTGTTCAGTGTGGGCAATCCACCGCGGTTAGCAAGTTTTCCCGCTTTATCCTCCACACGATTCCAAGGGGCACAGGAGAGCGAGGAGCTGAATGAGAGCCAGGTTTGTGTAAACCTTTGATGTTTCCTCTTAAATCTGAGTTACGTTACTGAGCCTGCAGGACCCCTCGAGAAGAAAAAAAACCTTTGCATGATAATCACTTTGCTTAAATTTGCAGGAACACAAAGCATGTGGGGTTATACAAACATATTCTGTATAATCTTGTGTAGAAGCTGCAACACCACCAACAATAAAGTAACCAGTGTGTTCTGTGTCGCAGGAAATCATGGACTGCTTCAGCCCATCAGGCTCAAAAGATGCCGTCCAGCAGTGAAAGCACAAACCAGCAATTTTATTGCACAGGTCAACTTAACTTAAAAATGTTCCACACGTTAACGAAATTAAGATCACAGTGTAACAAATGCAGTTGTGTAGCTTGGAGAATTGGTACATTTCCCGGCTGTTTTGTGTAGCACAGGCAATAACTGCCCAATGCCAATGATCTCCATCTTTAAAATGAGATTGACCCACATTGATAAACTATTTACAATAGACGCTGCAATTATTTTTATTAAAAAATAGGAATTGTAATCTTTAATTTCACTGGTACTTAAAGCCGAGTGGGTATGGGTTAAGCTGACTGGTTCTTCAGTTTCAGGTGAAACTTTATTTGCATTATATTTCTAATTCTTGCGTCCTAAAATTATGCCACCGCCACAAATGAAACTCAGGCTGAATTTTTATTTGTGTTTAGATGTTAGGTGATGTTATTTTTGAGTGTCTATCACAGCGTTGCAGTGCTTACAGTTTTTGATGTTTGTAATTATTGTATTGCATTTAATGAATGTCTGATGATGTGATGTCATACGACAAGGAAAGGCCTATATATGTTCCACTGTACTTTCCCTTCTTTTATAATTGAGAAAAGGGACATCAGGGTAGTTGTTTTAAGAGAAGTGATTGTTTTTAACGGTGATGAATGTGTCTTTTTTAAACAAAAACAAACGCAAAGTATCGCCATTTATAGGGTTATGTAACAGTTCTTAGTCTCGAGCCTCCTTTGAACTACTGAGTATAGTGCTATAATATTTAATGATCTTAAACTATGAAAAGCTTTAAGCTAATTTTACATTGAATGCTTTGTTTTGTCTTAGATTCGTAGAGATATTCTGTAGCGATCTGTTTTGTGAATTTTGCATGTCTTATTTTAAGTAAGTGACGCAAAAAATATGTTGTTAAATTAAAGCGTAATGTACTTTTTATGTATAACAGTTATGAAAGTATACTGTATTCTGTTAGTCAAATGACACACAACGTTTCTGCATTGCAGTTGCTTGCAGCTTACACTGTGTCTACACCGGACGCGTCAGGCGCGGCGACATGACAACCTGCTTGATCTCAATGGGTTTCTAGTGTCGCGTCCAGTGTGGACAATTTTTTTTATTATAATGGGTTCTCATGCGTTTTTAATGTCTTTTGTCGTGTTGCGTCGCGCAGGTCGCATCTGGTGAAGAAAAGGTGTAAATAGACTACAGTACAAATATAAATACGATGACATCATTAGGATTGTTGTAGATACAGTAAGTGCCTTTGCATTGCAACCTAAGTGTAACCGATGAAAGCCTTCGATGCCATTAATAGCCCAATCATCTGTCGATCAAACGCCACTTTTTGTTTTATCACAATGTAGTTCAGAAAAAGAATTGTGTTCTGGTTTCATTTTGAAATATTTATTATCACAATAGCAATGTAAGTACCGTATGTAAAACTGTATGACATCATGTCATTGTAGTCGATGAGGCCTCTGTGATCCAATAAACCTCTGATGAAAGAAATACAAAGTCTTCAGTCATTTAACCGCATCATAAATGTGCAAGTCTTCATTTACTTCACTTCAACAAACAGTCAACGAGTACTGAATATGTGAAGTCATCTTTGGATACTGAAGTTTAAATATGGCAAAGCATTAAAGCACTTAGATCCCTTTGGATAAAGTTTTTATTTATTCAGTTTACTATTATTTCCACCAAGTTGTGAATGAAACAGTGGGTGTCAGCTGCTGGCAAAGCGAGACTCATACATGATGAACTGTATATTTCTATATTTTTTTCACATTGACTGCAGTCCTACAAACAGTTCTGATCCGGTCCAGGCCGGTCTTCCATGATGAAAAGGGCGGTTTGTTGGTCATGGACATGAGCTAGGTCACAACGGCGGTCAGTTGTGAAAGTGTTTATTTCTAGCTTGCCATGAAATGCCACCGAGGAAAATAAGTCATTCCCGTCAAAAATGTAAAGTTTATATCCGTGATAAATGTAAATGTAATCCGAAAGAGTAAATGTTTTTCTTCTGATGTTTGGTGATTAGAGGATGTTGAATCGGTTATATCCTGGAATTTAGGTGAAAACAAATTCTAGCCAAAATAAAACCCGCCTGTATTTCCCCAAACATACAACAAGCCCAAAAAACATAGGCTGGATGTTGAACTTCATGTTTTATTGCGATTCGCTGTGCAGAATATAATGATAAATTTGATTATATTTCCCATCTGATTCATTTTATATTGAATTCAAATCAAGTTGATATAATTGAATCCCGATTCGCTTTTCTGCTACAGCCCATTACGGTTTTATTTGTACTGTACTAAAACCACAGTATTCACAAATTGACTATGGTCTCACCACAGTAACTAGTTTAACCATGTTATGTATAGTCAAATGGTTATTAATCTGCCAGAAAAACATGGTTACTACACCTTTACTATAGTAAAACCATGGTTGCTTAGTTTTAAATGGTGTTACATTCCTGTTTGGGGTCTGTCCAAAACCAACGAAAACACACATTTCACATCATGAGGAATAAATGTCATCATGTGAAGTCATCGCCTAATAGCAGCGGTCTTTAATGTCATGTTTCTCTTATGGGTGGATATGAAGCATGTTATAAAAAATGTCTTTGAAGGATTTGTTAATCCGCAGTGACAGTGATTTTTACTTTGAATGGAAGAGAGCAGTCAGACTGACAGCAGAAACTGTGTGACGTGTTTGTAGTAAAACAGTTTTCCACCCGCAGCATAAGGAGTAATGATACAGGGTGGAGTGTCAGTGTAATGACAGAATGAGTCAAGGACCTGTAATGTATGTCTCCTGTCGGCCTCACCTCACCTGCATGTTCATCTGGATCTCTGCAACGCTATTGCGGAGGATGTTACCATAACATTGAAAGTTTTCTGCTCTGATATCAGCACACATATCAGACTTTGTGTCTCCGTTACGGCTACTTGTTCAAGGGTATCACAAAGAATAAACAATCTGAGCAGAGATATTTTCAGCCTCAAGGACTGAGAAGGGAAAATAGAGAATGTTTAGGCTTAAAACTTCCTGGCATTAGTAATCGAGTATAAATGCACAATCTAAGATTTGGCATTCATTTTGTGTAGATGAAGTTAAGATAACTTATTTGATTTAAGTTTTTTCCATTTATTATCCTCATCATTTAATGGCCAAATCTGATACAAATAGTATCTTCATAACAAAATAAGGTATCCTTCTTGTTAAAGTTTCTTAAAGATAAAGCACTTAAAATGTAGGCTATTTACTGTCCTGGAAAAGGCTGTAGTAGCCTATACTTTAGTTTTTGCCTTTGAATTCCTAAATACTTGTTTTTGAACCCTGCGCCAGAAAGTACAGCATCTAGTGTAGTTTTAATAAATGTAGTAAAGATAATTCTACACTAAAGCCTACTTTATATGACAAGGGGTGGCATGTGGGGACGTTTCTATAACATTTATCATTTTAATGTACTTGTACTGCCTCTTATTCAGAATTTGCCACCTTTACGCAATTTTGAAGTCTGCGCTATGTTTAGCGCCGTTGCGTCGCGTCAGCGCTGCGTTTATCTGCACCATGAGTTCCGTTTTTTTAAAACAAGCGTTTTATGCCGTTTATGTTTATTTTTAAGGAGTCAGTCAAGGTTGTATTTGCCAAACGCTTTTCACGTGTGCAGGTTGTACTGTTACTGACTCTGTGGCGGGCTGATGACGGCAGAGGGCGTGCGTTATAAACGCTGCGCTTTTATCCTGTCGTGTTGTTGCGCTTTCAGAAAGACTCGCTTCAGTTCTCCGTGAATATGGCGAATGTTTGGGGGAATATTCTCATACTTGTCTTTACGCACTTTGTAGGTGAGTGACATTTAAAGCTCAAGCGTCGGACGCGACGCGACAGAACGCAAAAAACGTAAACAGGATTGTGGGCTTTGTTTTCCCCGACGCGTAATATCTGAACCATAGCTGTAGATTGTTAGTTATTGATTTTAATATCTTATAAATACACTTGGGAAGTGTAATGTCTCTCTTGTTTGTCTTAACTGGTCTAGTTATGGTTGTGGTGATTTATTAGCTTAACCAGACCACTTAAGGCTTTGCGTATCGTACTGGTTTTGATGGAAACTATAATGGTCTCTGTGGTGATGTGTTGGATTTGATGGGATTAATAGTCTGGTTGAAGAGGAACAACACAACACCATAAAGTCTTACTGGAATAAGACTCATAACACACTACATTACAACAGCTGATGACTAAAGCATTAGAAATTCTGTTGTTTTTCTTTCTCAACATAATGGAATGATATGCAAAGTTTTACCAATTATAAATTGTAATAAATAAATTTGAAGGATGGAAAAATGGATGTTTGTGGATTTCAGTGTTTATTAAGTCAACAATTTTAAAAATACTGTAGTAAATAACCCAGATACTATAGTGTTTGAACCTTACTATAGAATGACTGATCAATTTACTATAGTGTCATAATTGGTATGATATACCACAGCATGCTACAATTTACAGTTTACTATAGTAAATATTACAGTTAATACGGTGGCCTGTTTATTTCTTCACTGGATGCTTTAAGACAACATCATGTGCAATGCAGATGTGACAAAACACGTTCAACAGCTATCTGTTTCATAGCTTTTATTCTAATCAAACCCTGATGCAACCAAAAAGATATTGTTTTCTACAGCATCTGAGTGGACAAAATGAAATCACACTGGCCTGAATTTTGCTTTGCTTTGTATGGTTAAGTCAAGATTTTCTGTGTAAACCGATACAGTTTGTTGCTGGAGACATGAAGCTGTGCACTTTAATCTGTTCAGTTTAGTGTTGAGATGTGATTTGAATGTGTTTCAGGGTCTCAAGGGAATCAGTGCGGCGAACCAACGAAATATCCAGACAGACGACTGGACGAGAAATATCGTCACATATCAGACTTCAAGCATAACGACAATGTGGAGTATAATTGTGCTCCGGGTTACAGGAGGACGGGGGGAAGCCAGATATCCTTCTGTAAGGAGGGAAGCTGGACACCTTCAGATTTGACATGTGAAAGTAAGAAGCGGCTGTCTGTGAAGTTTATCAATGCAGTGTTATATTTCATCTTTATATTTAAAATGTTGTTCTCTGTTAGTGTTCAGAATGAGATTAACACAGTCTGTCATTACCAGCCTGAATCACGTTGCCTGTGTTTAAAGACAAGACGTGTTTTTACTTGCATCCATCCTGATACTATTTTCTTGCTCTCAATGGACCAAATGAATTCCTTTTACGAGAGGATTGATTTCATTTTGAGCTGTTTGTTTTTAATTTAATTTATGTTTAGAGTCCATGTTGGGCTTGAGTCATATGAGAGGTTTGACTTAAAGGAGAAGTTCACCTTTGAAATTATAATTCTGTCATCATTTACTTTCCTTCTTTTCATTTCAAACCTGTATAACTTTCTATCTTCCGCAGAACACAAAAGAAGATATTTAGAAGAATGTTGTTAACA
Organism: Triplophysa dalaica; assembly: GCF_015846415.1. Lineage (NCBI taxonomy): Eukaryota > Metazoa > Chordata > Actinopteri > Cypriniformes > Nemacheilidae > Triplophysa > Triplophysa dalaica. Next base: position 18,667,606 of record NC_079561.1, on the reverse strand, counting down.
GCCCCCATTTCTTGTGCTGTTCTGTTACCAACATTTTTTCAAAATATCTTCTTTTGTGTTCTGCAGAAGAAAGAAAGTGGTACTGGTTTGAAATGTCAATAGGTGTGTGAATGATGACAGCATTTTCATTCTGAAGGTGTTCGTCTTCTTCTCTCTGTTTCTCTTTATTTTCTCAGCCGTGCTCCTTGTTCTAGTCTTACGGTCCACATGAAATCAACAAGGACATTTTTGAGCTTTAAGCTGAATATGTTTGGACTGAACAAACACTGTAAAAATTTACATCTATTCTGTGAGCGTTCAAAATACGTCTCTCTCCTCATTCGCCAATGCTGTTTGCTCTTTTAAAAGAGGGAGGGGCCACTTAAAATGTCCCACCCTAACTTCCTGTTTCAGAAATGTCGTCATCACATGGAACAAAACGGCGATTTTCAAGGCAGGTCCGTGAGATTTTGAAAGGTGCGGAATGTTCCAGACCTCCAGTAAAGAATAATGGAATTGTGCATAGTGAGAAGACCAAATTCAAGCAAGGAGAACAGGTGTCCATCACCTGCAGGACCGGATTTAATGGATCTGGACTTTACACATGTTCAACCAACCAGACCTGGCACCCAAGGAAGCCGAAGTGTGTCAGTAAGTAAAGATGATGTTGTGTTATAAATCTGAAGTTAAATGTGAGGAGAGCATTTGATCCCCAAATAACACATACATGGTTAAAACAAACTATACTGTGAAAACACGCTTTGGATAAATGTGTAAATGCAAAAGTTGAAGTTTTAAAAGTCACACTGAAGGATGTGATTTGTGCTCTCTCTCTCTCTCTCTCTCTTAGTGGTCAAATGTCCAGTCATTGAAATCATCAATGGTGACAGATCGTCTAATAGAGTCAGATATAAGACCACTGTTGGTATCACCTGTAAACCTGGATTCATTCTGCGTGGTGCTCAATATCTCCGCTGTGAGCTGAACGGCTCCTGGACCCCAGACATCCCCAAGTGTGAGCCTGGTAAATGAAAACACACCTTCTCCACACTCACCTGATTGTCAACCGTTTATTTACCTTAAATATAAAACATCTCTATGTTCCTTGTTCTTCTTCTTTCCCTGGCTTCAAATCTAGACAGGTTTTACTTTTAGCAACTGCGTCTAAATCTAAATAAAAGTGTAAAAATTTGTTTTCTCACGTTACTGTTATTTTGACTTTACAAGAAGACGTGTTCAGTACTGTTTGTGACTACCTTGAAACTGATGATGATGATGTCTCAGTTGATAATAGATCGATTTGCTCTCAGTGTAGTTGTGTTGCATGCACCGCCCTCTGTTGGTGAAAAGATTCACTGCATGATCTGGAAAAATAAAGAAATAAAGCCATATTTCCAGTAACATGACACCTGTAACAAAACTTCATCAGATTATCCTTTGAAAGAATTGAGCTCTTGCATGGCTAGTTCAGCCCAAAATAAAAATTCTGTTATATATTGAACCTCAAGTTGTTCAAAATATGTATGTGAACAGGAGATATTTTGAGAAATGTCTAACTATCAGAATACCTGTTTGTAAGGTACTTAAAGGGAGAGTTCACCTAAAATGAAAATCCTTTCATCGTCATGTCATTTTAAACCTGTTTGAGTTTCCTTCAGAACACAAAAGAAGATATTTTGAGAAATGTCTCGGTTGTGTTGATACAATGGAAGTCAACAGGGTTCATTGTTGTTTGGTTATCAGCGTTCATTAAAGGTACAGTGTGCAGGAATTTGAAGGATTTATTCACCAAAATGTAATCTATAATACAAAACTATGTTGTGAGTGGTGAATAAATACCTTACAAAATGAAGCGAAATGTTTATATTACCTTACAATGAGGCATTTTATGTATATACACCGCAGGCACACCCTTCCATGTAATTTATCAAATTGCACAGCCATGTTTCTATAGTAGCACTACACGGACAAACTGAGCGCGTTTCGTAAAACGAAGGATGCACGGGACTACGTTCTTCTTCGGCTGTGTTTTGAGGCAGCTTGCCACGCCCCTACATAGAAGGATTAGCAGAAGAAGAGGAAGAACAATAATAAAATTCACTCGTCATGTTTTTTATTAGAAATAGAAAGGGTTCTTGTGTTGGGGTTAGAAGTGAAATTTGCGAGAATGGCGGACCACACGAGAGTGCAACAATCTGTTTCGTCAAAAAAGAGAAAATACGATGCAGCAAGGCGAAGTCGAGACAAAAAACGAAATAAAACCCGAATAAAGATCAGTGTGGCTTTTCCCAAATGGAGGGCACTGAAGCAGGAAAAGGTTTGCTAAGCGACGCCGCAGTTGGCAGCTTTCTGCTGGACCGGTAAGTTTGTGTAATCTCCGTTATATACGTGAACTTTTTGTTTGATAGATTTAGCTAATAGATGAGCTGATCATCAAGAGAAGTAGCGTTTTTCCTTGTAAATATTTAGCACTTTATAATTGTATAATAAGTCCTTGTTGCATGGCCGTGTGCAAATCAACTTAGAAATCATGTTTACAATCATAATTTGCACAAATCGGGTTTAAGTTATATTATAATACTGCTTAGCTTTCACATCCTCTCTTGTGCGGTCCTCCCGGGTGACGTTAGCTACTCTGCATCTCCAACACCCCTACCTCTCCCTCTTACTACCCGTGATAAGTCCTCTGATTGACTCTGTCATGATGAGAAAAACGTCTGCTAAGACTTTCGTGGTTAGATTACACGGCTTTAGCATTAGCAAGTGGTTTCAATAGGCTGTAAATTACGAACCAAGTTACGGTGCCAAAAAATGCTTTGTATAATAAGCGAATAAATCACTGACACAATGTTAAAAAGTAAATGATGAATTAAGTAATCTTTATTTATTTATTTTCTTTGAAAATAAGCCTTGTCACTTGACTTGCAAAGGTTACTCTCTGCTGTCTCAGAAGACGACATCTGTGTCCGTAACTTCAGTCTGTTGTTCGCCTGTGAGACGTAGATTGCAATTATCAACACCACCGATAATGGCCGCTATCATTTACGGAACCCTTTTGTCCTGTGACGGCAACCGTAGCTTCTCTAATGGGAGGGAGAGGGGGGTGGCGGAGCTTTAGGTTGCAATTTCCAAATTCGCCAATAGTGGCCTCTGAAACTTACACACAGAACCTTTAAAATATCTTCTTTTGTGTTCTGAAGGAAACTCAAACAGGTTTAAAATGACATGAGGATGAATAAACGATGAAAGGATTTTTATTTTAGGTGAACTCTCCCTTTAAGTACCTTAAGACATTCACATCTACAAGAAGAGCTTCAGAAGGCATTTGATGTGACTTATAAACTATATTCATCAGTCTTTTGAAACTTATACATGTTATTAATCAATTGAGCACATCCTTTGTAAATAAATGTATTTCTTTCAAACATCATAATGTGATGACAGGACGATTGTATCCGTAGCAAGATTTAATGTGGATGTTTGGTGATTGTTTTAGAGTCGACCGTCACATGTTCATCACCAGCTGTGGCTCATAGAGGAATAAAATCTGGAGAGAAGCCACATTATAACGTTGGAGAGACTGTCACCATCAGCTGCTTGGAGGGCTTTTATCTTATTGGCTCATCACAGACCACATGTGGATCAGACGGCCAATGGCAGCGCTTGCCTGTGTGTCGCCCTGAAGGTAAGTTTGATTAAACATGTTCTGCTTAAAAGCTTGCAAAGGTTTAAAGTTTTTTTTGGTGTTGTTTTGTGTCAGTAAGATGCTCGGCACCGTTGATGGTGAATGGAAAAATACAATCTGGAGACAAGCCACATTATAAACTTCACGACACCGTGACCGTCAGCTGCACAGAAGGCTACGATCTGATTGGCTCGTCACAAGTCACATGTGGATCAGACGGCCAATGGCAGCGCTTGCCTGTGTGTCGCCCTGAAGGTAAGTTTGATTAAACCTTTGCAGGCTTTTAAGCAGAACCTGTTTAAAGTTTTTTTGGTGTTGTTTTGTGTCAGTAAGATGCTCGGCACCGTTGGTGGTGAATGGAAAAATACAATCTGGAGAGAAGCCACATTATAAACTCCACGACACCGTGACCGTCAGCTGCACAGAAGGCTACGATCTGATTGGCTCGTCACAAGTCACATGTGGATCAGACGGCCAATGGCAGCGCTTGCCTGAGTGCCGCTTTAAAGTTTCTCTTACAGGTAAATACATTCATGTCTGTGTTTGAAATTGAACAAAATTAAGTTAACTTCGCAAACTGCCGTCCAATCATAGCAGTGGGCGTTTACTTCTGAGTCTTCAATGCGGCACGCCCATTAAAACCAGCGTTTGTCGAGCGGCATTAAAACCCAGTTAGAAAATAGCCTTTTACTTATTGATTTGGATGTTTTTGAATGTAAAAACCACGTGAATGTCTTAAGTAGACCTCATACAACAGTATAAAACAATAAACAAGCCCAGTTCATCACAGCTTTCATTTTTTATGCAGGGCTCACATTGATGTGTAATCTTGGTTCTCCCGCAGGTAATTGTGGTCCAGCTCCCTTCTATCCTCACGCTCATCTCAGAGTCGAGCATTCAACAGTGCAGAGAGAATACGCAGCAGAAGCTAGGCTTCGATACAAGTGCACTATAGGACACAGATTTGCTGGAGGTAGAGACATTATATACTGTAGAAACGGACGGTGGACAGATCTGCAGATGAGATGTGAACGTACGTTAAAGCGCTTTCTTTTCTTTTATACTTTTAACTTCAAGGTGTCAAGTTTTGACCTTCTTTATGTTTCTCTGTAAAGCAAAGAGATGTGGTTCTGTCGACGAGATATTAAACGGCCGCATCGAATACACCGGCGTGTCATATGGGGACACAGCGACAGTCATCTGTGATGAGGGGTGAGATGAATATCAACTTGTCTCGTTTGCAGTATTCGAGGTGTGAAAACACAGAGCATCTTTTCTGTTGTTTTCACCTGTTTCTCCAGTTTTGATTTTCTGCAAATAGAAACAATGTTTTTATTTGAAATTGGGAGAAATATTGTTTGAAGTTCACAGAATGAAACTAAAATGGCCATTTGACCTAAACACTAACTACATGCAGAAAATAATTTGGTCTCTTAATTTTTTTAATCTTAAACACAATATATAAAAATCTGTGATGTCATGAGACGTGTTTGTGTGATTGATGACATCAGGCATGAGACGATTGGTCGACCTGTGCGGTACTGTAGGGACGGAGGCTGGGATGGAAGGAACGCCGAGTGTGAACGTATGACTTTTTTAATTGATGTCCTTGAGGAATAAGCTCAGCTGTTAAAGCTAAACGTAAAAGCGCTCAAGACTCGATGCTTCGGCTTATTAATGTGTGGTCATGCGGATGACATGTGAATTGTTGTTTTGTGTTTGTTTCCTGCAGCTGTGTACTGTCCTCCGCCTCCGCTGGTCAAGAATGCAGACATGTTTGACCTCACATATGAACAAGTTCCGTTTGGTAACATGGTGTCCTATCGCTGTCGTACCGGCTCTCTGATTGGTGCAAGTCAGATTCACTGCACCAAGAACAGAACGTGGAGCGCTCCTCCTCCTGAATGTCGAGGTAAACAGTAAATGTGCCCGTCTGCCGAGATCACCCCAACCTTCCATAAAATAACTGCAAGTAAGCGTAACCAAACCAATTCAAAGCCTTATTTTGACATACAAAAACGTAGTTAAAAAAGTAAGTGTGACACGGTCTTATTTCTACATAAAATCAGAAATTTTATTTCTACAAAATCTTTCAGAAGCCAACTTTTATTATTTTTAGTGCAAAGAAATGAAACTCTTTATAAATCAAATAAATTCAGTAATTATCCTGTTAGGAACCAAACATTGATTTTTGTAATTTGAATACTGACTTATAATCTTTATTTTAAGAAGTAAACAAACATGACTTATTGTCATCATTTTTATGGCTTTGACTACTTAAATGCTTTTATCTCCTAATAAGATGATTTGACTTTAGCCGGGATTTCTTCAACACGGTCACAAATGTTTTACATTACGGTGATAAAAATCAAATGGCAAGGCATGAATCCATTTTTTTTCCTTCCGCTTGGTTTTGTTCATTTTACTTTTGTGTAACTGTTAAGAAATGATCAAACGTATTGTGATTGTTATTGTTCTGACATCTTATTATGGTTATCAATTGATTGTCAAGGATGTTTTTATGGTTAAGTCTCTTAGATATCGCTTATATTAGTGAAGAAAAACATTGTAAAATAATCCTTTGAGACATTGAACTCTTGCATGGGTATTTCAGCCCAAAATAAAAACTCTGTTGTATATTCACCCTCAAGTTATTAAAATCTGTATGTGACTCATTCTTCTGTGGAACACAAAAGAAGATATTTTGAGAAATGTCTCGGTTGTGTTGATACAATGGAAGTCAACAGGGTTCAGTGTTTTTGGTTATCGGTGTTCATAATAAAATTTCTTCTTTTGTGTTCTGAAGGAAACTCAAACAGGTTTAAAATGACATGAGGATGAATAAACGATGAAAGGATTTTTATTTTAGGTGAACTCTCCCTTTAAGTACCTTAAGACATTCACATCTACAAGAAGAGCTTCAGAAGGCATTTGATGTGACTTATAAACTATATTCATCAGTCTTTTGAAACTTATACATGTTATTAATCAATTGAGCACATCCTTTGTAAATAAATGTATTTCTTTCAAACATCATAATGTGATGACAGGACGATTGTATCCGTAGCAAGATTTAATGTGGATGTTTGGTGATTGTTTTAGAGTCGACCGTCACATGTTCATCACCAGCTGTGGCTCATAGAGGAATAAAATCTGGAGAGAAGCCACATTATAACGTTGGAGAGACTGTCCCCATCAGCTGCTTGGAGGGCTTTTATCTTATTGGCTCATCACAGACCACATGTGGATCAGACGGCCAATGGCAGCGCTTGCCTGTGTGTCGCCCTGAAGGTAAGTTTGATTAAACAGGTTCTGCTTAAAAGCTTGCAAAGGTTTAAAGTTTTTTTTTGGTGTTGTTTTGTGTCAGTAAGATGCTCGGCACCGTTGATGGTGAATGGAAAAATACAATCTGGAGACAAGCCACATTATAAACTTCACGACACCGTGACCGTCAGCTGCACAGAAGGCTACGATCTGATTGGCTCGTCACAACTCACATGTGGATCAGACGGCCAATGGCAGCGCTTGCCTGTGTGTCGCCCTGAAGGTAAGTTTGATTAAACCTTTGCAGGCTTTTAAGCAGAACCTGTTTAAAGTTTTTTTGGTGTTGTTTTGTGTCAGTAAGATGCTCGGCACCGTTGGTGGTGAATGGAAAAATACAATCTGGAGAGAAGCCACATTATAAACTCCACGACACCGTGACCGTCAGCTGCACAGAAGGCTACGATCTGATTGGCTCGTCACAAGTCACATGTGGATCAGACGGCCAATGGCAGCGCTTGCCTGAGTGCCGCTTTAAAGTTTCTCTTACAGGTAAATACATTCATGTCTGTGTTTGAAATTGAACAAAATTAAGTTAACTTCGCAAACTGCCGTCCAATCATAGCAGTGGGCGTTTACTTCTGAGTCTTCAATGCGGCACGCCCATTAAAACCAGCGTTTGTCGAGCGGCATTAAAACCCAGTTAGAAAATAGCCTTTTACTTATTGATTTGGATGTTTTTGAATGTAAAAACCACGTGAATGTCTTAAGTAGACCTCATACAACAGTATAAAACAATAAACAAGCCCAGTTCATCACAGCTTTCATTTTTTATGCAGGGCTCACATTGATGTGTAATCTTGGTTCTCCCGCAGGTAATTGTGGTCCAGCTCCCTTCTATCCTCACGCTCATCTCAGAGTCGAGCATTCAACAGTGCAGAGAGAATACGCAGCAGAAGCTAGGCTTCGATACAAGTGCACTATAGGACACAGATTTGCTGGAGGTAGAGACATTATATACTGTAGAAACGGACGGTGGACAGATCTGCAGATGAGATGTGAACGTACGTTAAAGCGCTTTCTTTTCTTTTATACTTTTAACTTCAAGGTGTCAAGTTTTGACCTTCTTTATGTTTCTCTGTAAAGCAAAGAGATGTGGTTCTGTCGACGAGATATTAAACGGCCGCATCGAATACACCGGCGTGTCATATGGGGACACAGCGACAGTCATCTGTGATGAGGGGTGAGATGAATATCAACTTGTCTCGTTTGCAGTATTCGAGGTGTGAAAACACAGAGCATCTTTTCTGTTGTTTTCACCTGTTTCTCCAGTTTTGATTTTCTGCAAATAGAAACAATGTTTTTATTTGAAATTGGGAGAAATATTGTTTGAAGTTCACAGAATGAAACTAAAATGGCCATTTGACCTAAACACTAACTACATGCAGAAAATAATTTGGTCTCTTAATTTTTTTAATCTTAAACACAATATATAAAAATTTGTGATGTCATGAGACGTGTTTGTGTGATTGATGACATCAGGCATGAGACGATTGGTCGACCTGTGCGGTACTGTAGGGACGGAGGCTGGGATGGAAGGAACGCCGAGTGTGAACGTATGACTTTTTTAATTGATGTCCTTGAGGAATAAGCTCAGCTGTTAAAGCTAAACGTAAAAGCGCTCAAGACTCGATGCTTCGGCTTATTAATGTGTGGTCATGCGGATGACATGTGAATTGTTGTTTTGTGTTTGTTTCCTGCAGCTGTGTACTGTCCTCCGCCTCCGCTGGTCAAGAATGCAGACATGTTTGACCTCAAATATGAACAAGTTCCGTTTGGTAACATGGTGTCCTATCGCTGTCGTACCGGCTCTCTGATTGGTGCAAGTCAGATTCACTGCACCAAGAATGGAACGTGGAGCGCTCCTCCTCCTGAATGTCGAGGTAAACAGTAAATGTGCCCGTCTGCCGAGATCACCGCAACCTTCCATAAAATTTTATTTCTACAAAATCTTTCAGAAGCCAACTTTTATTATTTTTAGTGCAAAGAAATGAAACTCTTTATCAATCAAATAAATTCAGTAATTATCCTGTTAGGAACCAAACATTGATTTTTGAAATTTGAATACTGACTTATAATCTTTATTTTAAGAAGTAAACAAACATGACTTATTGTCATCTTTTTTATGGCTTTGACTACTTAAATGCTTTTATCTCCTAATAAGATGATTTGACTTTAGCCGGGATTTCTTCAACACGATCACAAATGTTTTACATTACGGTGATAAAAATCAAATGGCAAGGCATGAATCCATTTTTTTTTCCTTCCGCTTGGTTTTGTTCATTTTACTTTTGTGTAACTGTTAAGAAATGATCAAACGTATTGTGATTGTTATTGTTCTGACATCTTTTTATGGTTACCATTTGATTGTCAAGGATGTTTTTATGTTAAAATCTCATAGATATCGGTACAACATCCATCAATTTGTTTAAAAAAAAAGAGGCCTAAACTCTTACGAACATCACACATGTATATCTCACGCATATGTTATAAAGGTTGGAGCAGGAATAACATTAAAAGGTCATATTTTATGGTCTCAAAGTTAATTGTTTCTTTTTTTATGTTTATTGATTATATTTCCGCTGAAAACAGCACATATAAACACTCTAAATAAAAATGAGTTAACATTCGTCTTCCAGATATTGTTTGTCCTGTACCCAAACTGCCAGATGCTTCCGGAATGATGGGCTACAGGTCTGTCTATAGATTTGGGGACACAGTGAGAATCAACTGCAATCCTGGTTTCAGATTTGCAGAAGAATATTACGTCAAGTGTGGAATAGATGGAAAATGGACACCAGAACCTTCCAAACTGTGCCGGTCTTCACGTGCTGCACACTATTAACAAAAGCGTTCTCTGGCTTCAGATGTTACAATTTATCAGTTACATTGTTGCTAATTATTTTGTTTAAAATCAATCAGTTTTTTTTATATAAACAGGTGATTATGGTTTGTTAATATTGTGTTGTCATCAAAAAAATTTCAGAGCATCATTGAAGATGACGTCCATAAAGCTGAATATTTTTACCATTAAAAATGAGTATTAGTCATTAGTTTTTTTTCCTTTGCGGTTCTTTAACCAAGCATGAACATGAATTTCTTGAAAATATCCAGATCAAGAATGATCATTGTTCTGAAGTGATTCAGCTTCAGCACATTGTGCTTGCATTAAATCTGGACACTGCGTATCAGTAGCAAAAATGAAAAGCAATTGTAAAGAATAATCTGAGGAATGGTGAAAATGCATGAACAGAAAAAGGATTTGATCTATTTCTGTACTTGATACATTTTAATCTTTATGTTTTTATGGTTTATTTATTTTTCTTAAAATTGATAATGTCCCAGGAATGTAATTATGAATATATGGCACTGCATTTTAAAGATAATCCAGCTTTTACATTGGGTTAATACATAAAGACATTGGTCTCTTAACATTACTGAGAATATTCTCAAACTCCAGAAGTTCAACCAAAGGACTGTTTTTATTTCAGTAATTAAACCTCAGTGTTCACTGTACACTCATAAAATGAATAAATATTTAAAGTATATACAGATTGTCTTTCAACATGTTGGTTCGATAAAGCACTTTTAACATCCACAGAAACGTTTTTTTTTTTAAGTTCATACGATTATTTGAACTATTAAAAGATAAGTAATGCTTTGAAAATTGTTCTTTGACAAAAATTGATATTGCTGTAAACACTTTTTGCTTGTCTTGGACATCACAAACCAACACTTGAATTACTGCGATAAACTTTTATTGATGCTGATCATAGATTGAACATTTGGAGTCTGTCAGTAACCAGAAATCCCCCAAATATGACATCATACAAAAAAGACACCTGGATTAAAAGAGTTTTTTAAAGTCCATAATACACCCACCCTGATCGGTTTCATTTTACTGGATAAACCAGAACTAGCACATGCTACTTAATGTAATGAAAAGCATGATAAAAGGCTTTCAAGCCATTAAGATTACTCATTTGATTCACTTTTTAACAACAACGTTGCAGGCTCCATGAACCTGAGTCAGCTGAGGACAGTCCAGTGATGCCACAAGTTTACAAGGACCTTGACATTTGGGAACAAACGACTCCGTCAGACTCACTGTGGCCAGACTCGCAATATCTCTACAAACAGACAAAATAAATGAGAGAGAGATAGTTAATAATATACTGTGAATGAACCGGTTATTCACATGTGAGTGGAAACGATTATGATTCAGTGTTTTACCCATAGTTAATAGTTCTGCAATGCTTCAGTCCCAGTCCTTCAATACGGATGATCACGTTCTTCAACAGGCAGGACAGAGGATTCTTGAATGTGATTTTGATCAGCACCTCCACACCCACCACACAATCACATGCAGGCTGAAAGAGAAACACACATACACAAGTCACATCACATTATTCACATTATTATATTCTATATTTCCATGTGTTAGACAATCAGCAAATCAAAATGTATTTTCTTATCCTTAATACAATTATAGTTAATTAAGTTGACTTAAACTAAAACTGTTATGTTAATTTAAATCATATAAAATATAGACATAAACAATTTTTTTTTAAAATGAGATAAGCTGCCCTAGCAATAACAGGAACATTTCAAGATGAGGCACAAAATGATTAAGTGAAAACAAATAAAGGCAAAAAAATTGAACTTATTGAGGAATATAGCGAAATATATTATAAAATAATCAAAGCAGTAAAAGATCAAAGGTTAGCATAAACATAAAAGCCAATTCAAAGTATTAATACAACAAAAATTAAGCAAAAATGAACCTGACACGAAATAACCTCGACGTTATCAAAAAATAAAATAGATTAGAACAAAACAACATGAAAAAATTACTAAATAAAGACCAGCGGGAAGAAATCTCGGCATGAAGAGCATTCAAACTCACAGTAATAACAAGATCTGGTGTGCACAATCTGAATCTGAACTGTTTGGCCAGGATTTGTTTGGTCTGCAGGACCTGTCCGGTGACCATCAGCATCAAACTTGAGTGATCCACAATATGACACTTATAATCCTCATACCGCAGAGTCCATGACATAGTCTTTGCTATAGAGGGAAAATAACAAATATATTAATGGCAATGCAAAACCTTTTTAAAGTTAACAATTTTTTTAATTTAGAACACAAAAAATCTACTCTAAGAGCAATTTCTGATCTCTTTGATGTAGAATTTGATTATCGTGTATGCCAGACATTTATAAAGAAACATCAAAATAAATTGCTTTCAAATCATGGCTCAAGAATACTGCAATAGTGTTTACTAGAGAACACACACAGCAAAATCAAAATCAACCCTCACAGTGTATAAACTGTAATTCACATTTTGAGTGTGGATTATATACATGTATACACTGTGAGTGTTAATTTGACTCTGGTTATTTTGCTGTGCAGAATTAATGTTCCCTTATATATAAATATTTACGCATATGACAGCATTCACTGCAGTTTATCAGTTTACTATAGTAAAAACGACAAAATACTATACAGAGTGTTGTATATTTACTATACTACACAACAGTATGCTACAATTTACTATTAATCGTAAATACAAACGTATAATACGGTATTTTGTCCTGTAGGAGTGATTTTTGTTCACTTGATTCAATAATATTTCTAAACTTCGGTTTGGTTTAACGTCTCTGATTTGCTCACATTCGCAGGCTTTGAGCTCGATGCACGTCTGGTCTTTCTTCACCAAGGTCTTCTGCACTCCAGTGTAGTAAATGGCCACCACTTGACTGCTGAGTGTGACGGTCCGAGGAGAGCTGCATTTGTTCTTCAGGGTGATGGAAAGCACGGCGTCTTTTCCCACACACAGCGGATCCTTCTGCATACTGATCTCACAAACCACTTCCTCTGCGCAGGGCGGCAGGAACTGGCAGCGCTTGGATCCGTGTTGAACGGCTGTTTCCACAGCTTTACGTTCCTCCTCTGAACCTGATCAACGTGGAAGAAAAGATCAGATTCAAACTATTCAGCCCCAACACTCCAAGAATTGGTTAGATCAACAACAATTGAAGTCATTATTGATCTTTTCTCGTCACCTTCTGGATGTTTGTAGAGATTAGTGATCTCCACACGTTTGTCCGAGCCCACGGCTTTGGTGCTGATGCAGTGACCCACAGCGCTCTTGTCAACGTGGATCACAGCAAAGGTTCCACAAGCGGTCCTCTGCCAGTAAACAATATCACTGTTCACCTGAGAGATAAAAGAGACATTTTTATAGGAATAAAACAAAAGAGAATGGGAAGTGGGGCTGAACTACGAGGGGAATGTTGTTCTAAAGCTGTGAAAGCCGGGGTGCATGGGCGCTGGGAGATTTTCATGATTTGTGCATCCACGAACACAGTTATCTGTAGTGCTATATTTGATCGTTTGTTATAAATTGATCGATTGATTTTCATGAGTTGGAGTCAAAGCAGATCTCAACCATCTGATTCCCAGACCTCCCCTTTGTTCACATCCATCTTTAAACATCCATCACTCATATAATCAAATATTCTATGGTAGGTGTTTTTATTAGACTTTATTTGAATGCTTGCGCTATATAATTGGAAGTCATCTTAAAGCCCATGAGAAGTTTGCAGATGCCGTCTAGTGTGCTCTGGTCCCATGGTTGACAAATAATGCCATAGAAAAAAATAAGAATTTATAGATAATTTACATACCTCGGCAAAGACGAAGGGTGTGTCGAATTTGTGGAAGACCTGCCCGCTGCGGACGGCAGTGACAGAGGTGGGGCCGCAGCGAAAGAAGCCCTGACTGGTCTCCTGAGGAGTGGCATCAACCACCTGCCATCCTCCAAAACCACACGGCAGGTCAGGCCGAGTCATCCAGCACTCGTTCCACACGTGAAAGTTCCTATAAAGAGAAAAGACTCAGCAATCTGAGACCTAAATAAACCGTTTGTCACAGTCATCGACCTGTGTCTGATGTATAGACGCATGCAGAGAAAAAGGGGTTTTCAACTGTTAGTGTGAACATGCACTCCAAAACATTGAAAAGATTCACAATTTTGAATAATCAAAAACATACAGTCTCGCAATTCCAAAACAGATCATTTTCCACTTCAGCATCACATGAATATTTTTCATATAAAGGCAAAGATGCTTTTGCTCACTTCTGCAAGAATCTTACCAGATTGAATCCTTGTTCAGGTGTTTGATCGGTTGACAGTCCTCATCGATGTAAACATCTGTTGTCATAGACACGTCTGTGTCGTGAGCGGAGCAGAAGTTTGTAACAGGACGAGCGGGAATGCCAAGACATCTCAACACTAGTGTAACACAGAAAAATATATAAATGCATCATGCAAACACGTCATACCAACACACCACATCACAACCATCATCTCCTTCACTTAGCCCTCACGTGTGTTAGTGACTCCAGCGAAGGCCACGCTCTGTCCATATTTAACAGGCTTTCCTACAGTTTTGTGATACTGTCGCAGGATTTCACCGCTTCCACACCAGGCGGCTGGAGACGTTCCACTTTCATAGCAGCTTGACCAGTTGCCCATCAACACACCACAGTCATTGTCTGCATTAACCTATCGGGTTAAGGATGTAAAAGGGTTAAAAGTGTCCCATCTGTCCACTTTCAGATGAAATGAAGAGCCGGTCAGGTTTTTGATCGGGAGTCAAGCACGACTCACCATAGCAGACACAACTCTGGCCACGTTGACAGGGTCTCCCCATCCCAGACACGCAGCTCCACTTTTCTCCAACACAAACAAACACGCATCCAAGATTCCCTCATCGAACTGAGAATCACATTTGAGATCAAACATGAGGGTCTATATTGTTGTACAGTATTTAACCTGATTTAATGGGAATTTGCAACTTCTTCAAGTACATAAAGTACAAAAAATGCATACACGTTGTTACATAGAACTGAAATGGTGAATATCCCCCACGAGACTAAAAGTTAAAAATACATGAAAGCTGATCACACAGAAAAATTAGTCACCTTGTTAAAAAATGAAGAAATGCAATGAAATTGTATTGGTTTATGGAATTATGTCTCAAACGCCAAATGTGAATCACCACAAAAAAATGAATTTGCAAAAATCTATGTTGTTTTTCAATTTTCAACATATAATTTCTAAAAACTGTCATTTTACTATTTTTTGGACAACCAAAAACCATCAAATTACAGAAAAAGAAAGCATATTTACAAGAGGAAACAAGAAGAACTTGTAATTATATGGAATATTTAAAATAATAAAATATAATTTTTTACAGGATTTTTTACAGTGTATATTTATATCAACTTTTATATTACTTACACACTTACACTTTTACAATTACTTACACATATTACATACATTACTGACTAAAATAGCATTTTATAAATAACACAATTATCACTTGTGGCAACAGTTCTTAAACTTACAGAACTTTAACAAGCCTCTCGAAAAATGTAGATGCAACAAGTCACAAGAAATATTTGAGTTGAGATCTGATTTAAAAGCAATAAAAGTTGTAAAATACATGATTAAAAAAGTGTCTTACTTGATCAAAGTTCCAGTTTCTGCAGCTGATCTGGTGTTTAGTACCATGGTAAATGATGCCCGTGTCGTTCAACACATACTCGTTCCTCTGAGCATCATCATCCAGAAACACAGAGTCATCTTCGACAGACAAGGGTTAAAATTTGATTTAAAAAATCTTAATTTTGTTTAAGAGAGTATAAGGTAGTAAAATGTAGTTTTAATTGTTTTAACTTTATACATCCAGCATAACTCATTATTTTCATCTTATTTTTCTATTTGGATACGTACCTTTACACCACGGGTTAAACAGCAGGTAGATGTCATTGCAGGGGTTGTACGCTGAAGAAGCCCGCCCCTTAGGACCGCGTGTCACTACGGTGAGTCTGTATCGTCCAATGGGTGCGGTTGATACAGAGTAAACACACAGTTTAACACGGTTATGGTCCTGTTGGACAATCTTTGCCCCCCACTGTGTTTTCTTCAACTCATCCACTAACGGAACAATCACCAGAGTGCCGTTGCGTATCGATGGAACATCACCTGTAAAACATGCAAAAAAAAACAAATGAAATCTGAAAGCCCAACACAAACACCAGAGAGGACACACAATCTGATCAAGAGGATAAAACAACTGACCGAGTCTGAGCTCCAGGAGAAGCTGGTCAGACTTGGGGTTGAAAGGTCGGGACAACTCGATCCACATCTGAAAAGTCTGTCCCCTGCGGACGATGAGGTGGTCGCTATGGTAACCGTTTGCACGGTGCTCCAAGCGATTCGGTTCTTTTCTGGATTTCATCAGGTCAATACAACGCACCTGCAGGACCACGTCTGAGAAAAAATACATAAGAAAGAAAACAAATGATTGATTTCATTATCTAGGGGTTGAAAACGTGTCTCATCCTGCATTGGTTTCCAAAAAATACAACTCTTACCATGCACCTCGGTTCCACATCCACGTCCTTCAGACTCAGGGATCATATTCTGCTGGTCATCATAACATGATTTAGGGTTTTGCACACAAACAGGTTTAATGCATGGCTTATGGTCACAGCCTGGCTTAAAGCATGCTCCTTGCTCACAAATCGGTTTGACGCACGGCTTGATACATGGATCTTGTTTACAAACAGGCTTCACACACGGATATTTCCAGTCGTCGCATTTGATGCATGGGAAACGGCCAGTGAGGCAGATGCTTTTCTTATGGGACCTTTGAAGAGACGGAGATAGTTTGGATTTACAAACCAGAACCAAAGAAACCAGAACTCCAGAACCTGAAAACTTCCTTTTGCAACTGCACTGTTGTATATTATATTACATTTTAAACAATTTACCAGTTCAGCTAAAGGAACTGTTTGTGATGAACTGCAACTTTATATTTACATTTGTTCATTTAGCAGATGCCTTTATGGAAAGAGCATTGGCCTTATATTAAATTTACTAAATAAATCTTACATTTTATTAATGTTTATAATATTCTAATACTTTTATATTTAACAAAATAATTCAAATCAACATTATTATCAATATATATTAAACTTTGTTATATACAGAAATGCACAAATAAAAATAATATCTTATGTTATAATTACATGTAATATATTTATAAATATATAAATACACACACAAAATATACAGTGCACTTCTGAATAAATATGTGAAATACAATTGTATGATTAAAAACTTACATGTTTGCAGTTGTTGCAAAAAAGTGTGTGAAGTCAGTCTTGATGTCGGATGGCAGTAACTGTTGCTGAAGCAGGATTAAAGTCTGGATCAAGCTCTTCTGATACTGTGAGATTTCTTTCTGAACTTTTCCAATTTATATATTCCCTTCATCATGTCTGCAAACGTTTCCTTGCCTTCCCTTTACAGAAAGGGAGGGGTTACCATGAGTCACGCCGTTTAATTTGATAAAAAAATTAAAGTTAATGATACACAACATTTTGATATAATTATAAAACTGGCAGGCAGAGTTTCAACTGAACATTTGCAAATGCATTTATGTAATCTACATTACAGATATACAATATAACAGAAGTTGCGATCAGTATATTTATATGTTGACATAATACGTGCACGCTACTTTTTCAATATAGATAATAATGTATAATAGATTTTACAGTTGATATAATTTTAGACTCCAGACACATGTCAAGGAAAATCACACCCAAAACTGATGTTTGAACACACACCAACAGGGTGTAAAGTGTTTTGTTTAATCGTTCTCAAATCACATAATTAATTTGCAGGAACAAATTAAACATATCTTTGATGAGAACTGAGGCGGAATAATAATTATAACACAGACATCAAAATAGCAGTCAAATACAGACTGATTTTCAGTTACAGCCCCAGGGTGAAGGTGGATTCACATTCTAGCTGACCAAAAATACCGTCAGAATGTGTGTCATTGTAATTTCTTTATTTCCTGGTAAGAAATGCGTGTGCTTGACCAGAACACACCGATGAATGAGCCACAGGAGTGTCTGGACCATGTTTTGAAGATTATGAATGTACAGTAATGTGCTGTTGTGTAGACTCAGACGTTATAATTGTTAAACTAACATAATACAGGATAAAGACGTTTGTTAACAAAACATAAATATTAATCAAATTCAACATATTAAAACAGACCAACACATTCTCACCTATGAAATCACTTTTCTTCAAGGACTTAAATCTTGGTGTTTATTTACAAGCAAAGAGCTCAATCTGTTATCCAAAAAGCATGATATAAAATATCATGCTTGACCATGTAGATTATGCAAACATATGATGTTGGTTAACATAATCCGCCTGGTTTTACACACCCGCACATACACAAGCACACACACATACATATGCATATAGCTATGGAAAAATGGGGAGACTAATACAAATGTTCTTTTAATCATCATTTCTAGATGTATTGTGTCCTCTTCAGTCAAGTGTCTGTTGAATTTCAATAAAATTTAAACCTCAAGAGTGACAAAGTCATCCAACAGCAAAGTGAAAGACTGACAACATGACTAGACACATGAAAACTGTGATTAAAATCAAGGTTATCACATAAATAAAAATGTTTTTGAACTTAAATACATGTAAGAATATTAGTGGTGTATTGCTTTAATCTGAACTTGTTTTTTTTTGCAGTATTTGAGGTCTGAAAAATACAGAGCATATTATCTATTCCTCCAAGTTTTCATTTTCTGCAAATAAATGCAAAAGAAACCATTTTTATAAGAAATGTGTGAGAAATACTGTCGACACTACTGTTAGTAGTGCACAGAATGAAACAAAAATGATAATTTTACCAAAACACATAATTTTGAAAAACTGAAAATATTTCTGAATTGTGTGTCTGTGTGTGTGGACTTGGTTTTTATATGTTAGTGGGGACCTAGACCTGAATGCACACAAGCTCATGAGGATCTGTGTCACTGTGGGGACCAAAATTGAGGTCCCCACGGGCACAAAAGCTTATAAATTGTACAGAACGATAATTTTTAAAATCTAGAAATGCAAAAAGTTTTCTAGGATCTTTAGGTTTAGAGGTTGGATAAGGGGATAAAATATACAGTTTGTACAGTATACAACTCTTCACGCCTATGAACTGTCCCCACGGACATACATACATGTGTGTGTGTGTATAATTGTGTGTGCTCGCATTTAATTGCTGTTTACAGTAATTGTAATTAAAACGCATTTCAACACTTAGCTGTCTCTTCAAGTCAGTATCTCACGGAAGTAATCATCTTTCAAAATATGGACACGCCAAATTCTCTCACCAGGAACATTTAACACATTTCTCATTATGACATTACACATTACACCAAAGGTCATGAGTCACTACATTACTGAAATGCATGTCCACACTTGCATGCACAAAACATATTTTGTTGGAATATTCAACAGATACAGCAAATACACCACAGTCACTGAAAATGTTTTAAAGCTGTAGAAATATTTTCAGATCTAAAACAAAGATGCTTAAAAATGAAGCAAGAACAGAAATCTGATGTTTAAAAATTAAGCAATTAGAGACAGGCTAGTAAAAAATGATTGAAGTAAGACTACATTGTATAAAGATATTAAAATATGGTATGTTAACCACTACGCAAACCACCCAAATGCGTAGGGCCCCGCTGGCTTGGGGGAGCCCTAGTGGGAACAAATGGTTAAATTACTAATTGTGATTTGTATTTTGCTGTTATTAGATGTGTCTGCTAAAACTGTATGATAAAGCTAACTGCATAGGATGTTTTATAGACAAATGACAGATAAAAAGCTGATTTGAGACAATTGCCTTGAACTCTGATTTCCCTGGAAACAGACAGATTGCTTGCACGGTTAGTTTTACATGTACATTTAGTCATCTAGCAGACGCTTTAATCAAGGACAACAAAAAGAATAAGTGCAATCAAAAAAAAAAACATCTAGCAATGAATGTCACTGTGTTTACATTTGTCTGTTGGATCAATAACTTGCTTGAAATTACATGAATAGAACTGATAGGATCTGGTTAAAAGCTGACATATGTTTCATGTTTTATTTTATTAAATACTTATTTATACCTTCATTAGTATTTCCATTCTACATTTAATATGTTTTATGCATTTAATGCATTTAATTGATCATATATTAATGTATCATATACATTCGTTCATTTATTCTATCATTTTATTATTCAATTTTATTCGTATTATTTGTCACATTTTGTCCTTATTTTTAAGCCGTCTAATCTTCTGTTGGGTGCTGTATTCTCTTTAATGCTGATATGAGACTTCAACGGTCTCCATCTCAAGGTTCATAATAACGTCACGAGACAATGTTTTGATACCCTAATCTTGCATGGTCAATAACACCTATGAATCTGTTTCTAGTCAGATGAAGTTGGACAGAGCGAGACTGAGTATTAAAGCACAGCTGAGACTATTCAATTTTATTCAACATCACTTCGTCTCCTGACTGCTGTTCATTCCTTTATCTCTGTATATCTGTTGAATGGTGGTTGATTTGAAGTATTAACTCACAACCGAGCCCTATACCCTTCAAACAGTTCACTTCAAGGGCTCAGCCCTTCGAAGGGAGTTGGGAATCATCTCTTGTTCTATGTCTTTCAAATAATTATCTTTCCAATAGAGGGCAGATGTGAGCCATAGCTCAGCTTTCATTGAACTGTTGCACAAAATGTATTACGGTAAGATTAAACAAATGATTGACATGTGTTCTCATGATGAGTCGTCTGTCCTATTCTGTCTCAGAAGTCAATGGAGGTCAATGTTGTTTTGGTTATCAATGTTCTTCAAAATATCCTTTTTGTGTTCTGCAGAAGAAACACCGTCATACAGGTTTTGGAATGACATGAGAGTAGACATATGGCAGGTTCTATCCGACAACCTACCCCTGACAACAAACCTAACCCACCAATTCCTGGGAAACATTTTTTAAAGTAAAAACTGTAACATCTAACCCCAATCTCGCCTGCCGCTTTCTACAGAAACCACATCTGTTTGTGTGGTGAGAACAGGAGTGTGCGTGTATTTGTGTGCAGAGAATGCAAGGGTGTGTTTGTGAGCTTGTGTTGTGAAACCGCACACAACCAGGAAACACAATTTGGTGGCAACATGCAATTTTACCAAACCTGCCAAAGCCATTAGACTTCCTCACAAACACACAAGCCCCCATATGGCAGAGGTCAGTCCATATTCCAAAACAATTTGAATACGCAATCACTGTTAAGTCGAATCTAGTCAAATCATAAGTTCCTCAAAACATCTCTAAATGCCTCAACACAACAATCGCCGACTGCGATGAGGCAAGACATGTGCGTCAGAAATGCAGAAGATGTGTGAGTGTGATTCGTTAAAAACATCTGCTGATTTAAAGGGACAGTTCAGCCAAAAACCCCATGTTCCTCAAAACCTGAATCATTCTTCTGTGGAGCACGAAATAAGATATTTTGAGGAATGTCTCAGTGGTTTGTGTTCATACTATGGACGTCAATGGTTTGTTACCAACATTCTTCAAAATATCTTCTTTGTTGTTCTGCGGTAGAGACAAACTCGTACAGATTTGGAGAGTAAATGATGGAATTACATTTTTGGGCGAACTATCCGTTTAAGGTAGCTTTGAAAAACAAGAATATTCACTTTCTAAACACAGTGTTTTTCTAACAAGGCGTTTTCACGTCATCTTTAGTGTGAAATCAACATAACACAGAATAAAATGTGCTGAAGGTTATTGATATATAAACGAGAAAGGAACTTTTGTCACACAGACAAAAAAAGATTTCAAATGTGCTCACAGTGCAGATTTAAAGATTTTATTAAATAAGTTTCCATTATATTTATATAATGAGTATTCGGAAGTATTTAAGTACTATTTTCTGTTTTACAGATGGCAACTTTCATTCAAGTCCTGAAAGCTCATTGGAACAGATGGTTTTGGACAACATGAATCATCTGGTCTGTCACAAACCTGTCGAGTCTTTGCAGGTGAGGCACTGGCTGCTGTTTAAAGGGGGCGACTCCAAAAATGTTTATATTCATTTCAATCTAATTCAATGATGTTGATTCACACAGTAGCTTATAATGACAGCTTTGTTGTTAATACAAGAAGATAAAATAAAGTTCTTGTATGTTAAGTCTTGGAATAGTTTGTATACTGTGTGTGTGTGTGTGTGTAATGGTTGCTAAACAAGTCTTATGTCATTTATATATATCATTTTGCTGAGGGTGCTGAAGGCGGTTGCGAATTGCTACTGCTAAAGACTTGTTTTGTAGCAGATCATCGGAAGTAAAACAGATCTATTATGTTGGAAGGGTCCTGTAAGAGGAACACACAGTTCCTCATGAGGGACTGAGGTCAAAACATAGTTCAAAACTGCTGCATCAAGATCCACATTACACATTACACACATCCACAGGTCTCTTTAAGAATTGCTATATCATTTTTTTAAAAGTTTTACTCAAAATTGTATTTCTTTATTCTTCTTTGCCCCGGTTATGTTCTTGATACATTTTTTATGCATCAGTGTTTTGTTACCTTAACAAACGCTGTCATCAATATTACCTGAGTTTGTTTTTCATGAATCATGCAATTTTATTAAATACACACTGGTTAGATTGTGGCTCTAAACACCCTTTTCATTCTCTTTCTCTCTTAAACACACACACACCCAGAGAGTCATGGTGTTGGCGGTGATCTAGAATAATCCTGCTTTATTGGCTGTCACCACCATGACGCATGTCCTCTCCTCCTGATAGATTCTAGGTGACATCTAGCCTGACCTGAAATGACGGCGAAACATTCACACACAAACGCGCACACACACACACACACACACACGCACACACTTCATTTTCTAAATTAATGCAAAAAATACGGACTAATTCAGTCCTTAATGCTACAAACTTTATTTTTAGAGGAAAATACAGACAACATTTTAAATTTGTAGTTCTTTATCAGTGTGAATTTAAACATTTTTTAATGACAGTACTTGCCTGTGTATATGTAGAGCTCAAGCATCATGACAGATGTCTTTCTCTAGAGGGCAGCATTGAGATGTTATCTACTATACAGGAAACAGACAGAAGGAAAACATTTTGCATTAGTAACTTGTCATTGGTCTATACATTGCAAACTTTATTTTTCTTCACATAAATGTTTTAATCCTCATCTACCCATTTTCAGAGTCACATACAAATGCAGATATATGATACATTTGTAAACACATAATAAAACAAATGCTGTACATATTTTTTTAGATATTCCCATCCTTGCTCAACTACATCCTAAAGTATAGATGTGTGTAAAATAACTGAAGATAGTAAGGGCCTGTTCGGATTGGTTTGCTCACCTGTCACTCAAGTTTATCGTCACGCCTTCTTTAGTTTGCGGGTTAATCTTCATGCAACTTCACTGTGCGCAACCGAGATAACACGAGCTACCAGCACTTCACACGGAACTCACAATGTGAGGATACGGGTAGGCATTGCATTAACACTACATATATTATATTATTTTATTTCATTTAAAACGTTTGCATTCGCATACGATTTTCTGTGCACTTATGTCTGCACATTACGCGTCTGTGTTAATTGACTGCGCATGTCTTTCACTTTCTTTGTACTTGTAACTTTTTTCAACATTAATATTGATTTATGTTTTACAGCAAATAAAACAACATGCGAAGAATTCAAGCGGATATCTCACTTTAGTTGTGAAGAGTGACTGCGTCTTTGGCCATTTGATATCGATGTACTCAGAGAGACGTGCTTTAACTTCACTCCAAACTATTTGAATGGACCTAAATACGCACAATGCAGCCATCAGCCAAGGGACTCTGATTCTCACGGTCCCCGGAGAGCCGTGAGAAAACACGTCTGCCGTCCTCGCCGCGAACTAAAGCGCACTGCGCACACGGGACATCTGGCGAGCTTTAACGCACAGAGGTGAAGCGCGACAGCGGCGCGCAGCATCCAACGCACATGCACAGACTCGCAAATAAACTCTCATTCCTGCGAATAATGATATTTTCTAGCGTTATTTGACGAAATTGTGACATTTTATGTCACCACCGGATTTGGCATCACTGCGAGTTCCTCAAATTTGCGACATGGCGAAAGCGATATAAGACTGTAGACCAAATACATTCAAAACAGACGATCTCTAATCGATCGACATGGAGGGTTCTTTGAATAACCGTGAATGCACCAACCTGAGCGTCCTCAACTGGGAGCAGGTAAGGCGTCTAGACGCGATCCTCACCGAATACATCCCCATTCACGGCAAGTGGAACTTCCCCACTTTGGAGATGAAGCCTCGGGATATCGTCAAAGCGGTGCGGTGTCGTATGGAAGAGCGTCAGATTCACGTCCGCGAGGTCCGGTTGAACGGTTCCGCGGCCAGTCACGTTCTCCACGAGGACAGCGGGTTGGGCTACAAGGACCTGGACCTCATCTTTTGCGCAGATCTAAAAGGAGAAGTAGAGTTTCAGATCGTCAAAGATATCGTTCTGGATTCACTCCTGGATTTCTTACCTGAAGGCGTAAATAAAGAGAAAATAACTCCACTGACTTTAAAGGTAATCTTTTCTCGTGCATTTCATTGTTTTTGCATTTCATTTCTGGTGTAATCTTGGGCGTCATTTCTAGCCGTTGCGCACCCACAAAACAGGGCATTTACGGACGAAGTCTAAGCAAAGTTGTATAAACGAGGCCCCTGGTGCTTAAAGTTCTGATATAGTAACTAAATAGTTCTGGCTTCCAATATTGCAAATGTTGATCACCACCTGCACCTTTCACTTAAGGTTAGGGCTGTCACAAACAACAGACTAATCCGTAATTGATATAATTCCATATGCTTTCTTCCATAAGGCCATGACTGTATAAACTGACATTGAGTGGATCTAGACGTGCCCTAGACAGCGTGTGGTAGGCCTAAATTGCATAATGATAAGGGCACTGGTAGTAAAAACGTTGCTTTCTAATACAAAGAGATTTTATGTAAACCTATTTTCCATGGATCTGCTTTCACCTACTTCTACTCGACGTATGCAAAACGTGCATGCATTCAAATGAGGAAGATAGCATTCATAACTGAACTTTTTATTTCTATTGTAATGAAATGCCACGAATGCAAGTGCAAAGTGATTTTAAAAAGACATTTTAGGTCTTCTACCATACAAATGCACATATTTTACAGTGTTCTTTATTTTCATCTATCATAGTTTTTCCCTTATTTCACCAATTCTTTTTTGTTAACATCTCCAACTCTCTTTCCTCAGGAGGCATATGTGCAGAAGATGGTCAAAGTATGCAACGACTCCGACCGCTGGAGTTTAATCTCCCTATCAAACAACAGCGGGAAGAACGTGGAGCTCAAGTTTGTTGATTCCCTCCGGCGTCAGTTCGAGTTCAGCGTGGACTCCTTCCAGATCCACCTGGACTCTCTTCTGCTTTTCTACGAGTGCTCCGAGAACCCCATGGCCGAGACCTTCCACCCCTCCGTCGTTGGAGAGAGCGTTTACGGCAACTTCACCGTCGCCCTGGACCACCTGCAAAGGAAACAGATCTGCACCCGGAATCCAGAGGAGATCCGGGGCGGAGGATTGCTGAAGTACTGCCACCTGCTGGTGCGGGGTTTCCGTGCTGCTTCGGAAAGCGAGATGAAGCTTCTGGAGCGTTACATGTGCTCTCGGTTCTTCATCGACTTTTCGGACGTGGCGGAACAGAGACGCAAACTCGAGTCTTATCTGCAGAATCATTTCGTGGGACTGGAGGACCGCAAATACGAGTATCTGACCACGCTCCACAGCGTCGTCAATGAAAGTACGGTGTGCCTGATGGGCCACGAAAGACGTCAGGCGCTGAGTCTCATCACCATGTTGGCGGTGCGCGTGCTGGCGGAGCAGAACGTTATTCCAAACGTGGCAAACGTCACCTGCTTTTACCAGCCTGCGCCGTACATCGCCGACGGCAACTTTAACAATTATTACATCGCTCAAGTGCAGCCGGTCTACGCCTGTCAGCCGACCCACAGCTTCTCGCCGTGGCTGCCCTGCAACTAGCACATTTTCAAAAAAGCAACAACAACAAATGCATCCAGTAAGAGCTTATTGCTAAAGAAAATAATTTCTTAAGAAGTCTGCATTTGAGGAAAACCCAATACGCTCTCTGCAAGGGGAAGCTAGTTGATAAAAGATCAGACATAAGAAGGGAGAGTGAGGTAAACTTGGATGGGTTCCCATGGGCCGGCACGTTTTAACTAGGCTTTACATGGCTATGTGCCCGGCCTACAGAAGCACAACACTGGCTGCAACAACATGGACGCACACACAGGCTCCAGATATAGAGAGCACATGAGTCAAGGCAGTTACACAAGAGAGTGTGTGTGACAGACATACTTGAAGACTCGAAGAGATTAAACCTGCAAACGGTGTTGAAAGGGCAGATAGATTAGCCAACAAAGACATTTATGCGCATTGTTCTCATACAGAAAGAACCGAAGTCAAATGACTGGATACTTTTCTCCATCCAAGGATGTTTTGTAGAAATATCAGAAAGCTGAACAGATAACCCGTTTCAATCAAGTGCCTTAAACTGAGGACATTCATTCTGTGTGTGTGTTTGTTGGTAAAAACACCCGCTGGATTCAAGTTTGACTGGAATTGTGTGTAAAGTGTGTATACGGTTTCATCTTAACAGCATAAACAAGCGTTACTACGCATGCGCACTTTTGTGACCCCGACTTAACTTCCGGTTCACATTCACAAACAATAGAGCGCCTGTAGATTATTTCTGATGACAAGCAAAAGAAACCGAGATGAACCTTTACTTGGCTAAACTTGTCCCACCCTTATTTTGAATTTAGACTGCAATACCAAGCTCAACCAGTAGATGTCAATGTAACATACGGTCACTTTAAATGTGTAAAAACTATATACATTATATAAATTATATACAATTGTTATACGGTTAAATGATAATATAAATGAATATTAACATAGGTTAAATAAAATAGTTATATTATTAGACACTAGCCAAACACAAACCGGAAGTTAACTGGGGGTCCGGCACGCGCGCATTCGATGAAACGATCTATACAGTGTGAGTGTATAAAACCAAATCAATGACAGCCAGGGTCTTTCGATACGACACAATACACGATACTGGGTTCACGGTACGATACGATACAATACAATTAAAAAAAAGATTTTTAAATATTTTTATTGTGTGTTATAAAATTCCCAAATTGATCAATTTGTAGATCCTTTGCAAAAATTATACAGGCATTACTGAGAAATACAACTTTTTCTAAATGTTACCAAAAAATTATAATAAAGGAAAAAAATTAAGAAAGATAAACCCCAAGAGAGCACAAAAAATGACTTATGTTGACACAACTCAACAAATAGGATTAAACATAATCATAATTGTATGGCAACTTATCAAGATAAATAGTTAGAACTAATGAAATAAATCCACCTGATGATGAAAGATTACGCATACGCAATTATGCATGTGTTTCCCTTTCAACTAACATTCTGTTCTTATTATTTAAATAATGTACAAAGAAAATTTTGAGAATTTGGTGAAAAGGGTTTTTACGGAAGCAGTCAAGATTTTACTGTATATACGTATACGTTCTTACCAGCATGCAGTCTTATCTGAACTGACCTCAATGTACCGTTGGCTCAGCGTTGGCTCAACGTTGGCTTAGCTCAGATTAAAATGTCCAGGGCAATGCCATTACAACTAAAGCAAAGATGTGAAATAGCTCTGCGCTGAACTATAGGAGAAAATGAATGACCCACCTTGAAATCCAAACCGTTGTCGTTATGTCCATGTAACCTGCCGACCAAACTATCACAGTCACCATATCCAGCAACCTCTGACCTGGGAGATTAAAAACAAATTGAATACATGTAAGACATGCAGAAGATACACCAAAGATATTCATGAGCCTGCATATTCCTTAATACACTCTCAAAAATATTCAGATTTTACTTAACCTTTGGTCAAAACAACAACCCAGGAGAGTGTACTTGCAATTCTGTGAAAGTTACCCAAAAATTCCCCATTTTATCTTTCCATAAAGTCTGAATCAGAGAACTTGAATATATGTTGTGAGTATTAGCGTTTCTTATCGAAAAGTTCATCCAAATCAATCGTAAAGGAATGGACTGTAAACATATCTCTTATTTTTCTACTGATTCTTCTATTTTTGTACAGTTTATTGTGAGGTTTGAGGTCAGCTGAAGGTCACAGGACCTTTATTTCAATGCTGTGAAGAATAAATGTCGTGTTTTATGAGTCAAATAAAAAGCCGACCAAGAATCAATGCAGCAAGTTCTCATCACGGCCTGCACACGGCTGGCTGCTCACGAGAAGAATCCATGTGTGTCTTATCTTCTAAATGAAATGTGTTTGTGAATACAGATGTGGTCTTTTGAGCTCACAGCTGTCCATCTTGCAATGCATCGTGTATTTCCAACATGAATGACTCATTAAATGGTGATTTGAGAAAAGAAGTCGCCTCAGTGATGTTTGTGAACAACTGTGCACACAAGCGACTACTTCACCTCGATCACTTCCTGTTGTGTGGTTTAAAACAAAACCCAATAGCTGATAAAGAGAATGATGTTTATTGAGCTGAGTGATACAGAATGATAAAGCCCACAACCAGCAAACGTGTCAGTTTAAACTATTAACCCTATACAACTTCACCAGCTTTACTAACTGATCTAGACCAGCGGTAAACCCGTCTTGAGCAGCATAGAAAGCCATGAGATTTTCTTCACAAATCGTCTGAATTGTGCAACAACATCAACACTGTGTTTTTAACAAAGGAAATAAAAAACTGTTCACATTTTACAGTATTATCTATTATATTATTAATAAAGCCAAAAAGAATGGTTTATAAATTTTTGCTGTAATAAAACCATGGTTCATTTTTGTAGGGGATAAATTTATATTGAATTGATAAATGTATAATTGTAGTATACTGTCATTTTTACTATGGTAAGGTCAGAGCCCTTGATAGAGAGAGTCAAGTCTTCTCCGTTGACTCCAATGGAACAGATTTTTCACAGGTTCAACAGTTCCCGGAAGTTACTAGTAATGCATGGAGCTGCGACTAAACAGACCAACTGAGGTAAATTTTGAACCCATTTAAAGACACAAGCCATTTAATGAATAAAAAAATGAAAGAACTAAAGCATTTAAAGAGAAAACATAACTTCCTGTAACTATCTGAAGGCTCCATGAATCACGTGACACTCCAGCGTTTTGGACTTCCGTTGGCAGAACTCTCTCTCTCTCAATGGCTCTGGGTAAGGTAAAAAAATCTAAAATACCTAAAATTTTTACTGCAGTTTACTATAGTGAACACTTCAGTATACTTTAAGGATTTCCCTCATTGGTAACTTTCTCTCTCTCAGTTTGTATCTGACTGTGTTTCTGTGCATTAGGAAGACTGCTTTAGAAGATCTTTGAACTACAGAATATAAACTGTATTCACAGTAATGGTTAAAAAATGGTCCTACAAATGGTTCCTTGTATCGATGCCACAGAGAAGCCATATTCGGTTCCCTAAAGAACTTATAAGAACAATTTACTTTTTATAATCTAAAGAGCCCTCTTCCACTTCAAAGGTCATTCTGGGAAGCAGAAACGTTCTTTGGATGTTAAAGGTTCTTTGTGGAACCATTCATCCAATGTTTCATTGTGGCATCGTGACGCACTTTTATTTTAAAGGGGTCATATGGCGCGAATCATTTTTTTCTGTGTCTTTGGTGATTTGACTAAGACTGCCCAAATGTATACGCAAGTAAGGTGGTGTACCTGTCAGTACAATTAAAGAGGAGCCTGATGTTCCAAATATGGTAAGATGTGTTACATTTCCGTCACACGCTTGCAGAATTCGACCAATCACTACTCACTGGTTAACTGGCCAATCATAGCACACCTCGCTTTTCAGAGCCATGAGCTTTCAGAGTGGCCCCTTTAAAACAGCAACTACAAATTACAAATTCCCCACCCCAACATTAATCAAGACAATAAATAAACAAAATACGTTTCGACACATATCATCAAACTGCTCTCCTGTTTTTGCAAAGTGGTTGATAACCTTAGGACAACATCATGAACAGTAATCACGAACAAAACCACATCCATCATTAATACAATTCTCATCAGATTTCATCTTCACATGGCAGTGGACTTAAAGGATGCTTTAAATGTATTCTGAACATATTTACTCTGACAACATCTCTTGTGATGGAAGAAATGCTCATGTCCATCTGCTCTTCAAGGCACACTTCCTCTTGCACTTCCTTATGCTTCCTAGTGCACTTCCTCTTAGAAAGCAAAGAAACAAAACAGTTACTCACGTGTCACTTTTCAAACAAACATTGCACAGTGTTGTAAGTCACCATGAAATCCTAATGGAAAATTCTTTTTTTCAATGTAATATTGCAGTGTTCATTATAAACATTACTTTACTTTGCGTGTGCGTATCATAATTTATTCGCTCCTGTGGTACCACAGTATGTGGTGTTTGCTTGCAATATCATGGGTTTGATTCTTAGATTTAGATTTTTCTAGGAAACATAAATAAAAATGTATTTGCTAAATAGCGAGCATCATCTTAGCAAGCTAGCACTCACAACCCTGAACCTTGGAGGCTTGCATACTTCAGCTTTCACACTTTAGTGTACGTGCATTACCTCAGCCCGCCCTCAAGGCCTGAAATTGGGTCTGAGGGCGTTAACAGTAAAGGGGGCCGGGCAGGGCCAGCGTTATCCTCGGGTTAAGCATCACTTTGAATGTACTAAATTTAGCGCTTCATGAGCGGGATATTTACCCATCTCCCTTAATCTGATTAAACGCTTAATAGTCATGTGCTCAAGTGTCTTGGGAAGACACAGCTCTTGGGTTTATGTGTATTGTACTGTGACACATACACCCCGGTGATAAGAGCGCCCTCCTCTGTCACCGGATTAAACTGTTGGGTCAGTGTGCCCCAGTGATGGACGTATGCATGACAGATAGTTAGAGAAGTGAACTGGGAGAGACAGAAAACTTCTTTTAATCTTGGGTTCACTTGCTTCTCACGCCTTCAAACAAAGCAAACAAAGGCTTTGCTCAATAGAGCCGCGCCATTGCACCATTCCCTAACTTACCTAGCCTCAAGCTAAACACGTGACGTGAATTAATTTGACAATTTGGTTCTACTTATTCCATCACTTTCTCTAAACTCAATGAAATGTCAGTGTTTGTATTTTTGGGGAATGGAGAGCAATCGTCTCTCTGGGTGGGTGTGTTTGTTCATTCTGCTGCGCCTCCTTGTGACAAGAATGACACACTGCACTGTGAATGAGCCGTGGAAAAAACACATCAGCTTCTTCTCAATATTGCAACTTCAATAGTCCAATAGATTGAAATCAAATCCTTCTGTTAGATTCATAAGACCCAGTGAGTAACTTTGAATGATTTTCTAACTGGCAAAACTGGTGCATGCCGAAACAGAAACGTGTTGTGCGGTGTGACTCATGGTTTACAGAAATGATTGTGCACCAGTTTTCAAAGACTTGTCAGCCTAGATTTGCCATTTTTCTTCATCTATGTGCACTTTTGGTCCTGTGAAGCACCCTCAAAAATCTATTTATTCATTTTGTATTTATTTGTATAATCTACAAATATGTACAGTATGTTATTTATTTATTTTTATTTGTGTTTATATAATATATAAATAAGGGACTTTATTTATTTGTCAACTAACAAGTTCCAACACTGTAAGCAAACACAGACAACATCATATGAAACATGAACTTTTCATCACAACATCACGATCATTACATGTCAATTGCTTGATGACATCTGTAACGGAAATGATAATGGTGAAAATTATAATCTAAATATCTGTATAGTAAATGGGTGACAGTTTTTTTAATAATGCATTTTCAATGAAAGCAAATTGCACAACAAATGGTTTACATTAACCATGTCCATATTTGTCTTGAGTTTTTATATGTACATAAGAGTTTATGTCTGTCCTAACACCCTAGTAAAAAAAACTTAAAAAAACTTAAATTAATTTAAAATGCATTTATTTCATACTTAGTATAGTTTAAATGTATTAACAGATTTACTGACATGACTAACTGATATAAAATTATAATTAAACTTTATTTGGAGAACTATTTATACACGATGCACATTTCTTCATATTAAGCCCGAGTTTAAATAAAAATGTCTTCTAATGTCACTTCTGATAAGGATTTTATGATTTTTTTAATGAAATTAATATTTCCATTTAAGTGTACCTGAAGCATACCAGCAATAGTTCCACTTTAGCAAAATCAAATACACTTAAATTTATCTTAAGTTGGACTTCCGCACTATCTCTGCACGATTAATATATATTAAGTACAAATTTAGTTGATACAATTTAGCAGAGTTTAAGTATGCCAATTTAGTACCACAAATACAGTCACAGTGTATTTTCATTAAAGATGTAAATGGTTTTGCCTTATACTTAGCATGAAATAAATGTATTTCAAATTCATTTTAGCATTTAGATTTTTCACAAAAACTTCATGTCACAGAAACACAATCTGTCTGTGATGTAAACCATAAAAATTAGATACGTCACATTTTTTTTATGTCCTTTGTTCTATCAGAGCTATTGTTTGAATATCGGTGTATGTGAGACAGTGACCTCTGACCTTTTCTGAGTCCTGCCAGTTGGATTCTAATCAAGCCAAAGTAAAATCTTCCAGACTGGTATTCTGAATGTGATAGAGAGAAAACAGAGGGTCTGAAGGGTTTCACAGAATCTTAAATGATCGAGACAGACATGATAATGCAATCTACAGTTTATAACTCCATAAACTCTTTGCTGACGCTCAAACATCCCCTCCAAAAATCGTTCATGATAGTTATGTAAATATTATAAATCTACAAACTCCCAGTTTCCAAAAACAATTTCACTGCGTTAGAGAACAACGTGAGACACCCATACATACAGACTTTTTAAACAAAATATTTTATGAATGTTTACGCTGGCTAGATGTAGAGATGCTGTTTAGGAAGTTTGTTGCAATGATTGTGTTAACGTAATAAACTAGCTCTTACTTTTTTATTCTATTTGATTGATGTCAACTGAAGTTTAAAAGAAAATAGTTTTGCTTAATTTCTGCACGATAACTAGAAGTTGAATCAATCGCATGCACTCATGTTACATAATATGACAACAATGTATGATTAATTGTTTGGGTATCGTCGCAAAATAAAATACGAAAGCATGGATCTGTGTTGATTTAAACCAACAGTTGCATGTGTCCATATTTAACCCAACTGTGGGTTAAATTACATGTATTTTTCTTGTGCAGCGGGTGGGCAATGATAACAGCAGACTTGGTGGTAAAGTGTGCTGAAGTAATGTGAAATGAGAATATTATAGTGATTGGCCATGACTCAGGAATGAAGAGGCTTTTCCACAGCATCTATAAATCTGAGCCGTGTCTCCTCCGCACACAGCCACACACCGTCTGAGAATAACATTATAATCCACACACACAGCATCATGTACTCAAGGGTGATCAGAGATTCACCATCACTCATTCTATAGAATACAATGTGCATCTCATTGTGCTGCCATACCGTCTGAACATTCTTGAGTTAGATAACAAAACATCAATGCACAGTGTCATTTATTTTCAAAGCATCTTTGCACGCTTTTAAAGTCAAACTTTTTGAACAGAACGTTACAAATGATTAAACAATAGACAATCACACGAACAAGATACTGTATTTATGGTCAAAATGGAACATGCGGACTGGCTGCCTACATTTTAACGCAAATAATAATTTAATGTCCAAATTTCGTTTGAACATCCACCTAAATGTTCTTCTTCAATGAGTGTTTGTGCATCTCTAACATTCTGTCCACTCACATCTATATCTCCGGACATCTTCTGACCCCAGAAACAATTCATCTGGTCATGTGTAGATCTGAAGTCTTTCCTACTCTGGCTGCAGATGTGCAGAGCTGTAACGCAAGGAAACATCTGGATGAAGAGAGGTTTAAAATGTCCCACTTTACTCTTCGGAGAGCTTCTGACCGACATCAAACACTAAAATTGAATGTGTGATGTCAATTTTTTTTTACTTTAGATTTAACTAGGTTTATAATGTCCCTCTTTCTGTGAATAAGCACAAAATTAACACTGATACTAATGTGAGCTATTAAAAGTACTGCAAATCAATTAAGATTGTAAGTGAAATATTATTAAATTATGAATTTTAAGATAAAACATTGAAGACTTTCAAAAAGTTGCTTTAGGAGTCAAAATATTTTGTTTACACTGTCCTACAGTCCAAAGAAAACTTTTAATTTGTTTTTTTATGTTTTCAACATAACTAAATGTTAATTTACACAAAAATCTTTCTCCCTACTTTTAATCAAATCACTAAAACTGTAAGTAAAGTTAAGAATCTGTTACCAGAACCAGAGAGGAAACAAGCCTTTCAGACATTCCATAGGTACATATTCATGTTCAGTTTTGCCCCTAAAATCACAATGTTTTGTCCAAATGAAATCCATCACGGTGCTGTGTGGTTTCAGGCTTCACTTATTTAATGATGCCTAATAGATACATGAGTTAAATATGTGCTTACTCTTTTAATACATTTAAGAAATATGGAAAATCCTTAGGAGTACTCAGCCTACATGTATGCCAATTACAATACTACTTTATAAGCTCAAATTTCCCCATCCAAATAAATTTACAAATGTGATTTTATGTCCATATAAAGGACATTCAATGTAAGTAAAATGTTTATGTTATGGTTTCAACTACTTTTTGTAGAATAAAATGTCAAAATTTTGTTATATTGTTGTTCAGTGTAACACAAGTGTTATGTACAAATTCAAACAAAATGCTTTTTCTGACTTAAAATGGGTAAAACATTCTTATTGAGATATGGGCAAATAAAAAAAGGAAAATTACAACTTATTACTATTTGGGTGAAAGCTTTCCTGTAACTCAGTGGTAAGAGCGCAAGGTTGTGGGTTCGATCCCAGGGGATTGCACATACTTAGAAACAAATGTCGGCCAAATGTAAATATAAATGTAAGTAATTAGTCTTTCAATGTAATAAATTGATCATAGCTGTAAATATGCCTTTAGGAAAATGTATGATAGTTATTTTTTCCTTTTTCTGCATTGACACATTGTAATATTTTTATGACGTTTCAAGGATAAAATTACCACAGTTTAACTTGAAATTTGGATTATAAAGTTAATGCTGTAAACAGAAGTCAAAACCCAAACCGTAAAAATATTGTATCGACCTGAAACTTTAAATGCGTTGAGTCATCATCAATCTGGAGGACATGAGCTGTCCGATGTAAGAACACCTTGTAAAATACAAGTCTCTAACCATTTTTTCATTGAAATCTTTACACAAACCACTGCTGACAGGGCAGAACATCGCTTATTAACTCTTGGTCTCTATCATCGCATCAAACACAAGGACAGAACGTACAGTCACCCTGTCTGCAGACTGAACCCATTTGCTGTTTTGGTTCTCTTTTCACATTTGGCCAATAAAATAAAAACATGACACAATTATTCCTGCTGTACAGTCGCAATTATGCATATAAATGGCTCCCAAAACTCAAACAAGAACAGATTTAAGCTTTTTTATATTCTTTTTTATCCGTTTTCCATTCTCCCGAGGCTAATCTCCACCGCTGCAGATCAAACCCTCAAAACACCGTTCCAACACGTGCTCTGCATATACACACCTGTTCTGAGGTAAGTATAGCCTTTACCCTTCAGATGTATCCGGCCTCAGAGAATCTGAGTGACATGACAGTTGTGGTCTGGGTTAGTCTAAATTAGGGGTGTCAATTGACCGGATAACCATGATAATAAAAACCATGATTATGAATACCGTCCAAATTCTAAACATGATATCATAAAAATTATTGAGCATCTGTTTAAAATGTTGTCTTAAGAGTTACAATGATTACTAACTCTCTAATTTAAAATGTGATTTGTTGGCCAAAAAAGTTCATCTATAAATAAGAAAAATGAGTCTGACCAATATCATTAGCCTATTTGGCAAAAAAGCTTTAAGATATTGTGATAACACCACCAGGATTAAGTTAAACAAGATAACTTCAAAGTGAAAATATGATGCCGTGACAGCGACAGATGGATTTTAACAACATTAAAAATGTGTTAATTATTATTAATATCACAAAGAAGCACCATCTCTGAAAGTTTTGGTGTGGACTTTGCTATTCTCTTAAGAATGATTGAAAATGAAATTTGGAAAGATTTTTTTTAATGGTAATCATGCTTTGTGTAAACGAGTCTTAAGGGACTTTCGTGTGGATCACGTTCATTTGCAAATGGATCAGTTGCGCACAATAAGACTAAAGCAAACGTGGTTCATTTGACATTAAATTGCATGATATCTACAGTGTCTACACAAGCTCAGAACACCTTTTCTCACCTCGTCTTAGAATGTTTCACTGACGTCTGGTAATGTTAATCTGTTACGTCTCTTTCTTTCTGTGTAAATCTCCGACTTCTCTCGCAGCTGCTGGGGACAGACGACATCAACATCCATCAGTTTCTTCCTTCCCACCAGATGATGTGATCCATTCAGTTTCTTAAGACACCTAGACAGTACAGATATTAAATATGAATCATTAAGAAGCTTCATCTCCACAATTGCTCAGATTTCTCACATATACTGAAGTTCATCACAACTGTTTGTCGAAACGTTACATTTATTCTCAGGCTTGCTGCAAACAATGACAAATAAATTATGAAAAACAACAAAACATGATGAATACCATATTTTTTAAACAATTCATTCTTAATATGATTGAATATTCTTAAGCTTTTAAGTAAACTATTGAAAAATTCTTATAGAAACAAGGAGCTTGCACGGCATCTCAAGACACGCTGGATTAAGAGGGTTTGATTAAAAAAAGATGGAAAACGATCTATTTTAAAAAATGACTTTTTATATTTTTCGTCCTGTGCGGGCCATGTTTTCAGTCTGTATTTCATCACAGTGCTTCTTAGGTTCTTATCTGTCATCATGCACCAATAGTCTGTTGTGATGTAATGCGTTTAAAGTCAGATTACATTGCAGTTAACTTTGTTTTCATGTTTGGGTTTCTCAACAGCTTATATTATCATGATTCTCTGGTTGAAATGTTGAAATCTGGAGATCTGGAGATCTAAATAGAATAGTGCTGTTTATGTTCACGTACAGTATTTGTTTGTATTGTTTTAGAGTCCAGTTCATTGAATGAATCAGCAAATAACAGCTGAATTATTAGAGTTCAATTGAATGTTCTCACAGCAATTTCCTATTTTGTACACATCACACAGACACCAATGATGCCACATGATTACTGCAGAACATTACTTGTCTGATACATTTCATTAAAACAGATGATACGACTGGTCTTCAGACTAAAGGAAAATCAAAACACAATCAAAAGAAATTTGAGGGGAAAGTAAAACTGGAATATGTTTTGTTTCGGATTGAAAATGGCTAACTGATTTGAAAGGTTGCCCGTCTGCTTTTTTAAATAGTACACAACGGTCACAGATGTTTCTACAGCTACAGTCTGTGTTGTCATGGCAACCTTTGCACTGTAAATGGCTTTATAATGACCCGACTAGCCCGGACAGTACAATCATTAAAACCCCTGTCATCGTTTTCACTTCCATACGTGTTCCCAGCCGGAAATGTTACCGTTCTTAATAACTCAGGAGACTTGATGGAGTTCTCAGTCATGTTTCATTCAAGACCTAAAATTGAACACAGATACAATAGAAACAAATGAGACAATTGTTGAAGAGTATGGAGGTGTAAAATGAATGTAGATTGTAGAGGTAAAATCGATATTGAGATGTTCCTCTGGGGATGTCTAAAGCGTGTCATCGCTCATGTTTCTTTTGAATGTGAAACTGCTGAGTTGATGTTGTGCGAGACAGCAGTTCTGAAGTCTAAAGCGAGAGTCAGATTGAGGGTTCGGTCTACAGGTCGACAGGAACATCAGAACCAGATGTGAGATGTGAGTCGCTCTGGCTGGATCGCGAGGAACCGCACTCTGTCGTAAAGAGGATGACTCACCAGCTGCCATTAACCACCACCAACCAGCCAAAACCTGAAAAAGCAAGCCAAGCGTCAGAGCTCAAAGGGTTTGGTGAATGGAATATTAAAAGGAAAAAGGCCATGATCAACAAGCAGTTCATATGAATCATTACATTTAAGAGATTTACGTTTATGCATTTGCTAGATATTTTATCCAAATTCATATCATTAACTAATTCAAAGTTCACTTATACGAAAGAAAAGTCAGAGCTATTTAAGATAGTTCATCTTATAATTCAAATTCACTGTT
The DNA here is from genome assembly GCF_015846415.1 of Triplophysa dalaica. Lineage (NCBI taxonomy): Eukaryota > Metazoa > Chordata > Actinopteri > Cypriniformes > Nemacheilidae > Triplophysa > Triplophysa dalaica. The sequence continues at coordinate 18,629,177 of NC_079561.1, read as the reverse complement.
TATTTAATCTTTTTTAAATTTTTGGTTGGGTGTCCGACTCTCCTGTTTTTGTCAAGTGGTCAATATCCTTAGGACAACATGATGTTGACCCTGGGACAACATTTAAATCAACCAATCAGATTTCAGAAATAAGTTTACAGTTTATTTTAAATTTAATCTTCCAACCAGGATTAGGTTCTTCCAGACCATTGTTTTTCACTTATCATTTCCCTCTGATTGTAGGGGTAGGTTATGGTTAGGGTTGGGTGTGGGTTTAGGTTTTATTTATAAAAATATTTTTCTTAGGTCAACAAGATATGTTGTCCTGAGGACATCAACCACTTCCACAGGTCGAGCAATGGGGTCCATGTGGTCAAGAGTTCTAAGAGCATACTGTCATGATTCTCCCTCATGGTTTTCTAGTCTAGTGACAGGATCATAACAGACCCCTCGTGTTTAGTGTGAGAAAGACAAGGCATTGTTTGTATTAGACATGCCATACGCTTTCGTGTCTCGTCTATGGCCCCACCCCCTTGTTATCTCGTTTAGCTCTCCTGCAGTGTTTAAAACTGTTAGTTCCCCTATATATTGCCCTTGTGGCCTCTGTCTTGTACTGAATCATTTTGTGCCAACAGTAAAGGAGAGTCGTGTCTTTCCTTGATACCTTGTTGGAGTACTTACCTTGGAAACCTGTACTGTATGTTCATTCCCTGTCATTTGTTAGTCTTGTCATGTTGCTAATAGGAAGGTCTTGTTTTTTCTTTTTCTTTTTATGCCTCATTGTGGGAAGTATTTATTTTCAGTACAGTAACATTTAATTTGTTAGTACAGTCGTGTCTTGTTTTGTATTTGTTTATTAATTAATCCTTGTTTATTTAACCCCTTCACCGCTGCATGCATCTGGGTTCTTCTTCTCCACACCCTGATTAACTTCATTTTATCATGACACCCATTTCCACCCACAGTGAATTTAATAAATCTTAAATTCAATTTATTTCAATTTAAGATTTATTTGTTCACACAATTCAACCAATTTAAGTTCATCAACTTATTTTGTTTAATTTCAGCTGAATGTGATTAATTTGTGTTGAGCCAATTAAATTTGAATGCTTCAGTGATGTAAGCAAGTTGTAATATATTGTATTATATCTTGTAATACCATATATTACAAGATGTAATACAAAATTTAAGCACCAGATAGTTTACTGCATGACCATTTGCAGAGTACAAATATCCATATGTAACAAAGTTCAAAGCTAGGAAGAAAGGAGGCGGGGCCGTCGTGGCTGAGAAACGTAAGAATCTTTAATTACAATTCACTTCCGGGTTTCAACTTCCCGTATCAAACATTCAAACTATATATATATCTCTTTGTCGAGTAAGATTCCTTCTGTAAGTCCTGGACTCAACGTCTCGAGGCTACTCCTTCAGTACATTTCTCAGCCAGTTTCTCTCTCTCTCTCGCTTCCTCCGTCGCGCCTGAAATGAGTCTCCTCGCCAATTACTAGTATGAGAAGCAGGTGTTTTCACTAAACCGTTACCAATGAGTGATCCGCGCATTGGTATCCTTCATGCGGTGGAGCCATTGGAGTGGCGCGTGGTCCGAACAGAGCATGAACTCCCTGCCCAGGAGGTAATATCGGAGGGTGAGGACCGCCCACCGGATCTCCAAGCACTCCTTCTCGATGGTGCTGTACTTCGTCTCCCTCCGTGAGAGCTTGAGACTGATGTACAGCACCGGACGATCCTCCCCCTCTATCTCCTGGGACATGACTGCGCCCACGCCCATGTCCGACGCATCAGTCTGTAAGAGGAAGGGGAGTGAAAAATGGGAGAGTGCAACACCTGGGTAAACCCCTGCTGGCACTGGTCCATCCATTGGACGATATCTGGTGCCCCTTTGTAGTGAGGTCCCTCAGCGGGCTGGTGAGGTCCGAATAATTGGGTACAAACCGTCTATAATATCCCGTCAGCCCCAGGAACTGCCGCACCTCCTTTTTGGTCTTGGGTCTCGCGGCCGTCTTATCAATTTGGGGACGCACCTCCCCGTGACCCAAGTGGAAGCCCAGATACCTTACCTCTACTCGCCCAACCGCACACTTCTTCCGGTTAGACGTCAGCCCCCCAGCCCTCAGCGAACTCAGAACCGCTCTCCAGTGCTGCATATGCCCCTCCCAGTCATTACTGTATATAATGATATCTTCCAGGTACGCTGCATCATATGTCGTGTGAGGTCGGAGTATACGGTCCATGAAAGGTAGCCGGGGCTCCGAATAAACCGAACGGAAGCGTGACAATTTGTTGTAATCCGAACGGCGTAGTAAAGGCTGTTTTCTCTTTGGATAAGGGAGATAGAGGGATCTTCCAATATCCTTTCGTCAGATCCAATGTCGAATAAAAACGAGCCGTCCCTAGCCGATCAAGTAATTCGTCAATTCGGGGCATTTGATATGCATCGAACTTCGATACAGCATTCACCTTTCGATAGTCCACACAGAACCGAACTGAACCGTCGGTCTTAGGTACTAAAACTATCGGGCTCACCTAGTCACTATTGGACTCTTCTATTTATCCCATGTCCAGTATAGCTTCTAATTCCTTCTGAACCACATTTTTTTTGTGTTCTGGTAACCTATATGGACGACTGCGCACTACCGCACCTGGGTTGGTCTCAATGTGATGCTCTATGAGATTCGTGCGACCGGGAAGGGGCGAGAAAACATCCGCAGAGTCTGCCTGCAATTTCGCAACATCCGTGATCTGGTAGGACGAGAGTTGATCTCTCCTTGGAGCCAAAGCGAGGGATTGCACTTTGGTGTTCGCTTCTGGCCCGAGATCATCTACCCTGCTCACTGTCGTCGCCAACATCACGGTGTTCGCCTCACTCCACTTTTTGAGGAGGTTGAGGTGATAAATCTGATGTGCCCCGCTCCTGTCCGATCGTACTACCTCATAATTGAGATCTCCTATTCGCCGTGTGACCTCAAATGGCCCTTGCCACTTGGCGAGTAGTTTAGAACTGGACGTTGGGAGTAATACAAGTACTTTCTCTCCCTGTGAAAATTTACATAGTCTGGCGCAGCTGTTATAATGTCGGCTCTGTCTGTCCTGTGCCTGCCCCAAATTCTCCATAGAGAGCCGCCCAAGTGTATGGAGTTTTGTTCGCAGGTCCAGGACATATTGAATTTGATTCTTGCTCATGGAAGGCCCGTCCTCCCAAGCTTCTCTTAGGACATCTAACACCCCGAGTGGCTGACGCCCATAGAGAAGCTCAAAGGGAGAAAACCCTGTGGAGGCTTGGTGGACCTCGCGGACCGCAAACAACAGGGGTTCCAGCCACTTATCCCAATTTTTGGCGTCTTCGTGAAAGAATTTCCGGATCATCGTTTTTAACGTACGATTAAAACGTTGACCGTCTTAATCCCCAATAACCCGTACAGTTCGCGGAGTGTCAGTGACATGAACGCCGTGCCTTGGTCTGTGAGAATCTCTTTAGGGATTACCACACGGGAGATTAATCGAAACAGGGCATCCGCAACACTAGTTGCCGAGATATTGCGCAACGCCACTGCCTCGGGGTATCTGGTTGCATAGTCTACAATGACCAATGCAAATCGATGCCCTTGTGCGGATCGCTCTAACGGCCCGATCAGGTCCATACCAATTCGTTCGAAGGGGACCTGAATAAGGGGAAGCGGGCATAAAGGTACCCTTGGGGTGGCCGGTGGGTTTACCATCTGGCATTCAGGACAAGACACGCACCACCTGCGCACGTTCTCGTGAATGCCCGGCCAAAAGAACAGGGTCGTTAGGCGATTTACCGTTATGGTTTTTCCTAAGTGCCTTGCCATAGGATTACAATGAGCCGCCTGGAAAAGAATTTCCCGACGGCTTTGCGGTATGACTAACTGGGTTGTATCTTGTTTTGACTGAGTGTCCTGGGTCACTCGGTACAACCGGTTTATCAAAATAGTGAAATATGGGTAGGATAGCGATTGCGCAGGGTGGAGAGGTTGTCCGTCGATGGTATTGACCTGATCAAACGCATGTTTGAGCGATTCGCCCTGAGACTGCTCCAGAGGAAAATCATCACCCTGGGAGAGATTTCTTCTCTCCACTGTGCTCTGTTCCTCTGGGACCGCCATCAGAGGTCCCTGCTCAACCTCTCCCACCTGTGCGACCGCCCCTCCCCATCCTACTTGGTTGCGCCCAGAAACATCGGCACATAATTGTCCCAGTAATTTCGAAAATATTGGCCAATTTGTTCCCAAAGTATGCGGATGTCAGAGGTGCTCGTTAACAGCCACCTCTATCCTATGTTTTTGCCCCCGAAATTGTGTGGTCAGTGGCACCAAAGGGTTGTTGACCACATCCCCGTGTACACACCTTACCTTAACCCTGCGGCTCGTATCCATTGCCCCAAATCGAATCAGGCTTTGCTGAATTGAGGTTTGGTTACACCCTGAATCCACCAAAGCCTGATACAGTGCCTTGCGAAAGTATTCGGCCCCCTTGAACTTTGCGACCTTTTGCCACATTTCAGGCTTCAAACATAAAGATATGAAACTGTATTTTTGTGAAGAATCAACAACAAGTGGGACACAATCATGAAGTGGAACGAAATTTATTGGATATTTCAAACTTTTTTAACAAATAAAAAACTGAAAAATTGGGCGTGCAAAATTATTCAGCCCCCTTAAGTTAATACTTTGTAGCGCCACCTTTTGCTGAGATTACAGCTGTAAGTCGCTTGGGGTAAGTCTCTATCAGTTTTGCACATCGAGAGACTGAAATTTTTGCCCATTCCTCCTTGCAAAACAGCTCGAGCTCAGTGAGGTTGGTTGGAGAGCATTTGTGAACAGCAGTTTTCAGTTCTTTCCACAGATTCTCGATTGCATTCAGGTCTGGACTTTGACTTGGCCATTCTAACACCTGGATATGTTTACTTGTGAACCATTCCATTGTAGATTTTGCTTTATTTTTTGGATCATTGTCTTGTTGGAAGACAAATCTCCATCCCAGTCTCAGGTCTTTTGCAGACTCCATCAGGTTTTCTTCCAGAATGCTCCTGTATTTGGCTCCATCCATCTTACCATCAATTTTAACCATCTTCCCTGTCCCTGCTGAAGAAAAGCAGGCCCAAACCATGATGCTGCCACCACCATGTTTGACAGTAGGGATGGTGTGTTCAGGGTGATGAGCTGTGTTGCTTTTACGCCAAACATAACGTTTTGCATTGTTGCCAAAAAGTTTGATTTTGGTTTCATCTGACCAGAGCACCTTCTTCCACATGTTCGGTGTGTCTCCCAGGTAGCTTGTGGCAAACTTTAAACAACACTTTTTATGGATATCTTTAAGAAACGGCTTTCTTCTTGCCACTCTTCCATAAAGGCCAGATTTGTGCAGTATACGACTGATTGTTGTCCTATGGACAGAGTCTCCCACCTCAGCTTTAGATCTCTGCAGTTCATCCAGAGTGATCATGGGCCTCTTGGCTGCATCTCTGATCAGTCTTCTCCTTGTATGAGCTGAAAGTTTAGAGGGACGGCCAGGTCATGGTAGATTTACAGTGGTCTGATACTCCTTCCATTTCAATATATTTGCTTGCACAGTGCTCCTTGGGATGTTTAAAGCTTGGGAAATCTTTTTGTATCCAAATCCGGCTTTAAACTTCTCCAGAGCTGCCTGGTGTGTTCCTTGTTCTTCATGATGCTCTCTGCGCTTTAAACGGACCTCACAGTGCAGATGCATTTATACGGAGACTTGATTACACACAGGTGGATTCTATTTATCATCATTAGTCATTTAGGTCAACATTGGATCATTCAGAGATCCTCACTGAACTTCTGGAGAGAGTTTGCTGCACTGAAAGTAATGGGGCTAAATAATTTTGCACGCGCAATTTTTCAGTTTTTTATTTGTTAAAAAAGTTTGAAATATCCAATAAATGTTGTTCCACTTCATGATTGTGTCCCACTTGTTGTTGATTCTTCACAAAAAAATTACAGTTTCATATCTTTATGTTTGAACCCTGAAATGTGGCAAAAGGTCGCAAAGTTCAAGGGGGCCGAATACTTTCGCAAGGCACTGTATGTACCCCCCTAATACTCACAGGTATTTGGTACAGCCCGTCCTGACTGAGGGCAGCCTGAGGGTGGTCTGGGACCCGAATCATCATGCCGACCTCCATTTTAGGACATCGGTCGATAAAATGTCCGGGGTCCCCACAACGCCAACAGGCCGGCCCGGGAGTCCCCGTTCCAGCATAGCCTTTTTGAGGTCCGCGTACTTCAGCAAGTTCTGCACTGGAAGCTGCTGAAAGGCCATCGGGCTTCCCCGGACAGAAGGTGGGATTAGGCGGGCTGCCCATGCGTCCGGCTGGAACCTGGAGAGTTCCGCGGACCTCTCAAACAGATCCAGGAAGGCTTCCGGCTCGTCCTTGGCTCCCATCTTGTGCAGCGGTACCGTCAGGGATGCAGCTGATGGTGTGGTGCCTTTCTCCTGGCTCAACCAGCTCCGGAAGGACTCGCGGTCTTCCTGTTGGGTCTGGATGAGGGCCTGGAAGCGTCTCTCCTGGTCTTCTCTGAGACCCAACAGGGCCTGATGGTGCTCTTGGTGTAGACCGGCGAGCGAGCTGATAACCTCCGCAAACGGCGATCCTGGCGCAGACTGAATGTTGGTGGCGGCTCCTTCCTTTCTTCCCGGGTTTCGGCACCAATGTAACAAAGTTGCGGTGCGGCTCCTGTTGATATATTGCCGTCTGGAGAAGCGAATCGATTGTTATTTGTAACAAACTGAACGTCATCTAAAAACCAGCGGTATTCTACAGTTTCCGACAAACAAGCTGATCCCACATCCTCTGTCGCATTAATGACGTATGCACGATCACAAAGGTGAACTCTGGTTTGTCGTTTGGTCGTGCAGATTTTGCGCAGATCTTAAGATATGTCAATCATGCAACAGGACGTGCAATGAGGATGTTTGGACAAAGCCCTTTTAAAAGGAAAGCCAGCAACCATTAGGCCAAAAAGCGTAACAGCTAATGCTAATGCTGTGGCTTCAGCAGAACGCAGGAAAGGAGATCGGACGCAAGTATTTTGAATGGACATCAATGGATTTTGACGTAATATTACATATATGAAGCAAAGACGTAAAGATTTACCAAAAAATGCTTTATTCTCAGATTTATCCAGTCCGCATCAAAAGTTAATATTATTGAAGATTTCAATATGAACTCAAACATTTCTCATCAAATTTACCCACATCCTGATTATTTTACCTCTACAATCTACATTCAATACCACTTCATACCCTTCAATTTACAGTCTGTTTCTCTTTTGACGGCTCCTAAGTTATATTAGCGAAACATATAAACCACATTGATACCTAAATGGAACACAACGGAGAACTCCAAAGCAAAAACATTTGTCTCTGTGCAGAGCACTGAAACAAACAGAGCAGTGTTTGTCATCTCTTTCTTTCATTTCAAATGTCTCATTTACTGCAACTTCACTCTCGATCGACCGTGAGCTCTAAAGTCGTCCTGTGTTTAGAAAATATAAAACACAAAACATTCTCATCCACCTTTTGGCAAATCAAAATGCTTCCAAAGCATAAATTCTCAAAAAAAAATTGGGAAGAGAAAGAGAAAGACACAACAGACTTTAGCCACTGCGATTGAAATTCTGCCTCGGCCTCACGTGACGTAACCAATCCCTATATTATGCATATTGCCGTTAACAAATGCAACACAGTTGTGTCTAAAACAGGAATAATAACCATGACTCGCGTGGAATTAAAGACCAGCGATTTAGGTGCTAGAGTTCAGGAAAAACAACATTTTCGAGCAGGTGAAACAAGGTTAAAGCGTGCCGTTGAGTCCCGGTCCGGGTGTCCGGTGGGGTGGATCAAAACCTCTGACACTAAAGTCAAGCTTGCCTCAGCAGTCAGCTGTCTCAACACACTTGATTCATATACTACACAACGGCGGGACGGGTGTTTCGGGTTAACTGAAGTTTATTGAAGCAAATGATTACATATTTCCAGCCGAGCAGCTGTGAATGAGATCGACAAATATCCGGTAAAATAAAACAGGGCATGTTGTGGTTTTGATTAGGCGGACGTGAGCATCAATGGAGGCGACAGTGACCCCGCTCTTGCGAGCGTGTCCTGGCGTGGCCCGTTTGACAGACCGATTGACCTCTCTTTATTTGTCTCTCCTCAACAGCTGTTACCAAGCCACGCTTGTTATGCACAAATGAGATTTCTTCTACTGTAGGGCACCATTAGATGCAGATGTCACACTTTTTTGCATAATGTTTTTGTGATTCGAGATACTGGCTGGTTCTAGTTAAGCGATGCCGGATTTTGAAACTCCAGCTCACAGAAGACTGTTTTCATTCAGAGCTTCAATCCAAATTGACTTTGAGCGCATCAAAGGGCTTTTTCTTTTTCTTGGGCAGGTCACAAATAAAGGTCAAAAATCCATCCTTGCTATGAAGTCGAAAAAATGGATGGTTTAGATTAAAGTGTGGGTTTATTTTGGCTCGGGATTATTGGATTAAGGCATTCATTCATTAATACTGGTTATGGAGTCATTCATATGAGGATATTACAGTTTTTGCTCACAGCGTAATGCCTCAAAGGTGCTAGGTTGTTTCAACTCATGGTTGGGTAAAATTTGGACAAACCCAACCATTGGTTTAAATTTATATAAAAAATCTGATTTTGAAAAGAAACCCATAATTTGCATCTCTCCTTTCATAGATTTCAAGCAATGTTTAGTCAGGATCTCAATTGTGTTTGTTTCTCCTAAAATTGCCAGTCAAGAGTCAGTTTTTTTAAATGGAGATTTATCTGAAAGCTGACTAAGTATGTAAGATTTCCATTGATGTATGGTTTGAAAGGATAGGACCATATTTGTTCAAGTTACAACTTGAAATTCTAAGCTTTACATAGATACCAAACTTGAGTGGGTAATAAGCTAGTTGCATGAAGCCGCCATTTTAGATTTTCGATCAGCGAGTGTGGGAAGGATTATTTCCGGTCGTGTTACACTGTATGGGAAAATAAGGAATTTTGGCCAGCAAATATGGCCCTTTTTTAGATAAAAATAAGAAACTGATATATCAGTGATTTAACAGAAAAACCTCTTTACAATGCTGAGTACCCTGTTAAGACAACACAACTCTATATAACAGATCACTTTTATGTGTGTGTGTGTGTGTGTGTGTGTGTATGTGTGTGTTTATTTGTCTTTCTGTGTTTGAATTACTCTGACTGAATGAGCTGGTGTTTAAAGAGAAGATTAAGTCTTTGTTTCTCTCGCGTAATCCACTTGATATCATTCGCTTTCTATCTCCATCCTGGCCGTTCCACATCACCCGCTTCACATCCAGATGTGTGATTTCAGAAGTTTCACAAGGCAGCTAAACAGAACCGAATGACCTGTAAACACAAGAGAGAGGAGAGCGACTTCAGAAGATGTTCTGGTGTTGGTTGAATGTGACTGAGTGAGATAAAGTTCAGCTGTAGTAATCACAGCACAAAATAAACACACCACCAGCAACAGTCACTTATCATTGCAACAGAGCTTTTAAAAATGACACTGGGAGAAGAATGAGACAAATTCGTGTCAATTGGAGATGTAGAAGGTTTCGGAGAGCAGGATGCTGAATGGTGCAAAGGCAATGTATTATTGGTAACTTTAAAGGTCCAGTGTAAGAAATTTAGCGGCATCTAGGGGTGAGGTTGCAAAAAACAGAGATGCATATAAACGAAATACGCTGTGTAGACAAGTTTGTCTGTTTATGGCTACTGTAGAACAACATGGTGAATTCCCACAGTGTATGTGGATAGAAATTGCTCATTCTATGGTAATAAAAACATAACGCTTCATTATGTAAGCTTATACACATCTGATGATACAGTTGTGGATGGGAAAAAACAAGCATGTTTAAGGCAAACATCAGGAGTAATAGGGAGCCGATGGATTTTTTGTTTGCAAAATCCGGAAGCGAGTTAGCATTTTAGGACTTCCGGTTCCATCATCACGAAGTCTGTTTGGTAAATCGCCCCGACATAAAGTCTGTGGTAAACCAAACCTCGAAATACTTGTATGTTTTATTCGATGACATAAAACACACCAAATATATCACGCTTGTGATTTTTTTAAGCGTTATTGTGTCTCAAAAATGCCGGTTGATAACAGGTTGCTAAAAGCGACTACTTCAAGGACGTTAGACGTCATAGCGCATATAAAGCCCACAAATATTGTGACATGGGCATATATCTCTTAAAACGTATGCAGATTCCATCATGGAGTTATTACTCACCAGGGAACACATTTTTATTAAAGTATGAAAGATTTGTCGGAGGCTTGGTGGTGAGGATGATATCGAGCGACCTTAAGTGTACTCTTGTTTATAGCGTCGTGTTAGCTATTTACTTCTGCCGATTGTATTTCAGCTTCAAACGTAATAAATTAGGTGTTCATTTGTAAAGATGATCTAGACAAAAGATGTAAACATCATAAACCTTTATTAATCACAGTGCTTATTTTTTGCGATATTCCATAAGTCAATATGGGAAAAATGCATAGGCCTTCGGTCGAGGGAACCAGCGCTGCGCTTACTTCCAGGTGAGCCTACAAAAATACACCACCTCTGAGGTACTGGATAGAACAAACTGACACATAAAAAACCTTCACGTCTATGGTATCTATTGGAGTCTTATACCAAGACAATTGTTTTAGTTTATCAACGGGGTCTTATTAAAAGTAAAAAATTCCCGTAAAAGCAGAAAATGGGACACCCTGATGGGCTAATCTCCCTCAAACCCACTCTTTCTTTCTTTTAACCGAGGATAAAGAAAGGCCGGTCACTTTACAGTAATTTAATTAAGTGTAGATTTTAACGGAATTTCCCATATAAAATCGCTTCCCATAATAGCCCGACAGCAACAAAACACGGAAAGAGAAAATCTCCAGCTGAAACAACAGCCAGCGTGCGGTCAGCACAAAACAGCCCGTATTTGCCAATCAGTTTAAAGACGACGTGTATAATTTTTTGACGTTAAATTATTTAATGTGCAATGACAACTACAAATACACCATTTGTAGAATGATTTCCTCGGAGGGTTTAAACACTGCTTTTTAACATAACCTCTGTTTGTTGAGCTAAGAGATCATGGTTTGGCTAGGTAGCCTGACCCCGCCAGGCGATGTAATGACCACACTGCTACTATTTGATTGTAGGATATAAAATATTTGAACAGTCTCTGTTTTTGTGGCTCATTGTGGTTCATGTGAGTAAAATGGAAAGATGGAAACATTTTCTCCAACAATTATTATATTTTCCATTATGTTCTGGTGCAGATTACACAGATAAGAGATGCAATGCACTAGTGGTTTGCTGAATTTTAGGGTATTGCAAACAGGAACTGATGGTAAAAACAATGATGTCGCAGGTCATGGCAACAGCTCGCCGGTCGGTTCCAATGTTCTGGACAGAGCCTGGAGCAAGTTCAAATTTAATGACTATGAAATGTTGTCAAGGAGCAAACTTTTCCACTAACCCCTTTCTCCAACAACAACAGTTCAAAAGCGTCTGCTGGTTGTGCATCCAAGGTCTCACCCTCTGGGACATTCAGGCGACTCAAGCCTCCAGAGATTGTCAGACTCCATGAAACAACCTCGAGATTCATGTTGGAATCAATGCACACGGCTGTCTCTGGAAGTTCCTGTTAAGTTTGAAACTCAAAATCAATGCACGACTGCTGCTTCGGGTGTTTTTAGGATATAGGAATAAAAATCACATTCCATGATAGACTACCTGGAACGTAGTTGCCTTTTGCTAAATATGTATCAAATAAATTGCCTTAAAAGTGTTGTATTTGGTTTAATGTGACCTGAGCCTCCCGGACATCACTTTGACCAGCATTTACACTGTATACGAAGAGACAGATGGCACTTGGTGAAGCAGAAGTGAAGCAGGCTACTGTAACATAAATTGGGAACAGAATATATTTTCATAGAGTCTCCCTTGATTCCCATTTCTCCAGCCAAACTGTAGACAGACAGCGAGTGAAAAGTGCACTGAAAGAAAAATAGCGGAGGAAAATCTTTAAGAGATTAAACTGAGAAGAAAATGAGAGATAATGCATTCTGGGCAGATGATGTGGGAAAAGAAAAACCCCACAGAAAATCTCTAAAATAACACCATTTTATCTTATAGACAGTAATGAAATGGAAGTTAAACTGAAAGCAAATTGAGGATTGTCCAAAAAAACAAAATCTCATCATTCACAAGTTTCATCTTGAGATTCATAGATTTCAAGCAATGATTTAGTCATGATCTCAATTGTGACCCTGGATCACAAACCAGTCTTAAGTAGCACGGGAACATTTTTATTAAAAGAAAAAAAAATCCATTGTATGGGTCAAAATTATCAGTTTTTCTTTTATGCCCAAAATCATTAGGATATTAAGTAAAGATCATAATCCATTAAGTTTTTTAGGAAATTTCCTATATTAAATATGTTTTTTGTGGATGGTCTACAGCAGTGCCCCTGATTAACAACTTTAAAGGCCATTTTCTCGCGATTTAGATTTTTTTGCACTCTCAGATTCCTGAGATATTGTCATATACTTACAATTTATACATCAATAGAAATCTTATTTGTTCAACTTCAGATTATGTAAACATCTCAATTTCAAGAAATTGACCCATAGGACTGGCTTTGTGGTCACAATTGTGTTTCATTAAAGCATCAATTGAGTCTCAGAGGTTTCTAAGAGATACAAACAGAAGCAAATGAGAGTGCAATTGTGTAATAGAAAGTAGATTGTAGAGGTCAAATAATCTGGATTTGGGTAAATTTGATGAAACATTTTTGAGTTCATATTGAGATCTTCAATAGTATTGACTTTTTAATTGCAGACGTGACAAATCTGAGGTCAGTTTGACACATTATCATTAGAGTTTCAAAGAGATGTCAACACACACATTCATGACCATGGGTCACAAAACCAGCAGGGTAATTTTGTTTTCATTTAGATTTTTACATCATCTGAAAGATGAATAAATAATGATGCTTGGTTTGTTATAGGACAATATTTGGCCGAGATTTGAAAATCTGGAATCTGAGGGTGCAAAAAATCGAAATATTGCTAAAATAACTTTTGATCTTTGCTTGGCATAAAAGAAATAAAGATCATTTTGACCCATACAGTGTAGAGTTGGCTATTGCTACAAGTATGACCATGCGACTTATGACTGGTTTTGTGGTCCAGGTCACATTTATGAGATTTCTTTCTTATGGACGTTCATACAGTCTTACTGACTGCTCCAATGCTTTACTCCCTGTTCATTTTAGCCCCATTACACAACACATCAAAATTAAAATAAACACCAAAGAGTCTTTTTTCATATCTTCTGTATTAGTGCTTTCAAATTTGACCTGTGATTGGCCGAGACTTGTGTCACTCAAATGTTCGCAGTGGAAAAGTGCTTTATTTGGACATGGCAACATTGCACATACCGCACATTCTCCGTTTTAACCACAACCTTGGCCTTGGAAAGCTCAGACACACGTGAAGAGGAGAGTCTGTATGGAAACGCACTCGGGAAGGGAATTTCAACCTTCTAAACACGTTGCATTCAATTGAGCGGTCTGATGTGATTCATGCGCTGAAGATGTGCTTTAGTGTCTGAATCTCAGAAAGACGATTCTGGCTGGATTGTTGAGGCTCGTTTTTTTCAAAAGCTGATTCATATGCATAGCAAATGGGCAGTTTTCTGGAAACCAGGGCATCGCTGTCTGCTCTTTACTGCATTTAAAACAATGTTAGAGAGTACATTATTTTATATTTATGCATTTGGCAGATGCTTTTAACCAAAGTGACTCACCCTGCATTCATTTTATGAGTTATGTGTTCAGTGGGTATTGCACCAGCAACCTTTGCGTTACTAACACAATGTCCTTCTAAGCAATAGGAATACTATAAAAACACTTAAACTGACAAATTTGTCAGTCTAGATGTTAAACTAAACAATGACTGTTGATCAATACTTTTAATGAAGCTAGATAGAGCGCCATGAAGACCGCGCTCCTCTCTCTCTCTCTCTCTCTCTCTCTCTCATCATTAGACATATGGTCTTTATCGAAGTTTGACTGACGGCACTAAGACTCCTGATACAAGTTACTGTTGTTCCTGGCCGTCTTGCAGATCACATAAAATACTCCATTAAGACCAAAGCACACACTTTATAGAATGAAGCTCACTGCCTGTTCACTTTGCCAGTCAGCTTGACTGCAACTACAGTGCAAGCATATTGTAAGACTCTTAAAGTTATAGTTCACCAAAAAATGTAATTTATTTAATTGTTTACTCCCTGTCCTGTCATGTCAAACCTGTATGACTTTCTTTTTTCTATAAATATATTTTGAAGAATGTTGATAACCAAACAACACTGAACCCCACTGACTTCCACTGAATGACACGAAACCACTGAGACATTCCTTCAAGATGTTATTTTATGGTCCACTAAAGAAAGAGTAATATATAATAACATAACTTCCTCAAAAAAATTGTGTTAAGAGAACTAAAAAAAAAATATTCTATAGTTTTTCCTACTATGGTAGTCAATGGTGCCCAAGAAATGTTAGTGGCTAACATTTACCCAAATTGTGTTTAGCATAACAAAGAAATTTATACAGGTTTGGAACAACTTGAGGGTGAGTAAATCATGACAGAATTTCCATTTTGGGTGAACAATTCCTTTAAAGTCTAAATTACAATGTCTATTTTTTCATGAAATATTGTGGGTACTTAAATTTACTTAAATTACTAAAATTTATGTGCCCTAATTATTCATGTGCCAACATTTCCGTCCTGTAGCGACTATCCATCTTCGATGATGTATGTTAGACAGATTGGGCGGAGCATCCGTTAACTCCACCCCTTCAACTGTCAGTCTTCTGCCAGTTCAAAATGCGACGGCTGTTTTTACACATCCAACCAAATCGCAGAGAATGACAAAAGCCATGCCCACTGTTTTTCTCATTCAAAATTCCTTTTCACTCGGAAATGTGTCAAAAGACGGAAGAAAAAACGATTGGAACAACCTCTGGTTCTAGGGGACTTTAAGTATGCATAATCTCATGACAATACATTAAAACTGGTTTAAAAATATTTAATTTAATAAATACAATCTCTTTGAGAAATGTTACCATCTCCCTTACAGAAAATCACAGATTGCATTGTGTCCACATGGTTTAAATTCTGATTTTATTTTGGACTAACATGAAGATGATACAAAATGGATTTATGACCCCGTCTCCAAACGGCCTGTCATTTGGAGACATTTCATAAAAACAAGTAAAAAAAGAATCTCCCTTAAGCCCAAAGTTAGAATATAATCCATCTAGCAAATGAGCTCCATCGGGGACAGCAGGACTGCACTGATGTTTGAAAGACAAAGTTTAAATACGTCAAGATGTCTCCGTTTCTCCTTAAACAGCTTAAGGGATAAAAAAGAAACAAAATTAAACAATTGTTGAAATCCATGAGGAGTATGAATGTGTAAAATAAATGCAGAGATTGAAAAGATAAAATAATCAGGATTTGTGTAAATTTGAGGAGAAATGTTTGAGTTCAGAATCAGAAACAGCTTTATAGCCAAATGTGTCTGGACACACAAGGAATTAGTCTTAGTGACAGAAGCCTCCAGTGCACATACAGGTTAAAAAAAGTGACAAGGCACAGGTAACAAAACGTAAAAAATGTATATGTGAGAGATTATACACATATGACAAAAAGGACAAAAGACAGTATATTTTATGTACAGATGTGCTATATACAAATTATACTGTGTTATATACGAGTTATGCAGGCGAATGTGGATAGGTAAATATCATATTCATATTGAGATCTTCAATAATATTGAGTTTTCATTGAAGTCTTGACAACAATGTGTCAAACTGAGCTCAGATTTGTCATCTCTTCCGAAACTCATTAGTGTGATTTCTCACTCGTTTTCTCAGGAGAATATCTGAGATGCAAATGAGACTCATATAGGAGAAAAAATGAGATTCGTCTGTATTTAAATTTATCTTAAAGGTAGACATAGGACTCAGAATCGACATCTGCCTTGCAAAAGCATCTCAGAAAGCCTGATCTAGATGATATAAATGTTCAAACCGTTTTTGATCAAACCGAGACATGGCCGCTTGCACCAAAGAGTAAATTTGAGTGAAACGGTTTAGCGTTGACGCACCACTGAGAAGCGAGTGACTCATCGTCACAGAAACAGGGACAGTCACACATTGGCCTTGTTAGTCGCCAGAGTGACTGAGTTTCGTGTCCTTGAACATATTTTAGGACCCCATTAGTGAAACCTCCAGCAGTCTGTCTCCGGTCTGAATCGCTGGGTCTTTTCATTTATGCAAAGAAATATTTGGAATACTGACAATAAATCTTGCAGATGCTGATAACTGATGGTTTGTGTGCACGTGGCGCCTGTTTTGTGAAGCTCCTGCTTCATATACCTACAGTAAAAGAGAGAAAAATCGTAAATGAAGTGTGTACTTTAAATTCCAGTGAACCATAAACTAAAACAAAATATGTAAACCAGAATAATAATTATTTAACAACGGAGACAAAAGAGCAAGCGAGCACTGATGGTTGTATGTAGCATTATACATTTCTTCAGGTGCTTTGACAGTAATCTAAAGAAAACTACTAGAAAAATGTCAAAGGCCGTTCAATATCAAAATTGAATTTATTGTGCTTTTAAAATACTAAATACTAAACTAAAATAGTGAAAACGAACTCCCACAAGGGATCTCGCTTCTGAAACCCCCAGAAAAACACAGAAAACTTTTGTCAAGACACACAAGTCTCAAAGCAGGGTTTAGCACTCGCATACTGACGGCTTTTGTGGGAACTCAGGGATGTCTTTATGTTATCCTGTAGCCGGACACGCAAACAAACATTTCCTCCGTTGTGCTTTCATTCTCTCCCAATAGCAATCATTTTCAGTGAAAATATTATTCAGAGAGGTGTACCAGTTGTTAAATGATCAGGGGCCAGACGAGTGAGTTGTTGCTTTAATCTGAAGGCTATTTGTGAAACCAAATCTGCAATCGTTTTTACATGTCTGATAAAACATCCATTAGAAACACACAGTACAGCCAAATGATACAATAACTTTCAAGCTCGAAAATACTTTTCTGAAATGGACGAGCAGTCAATAATAGGCCTACCGTATGTACTCGAGAACAAACCAACATTTTATTGCTCGCAGGCACTCAAGTTTGGTTTTCATTTAAGTATCAGATGTGTTTCTTACAAACATTTACTACAATTTGATTATTCGTAGGAGAAATAAATACAAATATACTGTAAATGGAACAACTTTCATACTCATAGAGAATTCATTAATCAGGAATATTGGGCGTATTTTTGGCCAACTCTTCATCTGGGATTGCATGTATAATTATCACAAATCTCCTGAAGTGTTGCAAACCTGAAATGGCTGAATCAGACCTCACCAAAGCTGTAAAGCCAAAGCCATAATAAACACCAGGGGATACCAGCGCTCAGGCATGTCCCGAACAACCACTGTCCCGAATGATTTACAAACATCAAAGACATTCCTAAACTGGACGGGATTAAAGAAAAGTAGACTGGATCTTATTTGGGTGTTTGTAAAGTGGGACACAAGTGCACAGCAGACCAAAGATGAGCTCACATTTAACAGACAGAAGGAGTGGATCATAGAGCCGAGACCACAGAGCCATCGCTGACTTTGGTCTTGAAACAGTCAAACGTAGGTTATGTTCAGAACGGAATACTAGAGTACGGCAGATGATTTTACACGAAAAGCAGGATTAAACCGTAAGCATTATGTAATAATAAACTATAAATCTGTGAAGTGAAATAAACATTTCGGAACATTTCGGAAACCATCTCTGTTTGGAACATAAAACCGCAGGCTACTTTAGTATTTATCACAATCGTTGATTTTATTTTGGACTCCTGTATGGTGTTCATGTTTTTATTCAACTTCAGTTAAAAGTCCAAAACATTATAAAAACACACATCTAAATTATCCCAATTACAAGCAGCATAGACCTTAGAGCAGAATTCACACAGGCTATGAAAAGGCACCTTTTGTTAAAAATACAGTCCTTTAGAAACATTTAAATTGATTTACAGTAACTGGAAAGATTTGGATTCAGATCTGCAGAACAAAACGTTCTGGATCTTGGTTCACATAAATGACATATTTTGCATTCAGAACGGTAAATTTTGTTTAAGGCGACATGTCTGCAGCTCTGTAATTATCTTTACTGTGAAGTCCACATAGTTTTATTCTCTTTAAACTGGAGGATGTGAGAGCAAATATTGTTTGCACAGACCTGCACAGAGTTCTTTATCATAACTTTAAAAATGTTGAAAAATCTTTTGAAAATCTGAAAAAAAGTATATTACCCCTCTAGAGATAAACACACACCATATCCAACAACACACACAATATCCAACAATACACACACTAGCGCACGCACACAATACCAAACAAACATCTATGAAAGCTTATGGGTTGCAAATCCTAGATTAGAATGTATGTACATTTTTGCACTAATTTATTATATTTGATTACATATTTTTACATGTTGCAAAACAATATTTAAAATGTTACCGAGACTCATTAGATACATTTAAGCCAAAGCAAAAATGTATCAATTTTTTATATATATGGAACTAACAACATTACTGCTGACCAAGGTGATTCACAATAACTGTTATGATATTTTCCTTCCTTTTTACTTGGGATTGCATTTTCATGTACTCACTGTACTGCAAGATTAATGCAGCAAACTCCAATGTGAATTAATTTAATTTTGCACCCAGTCGGCTTCCTTAAATATCCAGCTTGAATGCACCTGTCACTTCTAAGTAACTGGGTTGAGTGTGTATAGAATGAATAAATAAAAAAGAAGCGAAGTGACATCTGTATTCAGCTACAGTGTGAACACAACCACAGACACAGAACTGTTAATGCAGGTCAACAGAAAGACTTCTCAGATGAGCAGAAGCTCTTCACCATCACAGGCTTAAACCCTGACCCCACTCACAGGAATAAATCTGGCCACTTCATTTCAAATTATTATTAGCCAGTAAGACTCAAATGTGCCTATGTGTACATCATCCTCATTATCTCAAACAGATGTACACTTACTTGATATCCCTGCTCTCACGCTCAATGACATAGACTGTTAGAGATCTGTGTATCTGTGCTGATATGCAGAACAATTCACGTTCTGTAACGGTTAAAAAATAAATATATGCTTGTCTTTAATCTGAGGATTCGTTCATGTACAGTGTATTTATACATACATACTTAAATCACATTTTTTAAATATGCTCTGGTCATACTCAGGTAATTCAGTGAATTTTAATGAATAAAATCTTATGACAAAATGGGCCGGAAATGAAAGGATTGCAAACCAAAACACAAAGAGTTAGGATTGACTGTGTCAAATTAAAGGTAATGTTGACGTTGTCCAAATTAAATTAGACATACTAGAGATATATATTTATTTGTTTAAAAACCTGTAAGATTTAGATCGTTAAAACACAAAGCAACACATTACCTGTGAAAGGTTAATCCAGGCGACGCAAAGTGATGACAGCACTGGAAATGTTGACTGTTCCAAGATGGCGGATGTGTTGACATGGCTGGAGCGTAGATTGTGGCATCTACATGTACACGTCTATGTGCAAAATTCAAAGATAATTGAAGTGGAACATGAAGTGGAAGTTTCCTCTGTTGCCATGGGTTACCTCGGGTACCTCCACAATCCACAGACAGGCAGATCAGGTGAACTTGCTGCAGGTGTGCATGTGTTTATCTGTTAACCTGCAATCGACCGGTCACCTGTTCAGAGCATTTCTCTGCCTCCATCCTCATGAAATGAGCTCCGGCACGTTCTGTGACCCTACATAGGACTAGTGACAAACAACCTGGATAAAACAATTATTACATCTCTTCATAACTGGACTCACCTGTACATCACATACTCATATGTACAGTACCATTATTTGTGATGATCGTCGTATACAGTTTGTAATAGTCAAAAATAAAGTTATTATGCACTCATCTATGATCACCATATACTGTTTATATCACATTATTGCATGTGTTTATAATTCAGTTAGTATGACGGCTTATTCCTACACCGTTTTCAGCATTCAAACCAAGCATCATCGCAATATAATTTTTCTATTTTATTATCAGCAAAATAAAGGAATATTACAGACATAGATATTGTTTAGTATGGCATTTTACACCGGGGTTGTATAAAATATTTGTTTTCCTTTTCTACAGCTGTTTCTAATCAAGGTGGATCAACTCGGTGAAAATGTGCTACAAATCTCAACAAAGGAAGAAACCTTGCTACATATAAATATTTATTGTCTATAATCAGTGCAAAGAATGGAGTAATTATGATGCTTAGGACGCTTTTACAGCTGTGAACTGCTTTCGCTAGGAAGTAATAAGCAATTTAACAACGAATGTCATGAAGATGCGTTTGGTTTATTGAGTTCATAAACACATTTCTGAGCGATAATGATGGGAGTGGATGTGGGCACGCGCCAGTTCTGACATCATTCCCTTTCTACTAATATTGCCATGGCAACAAGACACTTTCTACGCTGCCCCATCCCTAGATCCAACAGTTGGCATCGCTATGGCGACAGGCGAGCCCTAATGTGATTCTCAATGACGTGAACAGAGACCCTGTGTGTATGTGTGTGGTGGGAGAATGCACAGGGTTACCGGCCCAGGGCTTTGTTGGAGATTAGCTCTAACACACAATGATGGAGCTCAGGAGATTACGAGCTTCTAGAATACAAACCTGAGCTGATTACCTTACTCGCCTGGCAGCTGAGATGTCATAATATATGACTCCGCCCCCTTACCCAAACCCTGCCATCAGAAATGTTAATTGGACACAACCACCCTAAAGAGGGACCGTCTAACCATAATAAATCTACCTACTTGAATTTACAAGCAAAAAATGAATATGACTTTCTTTCTTCTGCAGGACACAAAAGATATTTTGAAGAATGTTGAACCCCCATCAACAACGAACACCGTTGACTTGCATTGTGCGAACACCAATCCACTGAGACATTTCTCAAAATATCTTCTTTTGTGTTCCACTAAAGACAGAGTTAGTGTACATATGTGAACAGATGATGACAGGAGTTTTTTATTTGGGGTGAACTGTCCCTTTAAGTTGCTGTCGTGGCAGATTTGACAACAGTCTGTCAAGTTCATTTGGAAATAACTTTGGGACTTAAAGCAAAGTCTGTCTGCACACTAAATGAAAACCTCTGGCAAAGTGGCTCATAATCAGATTGCACTCAAAAATAAAATAAAGGATGCATTCTGGCTCACTTTCTAAAACACAGTGCAGTACAGTCATCCGGGCTCAACTGTTATTGCCGGATCTGTAACCAAGCACAGAGCCTCAAATCAGTCTTTCCCAAAGACATAAAACAACTATCACACTTTACGACAGGCAAATTTATATTAAGCATCAGGAAGTTTTCCCATGAAATATCTATCTCTGCTGGCACATCTCCTGGACTCCGGTTTCACTCTTAAAGTCATCGGAGTCCATTATGGGAAAATGACACGGGCCGAGTAAAACCTTCCAAACTCTCTCTTTCTCCCAGAGCTTTTAAACAAAACACAGAATTCATTTTACTGTTGAATTCATCTCAGCAAAACAGTCCAAGACAAAAACACACACACAACACCATCCACATAGTGAAACAGTAAATTTATTACAAGCAACTATAAATCTGTTTATGAGAAAACCATTTTCTTTCAGTTCTGATTTAAACCACGGCCAACGTGATAGTGTGGAAAATTAGCAGCAGCTGGTTCAGTTTTGTGTCTCCAGAGTAATTGTTTTTTTCTGTATTCTAAAGAAAGGAATATTCTGAGGCAAATCAACATGTTTTAGGCGGCACATTGTTGACGTAGAATCAAGTGTTTTCTTCCGTGTCTTCCGTGATAAAACATGAGAGACTCAAGAACTAGAGATGCACCAATATATCAGCCAATAATCTGTATCGGGCAATAAAAGCTATTCTTCAGCACTAATGGCCGACAATTTAAAAACAGTCAATGATCAGGGTCAATAAAAAGAAATAGGAAAATGCAATGAATAGATACAAGGTTTAAGAAAGACATAAAAATAAAAAACAGAAGTGTTTTCGGACAGCACTTCAATATAAAATGATTTGCCTGTGTTCAAATGAGGAAGGAAGTCATACTGTATCTGGGATAGGATGAAAGTAAATTCTCTTTCAGTGAACTGTTTCCTTAATACAAGACTTTTATTACGCACAGCCGAAGCATTTCGTTTATGTTTATTCAGTACAGTATGTCCGCACACAGCATCAGACGGAGGGGTCACGTCGTTTTGTTCCACAACAACGACACAGCTGGACTCATTAAACTGATTAGTTGGCCTCCGCATAGACGTTTGATAAACCGGGCCGTGATCGAGAGACTAGATAACTCAATACCTGTCAGACGGGTGGGCCTGCTCATGCCAGATCACTTTACATGAAAGAAAAATGTCAACACGCCTCCCGTAGATTACACAGCCTCGCCTGTCGACACGGCAACGACCTTTACAGCCAGGTCTTGTTTTCATGAATAAAATAATTACTTTCTGAGAATTCGCTACAAACATGAGGGCAACATTTCACTGTCTGCCAAACCGCCGAGAACAGAAGCAAACGGCATGAGACCAACACGCTACTGTTGATGCATTGACTCCTCAGGCTATTCATATGCATTTATTTGAATTGTTAAATTGCATAATTGTTTTTTAATGTAATACATTGCTTGTCAAACAAAAAATTCTAAATTTTACTCTGCATGCAATCATTTGGTTTGAATAAATCTTATGCAAAGTTTTGATTAACGTTAACATCTCATTGACATTTTTACAATGAAAAAAGAAAAGCAGAGAGAAATAGAGCCAGACATAGAGCGAGGGAAAAGAGAGCAAGTGAGGGCAAGACTGGAGATGTAAAGTGTCTCTCCACATCAGTATATATTCACAGCGTCTGTCCTGACAGTGTTCATTTAAGGACACGGGGTGGTATTCTGCATGTGTGCAACATCAGCTCTCTTATTCTCAGCCATGTTCAGAGCTCACACTCCCTCACACACACTGATATGCTTTTACAACCGATAAAAACCTCAGAGAAAAACATCTGAACCTCTTTCCAGCTGAAATAACAATGTGAAGTAAGGCCACAACAAAACTCACATGAATAAAAGCATGGGTAGAAGAAATACATAACGCGAAAACAAAGTCACAATATCAACCCTGTTTTCTGACACGATCTATTGGTGTGTGTGACTATACATGCATCCATATCAGGATTTATATTGTGTTTTAGGTTTTGTGTTTTACTTCTGCATACAAAAAAGAACTGCAGAAATGTGTTCTCAAGTTAAATGTCTCTCAGCGTGTTGTGTTTCTTTTAGTGTGAGAAGATCTGGTCACATCTTGACCGAGTTAAATATCACATGCTCACATTGTTCATTAGTTCTGTAGACACAGGCGCACACACACGCAAATCTTACGTTTTCATGTCTGATGACTTTTCCTATAATTTTCCTATAATTCATATAATGTCTACCTTAACCTTAAACTTTCATAAAACCTTCAAAATTTCTTTATTTCTTTAAAAATTATTTAGTTTGTTGTTACTTCAAACTTAAAAGTTGTTTCTCCACATGGTCAAAAATGACTTAAATTACAATTATTGCGGTCCATGCAACAAATAATGTACAACTACAGCAAAAACACAGACAGCTATATTATTGCATGTAAATTCTATAAAGTCATAGACCCAAAATGAAAATTCTGTCATCATTTACTCACCCTTATGTTATGTCATACCTGTATAAATAACTTTGTTCCAATAAACACAGATAAAGATATTTGGAAGAATGTTAGTCATTTTCAGTTGCGGGACATCATTGACAACCATAGTAGGACAAATTAAAGACAATCTTTTTTTCCTACTATGGTAGTGGATGGTTTCCCAGAACTAAAAATGGCTAACATTCTTCCTTATATCTTTCTTGGTGTTCATTGGAACAAAGAAATGTATACAGGTTTGAAACAACCTGAGGGTGAGTAAATGTTGACAGAATGTAATTTTTGGATGAACTGTCCCTTTAAATTTTAAACCTTGTGTGCTGACTACCTAGACAGCATCTGTAGATAAAATCACAAAGATCTCTTTAATATATCGATTGTTTCTCTTAAAAAAACGATTCAGTATTCTCCCCTAAAAAATAAAAGATGAGTTTTTCTATAACTTTTGAGACATTAAGATCGCCAGTAAGTCTCCACAGCTACGAAAGAGCATTCTTCCCGGGATCTCTCTCTTGTTCTTTCTTTTCATCAGTTGTATGATCAGTTTCCTTGTTTGCATCGTGTTGTTTCACATCTGCCCGGGAGCGTCTGAACGTCTGACTCCAGATCAGCATGCAAACACAGCAGATCTCCTCTCTGCACATCATAATCGCTTTCATAAACTTCATCACCTCGACTGATCTGTAACCAAAACCTCTCCCCTCTCTCCGCTTCACATCTCAGTTGAAGACTACAGACACGCATAACACTTCAATAAACTGAAATGTGAGAATCCTTCGGTTTGTTTGGATAGTCTAAGTGAAGACTAATAAAAGTGGAGTGAAGAGCAAAAAGCAGCACCAAATGAGAGAAAGATAGAAAGATATAAGATGCAGTAATAAGTTGTGGGTTTGAGACAAAGGTGAGATGTTGTGAGAGAGTTTGAAGCCATGACTTTAGTCTGTCATCACCTTTTGCTGACAGATTTAATGGCTCTGATCTCCAGCTGCTTCTGCGCTCCAGTGGCCTGCTGTGTGAGATCTGAACACCTGTCTGTCACAAAAACACAGAGAAATCACAGACATGAGACGTTAGACAACTACCCCTCACACAACCAAACATTACACCCAACACAAACGCACACACACACACACATTAGTGAGGTGTCTTCATCGATTTCATATGAGGCTTATGATATTTTCTAGTTCCCAAACTTGTCAAACATGTGCGAAGCATTAGACCTAAAGAAAACATGATTTGGATCATTTGTCTGTTTATCAAGTGAGGACTGTAAAATGTCCAAGTCTCTGAAGTTGGTTGTCATAATATTTCACTGTGAGTGAGGATACACACAAACGCACACACATGCACGCACACACGCACGCATGCATGCACACAAACATGCACATACGCACGCATGCACACGCACACACACGCACGCACACAAGCATGCACACACACACACACACACACACACATCACTAAGGTCTAGACGTAAATGTCCCTGAGACCAGACAGTGTTTAAAACTACAAGGATTAGGCATTGTGGGATATGCACTTGATTTGACCTTCAATTTCCTGTTTGATTAAAACATTTACAAAACATTTCAAGGAAACGTGAAGTTACCTTCAATATAAGTGGAGTCCACTCACTCAGTACAATGTGGTGTCGGAGATAAACGAACGCTAAATGGTTACATTGTTATGAACAAATGTAAAAAAAGGGAAGATAAGTTTCTGTGGTTTAAGTCCACTATGGTTTGCTGCCACCTCGTGTCTGTTTGGTGTCGTCACAACAGGAACAAAATCATCAGCAACATATTTGTCCCCAAAGAAAAATGTTGTGATGCTCATTCCATTCGTTAATTAACAGAACGAGACAAAAACTACACATACAATAACACTAGTGAAACTGCTACTCAAAATAAATAGTGAGCAGATAGTGGTTTTTTTTATAATAATAAGTAGTATAGGCTAGAAGAAGAAGGATACTTGTATTAGTGTTTATATTCTTCAGAAAATTGAATCAGGGGGATGTTTGTCATTTACTTATCAAAGCTATTGACGATCTCTCTCTCAGTCTGGTAACAGTGTTAAGGGCCTTTATAACGGTTCAACAATGGAGTTACCCGAGCGCACCGGCATGGCGCAACTGCGCATGCTCAGTGTGAGACAGATGGGTCTCCAGTGAGTGTCTGAGACGCACACATGAGAGCAGATGCCAGCGGACGCGTCTGCCTCCAACCCTTTTACTTGCACTGCATTTGCCTTCGCGTTATTGTTTCCAAATCTGCGGGGTTGATGTGTTTCAACGCAAATTGTAGATTTAAGACCAGTCATTTCTTCACTTTTATATTCCACTCGAGCTGCACTGCACCGGATGTCGGCATAGGCGCGCGCTTGCAAGGTAAGTGCGCGTGTTTCCGCATACGGTTATGCTTGTTTTTAAAAGTTTGCGCGTTATTAAATGATATTTGATGTAAAGTTTACTGGGAATGCCAGTGTAATCACTCAAATGGAGATTAGTCATGTCACTGAACCTACGGCCCTAAAATAAAGGTTCCAGGTAGAATCAAACAAGTATTTTACAACTTGTTTCTAAATAAAATCATTTTTTTTCCATTTGTTCCCTAAATCCAGTGATGTTAAAAGAACATCAAAACCATTACGATAAGAGAAACCTGTATGCAACAGGAATAACTTTAAATCTTGACTATTGGTTTCATGTTGTATGTCTATAATAGGCTTTACAGTTCATTCTACGAATATATAAGAAAAAAGAGAAACTTGTTTTCATTCTGTCTTCAAGTTTCACCTTTTCTCACATATATTTCACATCATTTTTATTACAGGGCGCTTTATACTGAAACGATGAGCATTTCTAACTTCGTTGTCTTTCAAGGTTTTGTAGTTTGTAACCGTGATAACCTTCGACCGGCATTTGTGCTTAAGCTCGTAGATCAAATGGAATTAAAGTCTGACTGACAAATGCGCGTGAAACCTGCTGACACACGCGCGCCGAGGCTTTCACCCGGGAGCGCGTGCAGATGGGCTTTGCGTCGCCCGGTGGGGTGTTTACTTTGAAACGGAACAGCACAAGTCCTGTTATTCTAGATAAACCCTGTTTAGAAAGCATCTGGACACTTACAAATACGCATTGCAATAGAATAAACACATCAAAAGTCTTAATGGCTTAATCATTTTTAAATAAGCTAAGCTGTAGTTTGGTGGTCTTCTTTATGTTATCACCCTACACTGTATGTTTTGTTAACACTTTATTCTCTAGTTTGTTTGTGCGTTTTATTTTGGCCTAGACCACAAGTCCCAGTTTGTCCCTGTGCAAAACGATATGGTCCCTGAATAATGTAGGAGCCTCAGCAGGGGACAGGCTTATTATGTAATGATGCTGGTAAACTGTGACTCATTTTAATTCTGCTTACCTGGCACACAGGTAGCCTATTTGCTTTCTGTGGGACTTGACTTAAAGACAAACGCCTTTTAAACATCTCGGTCTATAATTAATTTACTTCTCACTCATACTATATTGTTTGTCTCTCTCTTGGGGGATGCCAACAAAGTTCGCATTTTACGAACACCAAGCAAACGCAATCATGTATCCCTTATACATTAATTTGTACTTTTTTCTATTGTATATGTATTAAGTCTAAATCAAGCCTAAATGTTTTGTTCTTTTGCAGTATAATCATCTTAGAACTAGCGACATGGACACCGTCATTCACTTTATGAATGACTCTGCAGAGTTTTATAAATGGAGCCTTACCATAGCAGGTGACAAAACCTCCTAGTTTAAAAAAAATATTGCTTTTGTACATTTATAACCATATTCTAATGTAATGTGTCAATTGTCTCAGATAAGCGTGTGGAGAAATGGCCGCTGATGTCAACCCCGCTCCCGACCCTTGGGATCAGCGCTCTCTATCTGCTCTTCCTCTGGCTCGGGCCGCTCTATATGCGTAACCGGGAGCCCTTTCAGCTGAGAAAAACCCTCATTGTGTATAATTTCAGCATGGTGCTGCTTAACTTCTACATCTTAAAAGAGGTTTGATCCACTCCTTGAACCATCTGCACCCTTTCAGCCCTCACAATAGTTTCAAATACTTCACAATCTGTCAGCTAGCAGTTTAGCTTAAAGTGATTTACAGAAGAAGGACATGTGGACAGATCAATATTTCTCTGAACCAGTCAGAATTAAGCTTTGGATAGGATTGATAATGTTCTTATCTACTTTTTGTTGTTTTCATGATTTTGAAGTGATTGTTCACCCGAAAGTGACAATTCTGTCATCATACTTACTCTCATGTCATTCCAAGTTTTTATGACCTTCTTCTGCAGAACACTGAAGAAGATATTTTGAAGAATGTTAGTAACCAAACATTTGCCAGATTATTTTATGAATATAGGTTTAAATGATATAAGGGTAAATAAATGATAAAAGGATTTTCTTTTTTCGGGGGGCGAACTATCACATTTGAATTTGTGATATAAGCAAAGCACACAAAAAACTAAATGTTATTACGTTACTTAAGGTAGCTTCTTGTGATGTTGTTCATTGTTTGGTTAAAGGTTTGGTATATTGTCTGAAAGGAACACAGACAGGTCACAGATGTTTGGCAGCGAATCACTGGCTCAAGAAATGTTGTAATGCAATTCTTATGAAACACGACTTTTTGTACAGACAAACACATTTGATGTCTGTTTCTCAACCTGAACTCTCACACATATTACATGATATCAGACCTGACTTTTATCATAGAGCATAATTATCAAAACTGTGATTTTTACCGTACTTTTCTGTCTGCAGCTGCTCTTGGGATCCATAGCGGCCGGATACAGCTACCTCTGCCAACCTGTCAACTATTCCAATGATGTTAATGAAGTCAGGGTATGACACAACACAGCCTAACACACACACACAGCACATCCTTTAACCTAAAACAAAAAAAACTTTTAATTTGAATCATTTTTCTAGTCTCAACGCAGTTCGTGGCATTTGCACGAAATTTGGAATCGTTTGATTCGTGTTCATGGACAAAAATGTCCCCCTTTTGTCGTGTCACTCGTGACTTGCAATTCACAGACGGTGTGTGTAAGTAAATGTATATATTTATAGCCTGATTTCAAAATAAGTTGTATATTTTAGGCGGTTGCTAACCAACACCTGACCTCACCCCATCCTTAAAATCACAGCCGCAAAAGACTAATTTAGCTAGAATCGCGAGTTTTACGAGGTGGCAAAGCACCGATAAATCTCTCAATGCACAAATGACATATTTATCATCAAATTTATTTGTGTTATTCCTTTCCTCTTCACGAATGTTTCGTTTAAGGTAGAAATAATAGGCATTAATTGCTTGCAAACGCAAATGACGCAAAAGCCACAAAGTGCCAATAAGGCTCCTATGTTTAGGTTCACCGTTTCTACTGTAAATGGCAATGAATACGTCATCTTTGCCATTGAAGAAAAAAAAAGTTATAATATCAGAGGAAAAAATGGCACTTAAGAGGCTTTTGCATCTAAGCTCTTCATATGAAGCTTAAGAGAAAATCTGTTTGTCAGCCAACAAAACGTTGAAAATACATTTCATTTTCCTTTTTTCGACTTGGACTCTAATTCACAGTAATAAATAGAGGAGAGTTATTCACAGTAATACCATAAGACCATATAATGATAAAAGAGTTTAAAATAATTGAAGTAAGAGCGGGAATGTAGAGGAGAGCGCCGTAAAACAACTTTTGTGACTAAACTGTGATCAGGAGCACTGAATCCCTGATCCACTTTGACTGACGTACTTCAGGGTTTCTTCATGCCGTCGGCTTGGCATGTATCATCACCCTCATTGGCAGGATTGTTTCTCTTGTGATGCGAGGTCAAGACTCCTCACTCACCACCTAAAGCCACACCTCCTTGTCCATGGCCTTCGACTGAAGACTCATTAAATAAAACGAATATCACTTTAGTAACGTGACTAACAACAACAGGTCAAGTCTCCTTATCTAGTGATCAACCGTTTTTCTTATTTAAAGCAATAAATTTTAAGTATTCTTTTAAATGTGCAAACGGTGTCTTTTGTCTGGTCATTTGTGACGTAACGGACCACAGAAAATAATTGCAAATACAAAATGTCGCAGAAACACAGTTATCATGCTGCTTGTGTTTTTGCTGAAACACTCACATGAATGATGGTGTGTCGGTACAGATAGCGTCGGCCCTGTGGTGGTACTACATCTCTAAGGGGGTGGAGTTTCTGGACACAGTGTTCTTTATCATGAGGAAGAAGTTTAATCAGGTCAGCTTCCTTCACGTCTATCATCACTGCACCATGTTCATCTTGTGGTGGATCGGCATCAAGTGGGTTCCTGGTGGCCAATGTAAGTACGCACATCTCACAGACGTCCACCGTTTAATGCCAGATAGCCCAAACCTCACCATTACATCAACCTGCCGACACGGTTAGATTTAAAATAATAGCTCACCAAACAATCAAAATGTTTGCATTATTTACTCACCCTCACGTCATTCCAAAACCGTACAACACACAAACCTTTCTTCTGCCTGTTTTGTGAAATTAAGCAATTGGAAGACTAACCTCAAACCAACAGTAAGTTTAAGCGGAATCTAAAGGATATTTTTCAGTACTGTTTTGAAACGTGTTTACTTACTGTAAAACACAAAATAAAACCAGAATGCGACCACCAGAAGTGGGTTGAAGTTGATCTCCTGAAATGATAACGGTTGAAGTGCATGTCCCAAAAAACAAGAGAACCAGATGGTGAGGAGATCTGAGGAACATTCAAGAGAGGTTAGGAGATTAAAGAAAGGGGTCAAAGGGTTTGTTCGGGTACAGATAGTCCTGAGGGTGATTATGGGGGAAGAGAGAACAAAAGATTTGCCTCTTATAGACTCTTACATGGTGCACTTTCAGAAGGGTGACAGTCCTGCAGAGTTGAACTCAAACTCGCCTGAAATGCTCATTTAACATTAAGTGAACATACAAGGCAGGATTTGCAAAAATGACAGGGAAGTGATCATGCAGACTCAAGGTTTTACACCCCTGCATTACTCGATAACCACAGGAAGCTGTTTTAATTATAAAAAAACCACGCAACATATTTAGCTCGTGATGTTTGACAGTATAAACTAATGCTGAGTTAATTCAACTCACAGTTGAATCAAATATGGACATTTTCAAGGTCAATTTCATGAAACATGAGCAGGTCAATATTCTATGTAAACGCACATAATATACAATTTGCTAGTCGCACAAGATGGCGGCGGTGAGCTTTTGGGATGACAGGGTTTGCAGACTCATTTCCGATTTCTGGTTGTATAACACTGTAGGCCTATGGGAAAAGGAGGATTTTTTGCTAGCAAATATGGCTGTTTTTTCATAAAAAAATGAAGAAAGTAATATTTAAGCGATATGACTGATCGTTTTTACATTGCTGAGGACTTCGTTTAAAGTCCCAGTGAAATTCAAAATCACAGTTCTCAATTTTTCGTGAAATATTGCAGCGTTTATAGTAATTAGCTTATCAATGTGGGTCATACTTTTTTAAATCACTTCCGCCCTGAAATGACCGTCCATCTCAAGTGCTGTAAATTACACGGCTTGGCTCCTCCCCTTCAACTGTCATTCAGCTGCCAGTTTCATTATAATATCAATGCAAACGGCTGTTTTTACACATCCAATCAATTCACAGTTAAACTGTTAAAACACAATTGATCACAAGATTAGTATTATAATCGATACACAACTGTAAATATTAAAGATCAATATTGAGATCCATATTTTGTCAGACTTTATCTTTGTGTGCTGTAACTGAATGTCGTCTTTGCAGCGTTTTTTGGTGCTACAATAAACTCAGGTATTCATGTGCTGATGTACGGTTACTACGGCCTGGCGGCGTTCGGCCCGAAGATCCAGAAGTACCTGTGGTGGAAAAAATACCTCACCATCATTCAGATGGTAAATAAACACACCTCACATCATCATGTCAATGACGCATTAAAAGAACTTCTGAGCTTAATTGGAGAACATCTGGCAATTCAACGAACACGCAAACGAAACATGTAGCAAAAATTAGCTAGGTCTAAAAAATGTATTAAGTAATTTAATTAACAATTCCAATACTGTTTTTAAATTTCTAACATAAAATGTTTGAGATTGAGAATATATTTATATTATAAATCACATTAAAATAATATCAAATGAAAGTCAAATGAGAAGTATTTTTAAGAGTAAATTGATCATTTTACAATGGATTGAATAATCGCAATTACGTTCTTGAGAAAATACACCAATATAACTGCACATGTGATCCAATTTACCTGGATTTAGCTTTCCTTTAAAAGAATTTTCATACTTTTCTTAATTTCTCACCTGTTTGCTTTGTGTTTAGATCCAGTTTCACGTCACCATCAGCCACGCGGGTCATTCTCTCTACACGGGCTGCCCATTCCCGGCTTGGATGCAGTGGGCTCTGATTGGCTACGCCGTCACTTTCATCATCCTGTTTGCCAATTTCTACTATCAGACCTATAGGCGGCAACCGCGCCTCAAATCAGCTAAATCTGCAGTCAATGGTGTCTCCACGCCAACCAACGGGACCTGCAAAGCACCCGGGGTCACAGAAAATGGAAAGAAACCCAAAAACGGAAGAGCAAAGAGCGAATAAAAGAAAGGATGACTACTGAGATAAATACTTGCAAAGTGAAACGTTGGGTTCAACATGCCCATCTCAAGAACTACAGATGGTTTTTGGTCGAGTCAGACTATGTTTATTGGATTGTATGGGAATGTCGACGATGAGATATTTCAAACTAGAGACATTTTTAAGATTCTCTAAGCGGCAGGGGAATATATTCAGTTCGCATTGCATTTGTTTTATCACATAACTGCTTTTTCACATACTGTATGCAGAAGCGTAGCCTACTTAACTTTACTTTCTTAATAGTAAGGATTTTTTTTCTGGTACTCGCCGATACCAATGCAAATTTCACATTAAATTTCAGTCTGTTCTGTCTCAGGAGGTATCGGTGACTTTTTACGAGTACATGTACTTAGTATCGAGCCCGATTTTGATATCAGTGCATCCCTACTTATTAGTCTTGTTCAATATGCAGTTGTGGAAGGATTGTTCTTCCTTTTGTTTTCACGACCAACAACTTTCTTGACTTTCCTGAATCAGCCGAGCCCCTTAACAACAACACAAAAGTCACATGCAGATATAAAGTTATGCTGTTATTGTCTGTGTTTGATCCACATGTAAATTACAGAACCCAAAATATATCAAACGCAAACAAACAGACCTTTGCGGCTCAAAGTTTGTCTTTCTCAATCTTACCCTCACACAAACCTGTGGACATTAAAAGAAAAAAACAATTATTTTGTCGTTTCGTTAAATTTGCAAAACCTGAGGACCAGATGAAAATTTATCGGACATCTTTGAATATATTGGACCTTTCAAACACAGCCATATCTTCACACACACTTCTTGTTTACTTAATGTGTATAATGTCAGGTATGTGTTCGCTATTGCTTTGTGCATGCACGTTTTTTAATGATGTGTATACTGTATGTGCAAACTCTGCAAAGTCATATTGCATTATAGTTTTATGAAATACTCATTTCAGTTTTTGACTATCTCCAAAACCTCCAAAATCTTGTGATTGAAAAACCAGAAGATGGCTCACAAAGCCTCTCTGCTCTCAGCTGTTGTTGCTGTGTATTGTCTATATCCATACGCATACATTTAAACAGGATGTATTTGATATCTCATGCTCAGTAGATGCACTTGTGATTTTGTCATCACGTGTCCAACGACATCTGTGTTCCTCTCATATTAAATCATTAAACCCATTAATACAGAACTAAATTAAATAAAAGCAATGTCAAACCTCCTCATCTGATTTGCTCCACTCTCTCTTTCTGTGTCGACCTAAACCTCATCATGCCACTGATCAAACCTGGTTGTCAACTCATAACTGATGGTTAATGGGATGGTTTGTGGGAGTAATTTTTCAAACTTTAAGAATCACATCCCCGCATCATCTTATTCACATACCCAAGTGTCCTCAGGCGTCTACAGAGTGGTCCAGGTCAGATCTCTGAAGGGTTGGACAGACAGATCTTCTCTAATCAGCCTGTAAATTGGCTTTCGCTGTAAAAGAGCTTATATCCACGTCACAGTTTGCAGTGCTCACAGGGTCACAGTGGGAGAAGCACAATTATCGGGCGTCGAAACCGTAACATACAATATAAAATCGAAGCGTATGAAGTGCAAATTGAAAAATTTGAACTGGGAAATGAACACAAGATGGTCTTTGGAACATACTGATATTCTGAAGGATGATAAGGGTCATCAGGGTTTAGATGTTATTCGGCAAATAGGGGACACATAGGCCTACGTATTAAATGCAATTTTATTTTGTGTTTGTAAGAGAAAAACTGATTATGTTTGAAAGTAATTAAATTGTATTTAAAAAGTATCAAATAAAAAACGCACAAAATACAATACACCTTACCTACATATACACCCGATATTATTTGCATTAGCAAAACCACGTTTGTTTAAAAGCAAGGAAATCTCCAAATGTAGCATGCAAATAAGAATATAGATGTTTAACACAGTGTTTTATGAGCCGTTCTGTTGTTCTGATCCTTTTGTCTAAAGATTGCATGTTAATTAGAGAAATGAATTTGCTTCAGTACAGTTGCATTAAATTTCTTTTTCAGATTTTTGCTTTCCAAACCCATCCCCTCTCTCTCTCTCTCTCTCTCTCTCTCTCTCTGTGTGAATCTGAATAAGGATATTTATCAGTAAGAGGATTGTGCGTAGGCCAGAGATTTCCACTTGCCCTATTAACAAAGCGGTGTCACCTTTCTCCCAACCCGTTCCACTGATAATACATTCCCACAAACACTCGGTGAGAAAATGAGCTCTTTGCCCTTAGGACAGCATCTCTTGGCAGCACATGTAAACATGTATGTTTTACATTCTTTAGTGTATCACAAAAGGAACGTGTCAGTGGGTTTGTGTTGTACAATGGAAGTCATGGGGTTCAGGGTTGTTTGGTTATCAACATTCTTCAAAATGTTCTTTAGAAGAAAGAAAGACAGAGGTATGAAATGACATGAGGGCGTGTAAATGATAAGGTGTTGAAACTTTAAATGAATTGATGTTATCTTTGTGTGCTGAACGGAAATGATTTTCTAGCCTGAGTACATAGGCAGGCAGATGTCGCCCTCCTGTGTTTAGAGACGGTATTACACATAACAATCAATGAAATGGCCTAAGATTCACTTTGTACGTCACAATTTAAGCAGACACAGGCTGTTACAATTCAGCACTGTGTAAATCAGTTTCCTCTTTGTGTTCCACAGATGAAAGAAACACGTGGTGAATATATAATGACACTTTTTATTTTGGGATTACACTACAGTTAAAAAAATGTTTTTATCCCCAGAGAGAGGTGAACGGGGCAGTTGTTGTCCCAGGAAAAAAGTCAGACTGACCTTTGAATCTTTCATGCGTATCAGCGTATGTGTGCGTGTTAGGGTCAGAGGGGGGGGGGTCTGACACTGCATTTTCAGCAGCTCATCTGTGAAGCTGCAAACTCAAGCAGTCTACAGCTTTTCTCCTGCTCAGCTCTTAAAGGGGACAACACTACATTATTTACTGTATATTGTGAGCATTACAATAATTTGTGGGGCAATTTCTGTGATTTAGATAAAATATAAACCATGTGCCCTTTGATTTACTGTACAAGCACACCTTAAGCCTATCTTTTTTAAATCACCAAAAACTTTAGGGGAACTGAAACTAGCAGCAGGTGTCCAAATAGGCCTACATGTTCCTGCTACTGTGTACTTTATACACACTGATCCAAAGAGTGAGTCTGGGAACACATTAAAGTTACAATTTATCATGCGTGTGGCATTGCTTGTGATCAATGTCAGATTACCTTACTTCATCTGAATCAGACAAGATGCGTTTGAAATCTTCACATCATGCTGAGACAACATGAATATTCAGGTTAAGCACTGTGATTAAAACAAGAGGCATATAACAAACAGTAAGACCTTTGTAAATGTTAATATGTTTATAATAAAATTTGCTATAAGGAAAATGGTAAAACAAAGATAAATCCATAGCAGGCCATTAAAAGACTGAGGGCAGACAAAGAGCTTTTCTCACAGTTCTAAAAGCCAGAGATTCTTACACTTCCTTATAACATTTATACGTCACCTCATGAATATTTAGCGCCTCTGTCTTGTGTGCCTAAGCAGTGCCTGGTACCCTCGAGCTGAAGCGTGCCGTCCTATTCACACAGGAAATAAACACTTCTTAAACAGGTAAGACAGAATCACAATATATGATCTTCAGAAGAATCACTCAGATGACAACTGCAACAAGAGATGTCATTATTCTTATTTCTCATTATGGCATTAACTTTCATGATGACAGGAGTGTTCAGTGATGGATCTTAACCAAGAACATGCAAATAAATATAAGCTTAATGGTTTTAAAAGTTTTTTTTTGTAGTAGAAAAAGGTCTGGAACCTGACCACCTTTGTTTTTATATATTGAGAGTTAAGGGCATTACACTTAGCAATTAGAAAAACTGCACATACTTCAAATGTTTCAACAACATTCAAATGTTCAAGCAGACATTGTACTTAATATGATTTTGATATTTCTCCTTCCCTTTTTCACAGGATTCTGTGTTTTATATAAACTGTGGTGTAGATGCCATCATTTTTAATAGAAATGACGAAATATATGACAGCATTGCATTCTATTGTATGTTATATATAGTGGCCATTTATTTCATCTGTCTCTTATAGATGGAATAAGACTTTAGCCTTAGAACAATTAACCATGTTTTAAAAATATAAAAGTGTTGTTCCTTTGCATGTTTATTTGCAGAGTTAATACAAAAACACAAAAGAATAGTTCAACTACTTCTACTTCACAGAGACAATAGTAATGTTTACTAACAAATACCACAGTTAGTGTCCTGTAGTTAGTAAAACCATAGTTAATATTCGTAAGGATGGAGGTCCGTTATATGAAATGATGCGCTCTGCCACAAGCGGCGCTGCGTATTTTCCTCCGTCAGCCGACAGACGCGACGGGAGGAGGCGAGCGCGCTCTCCATCACCCGGACAAACCCCATGCGAACCGGCCTCGAGACCCAGCGGCAGTCGCTCTTTATCAACCACCGCGTCCAGCAAAGGACCTGATGGCGAGCAGGCGCGTTTGGTGAGGGTGCGAGGCGCGGCCGCTGTTCGTGGTGCTGAAACTGCGGCCTCGGGGACGGATGCGCTTTGGGAAACCGAGGAGAGGACCGAACGCCCTCCGCCCTCTGACGTGCGTCGCTCGCTGCGCTTCCCGTGCGTCCGGAGAGACGCGTCGCCGGAGCGGCCCGGCGCTGGTGCGAGGGGGAGAGTGAATGAGAGCGAGGCCGCTGCGAAAGGAGAGGACTCGGGCTGTGGCCAGGCCTTTTGGGGCGGGGGCTGCTGTCTGCAGTCGGAGCTTAGACAGTTTCACATCAACAAGCGCGTGAGGAGAAGCGGAGGGATGCAGCGCGAGGCGTCGGCAGAGACGCAGCCGGGATCCGCCGCGCAGGCCGCTAGCGAGCTCGTGACACAGCAGAATGAAGCCCTGCAGGACGAGATCGAGAGACTGGAGGACGAAAACGAAGAGCTTAAGGTTTGACTGGGTTTTCTTTGTATCTAGAAAACTTGCAGATAGATAATAGTAGACACAGACAGACAGTGATTTAGATATTTGTGCAGACAACTCTTTCAAAACTGAGGATGGATGATTCGATGCAGGCAGGCAGACAGTGTTGTTCTCTTTAAAAACTAAGTATTGATGGTTAAATGAATAGATGAATAGCAGCTCACTCTGGTTTACTAGAATGAGATCGAGGAGATGCGGACGGAGATGGACGAGATGCGCGACACCTTTTATGAGGAGGACACCTGTCAGCTTCAAGACATGCGGCGCGAGCTGGAGCGAGCCAACAAGAACTGCCGCATCCTGCAGTACAGACTCCGCAAGGCCGAACGCAAACGTCTGCGCTATGCTCAAAGCGGCGAGATAGATGAAGATCTGCTGAGGAGTTTAGAGCAGGACCTAAAGGCAAGTATTCATTTTAAAAGCACACACTGAGAGAGAGATAGAGATGAGATCTATAATCAGTTACTCGCCCCCAATGTCTCATTTGAATATTGTTCCTAAAATGTAATTTAGCCAAACCTACAAACTTTGTTATCGTCTTGCATATTTGACTACCACACCATCTGTTTTCTGCCAGGTTGCCAAGGATGTGTCTGTGAGACTTCACCATGAGCTGGAGAGCGTGGAGGAGAAACGGACAAAAACTGAAGATGAAAACGAGCGGCTGAGACAGAAACTCATAGAGGTGGAAGTCACCAAACAGGCTCTGCAGAATGAGCTGGATAAAGCCAAAGAGGTACAAACACAGGGTCCAAAAACATCATGACGCACATTTGCACCACACGCATCTAGTCAACACTTCATCAACACAGAATTCTTGTACAATGCATATGATAAATCATAGATTTGAAGTCAATTTCAATATTGAGCATGAGCAGAACGTTCACAGAACTTTCTTGTGATCAGTCTCAGAAACGAAGGGGCAGCAAAGATGCACAGAAACCCGAGAGGAAGATTCAGACACCTACCGAGGTGAAATGACACCGACACCTGCTCCAATCTCAAATAAAATTGGTAAAGATTCCAAACTATACAGTGGTTGAAACTGTCATTTGTTTTTAGGAGGACAACGATGACCTAAAATGCCAGCTGGCCTTCATAAAAGAGGAGGCCATTTTAATGAGAAAGAAAATGGCAAAGATCGACAAAGAAAAGGATCGTTTAGAACAGGAGCTCCAAAAGTATCGCTCCTTCTACGGAGATCTGGACAGCCCTCATCCGAAGGGTGAAGCCGGCGGTCCCCCCACCACCCGAGAATCCGAACTGAAACTGCGCTTACGACTGGTGGAAGAGGAAGCCAATATCCTAGGCCGCAAAATCGTGGAGCTGGAGGTGGAGAACCGTGGCCTGAGGGCGGAGCTTGATGACCTCAGAGGGGAGGAGTCGTCCAATGGCAGTCTGTCGGGAGCGCAGGGAGGAATGGGACGCGAGCAGGGCTCTGAGCAGTCCGAGCTCAGACAGCAACTTCAGCTGGTGGAGGACGAAGCGGAACTTCTGCGGAGGAACCTGGCCGATGTAGAAGAGCAGAATAAGAGGGTGACGTGCGAGTTAAACAAACTGCGTTTTAAAGAGGGGATGAGACACGCCTCTGGGAACGCGTCGGGTGGGGCCATGAGAGCGGGAGACAAATCCGAGGCCTTGCAGGAGGAGCTGAAGGCCGCTAGAAAGCAAATCAACGAACTGAGCGGGAAAGTCATGCAACTGCAGTACGAGAACCGTGTGCTGCTGTCCAATATGCAGCGATACGACCTCGCATCTCATTTAGCCATCACCCCACGTGACAGTGATGCGGAGAGCGACGGCGCTCCTGGAAACGGGGGCCGCAGAGGAAGCGACGACGACTCCTCCCGCCTCACTCCCCATCGTAAACGCGAGGGGCCCGTCGGAGGAGAGAGCGACTCGGAGGAAGTCCGCAACGCACGCTGCCTCACTCCAACCCGCTCTCTGTATACGCCCGACTCCGCCCGTCTTCTGTCACGCTCTATACGGGACAGGCAACAGATGATCGACATCCGTGCAGAAGCGGAGCGCTTGGGTCGGACCATCGACCGAGTCATAGCCGACACGAGCAACATCATAGCAGAGGCGAGGGTGTTTGTGGCCAACGGTGATCTTTTTGGGCGAATGGAGGACGATGACGATGGAGGCCGGATCAGGGAGCACGAGTTACTCTACCGGATCAACACTCAGATGAAGACCTTCAGGAAGGAGCTGCAGGGGTTTATAGACCGTCTGGAACTCCCGAAACCTGAGGAAAGAGATTCAGAAGAACCCTTGTCTGTGAGTCTAGCAAAAGTCTGTGTGTCCACGTGAAGCATCTTTAAAAAAGTGTAGCCATTTTTAGTTTTTTACTCATGCTCATGTTGTGGATGGTAACCCCCTTTTTGACCTTCAGCGAGACGCGAAATCGTTATTTAAAGAGTACATAACTTGAGATCATGATAATGACATTTCATGCAGTGTGTAATGTTGCCGTGTTTGAATGTAAGCAGACTGGAGATGTAAATCCGAAGGTGAATGTATAACAAAGATGTTGGATTGGAAGAGTCGACTCAGAATCACACAAACGATTCGTTCCTAGTCCAATTCGCGAATCATCGCGGATTTACGTCACTACATATAGTCCCGCCTACATTTTGCTAGGACTGCCTACGTAAACTTCACTCTTCTTCCCCAAACACTGTAGCTCGTGAGCCTCATTCACGGTAGACCAATCACATCAGACACCACAGTTCTGCACAGTTTAGCTCCAACACTAATCAAACACACCTGATTCAGACTAGGGTAGCGAAAGGGAGGGGATTAGACAGATGAATCCTAGAACAAATCATTTGACAGTAAGTCAAAAAGAAAGGTAAGAATAACTGCACATTATTACGGGATAATAGTGTTTTTACACCTTCTATGTACATTGGACACTCCATAAACAAAGGAATAAAAATCCCTAGTTATGTACTCTTTAAAGTTGTTTATTGATACTTTTGGATCCTTTGAAAAGGGATGTAACGATTGTATCGCAATACACAATGGTTCTTCACAGCAATGCCATATAATATTGTCAGTCAAAGGTTCTTTAAAGAATCATCTCACAGTTTTTCACAATAAAGAACCGTTTGCACAACAAAACAGAAAGGTTCTTCAGATGTTAAAGGTTTTTTATGGAACCAAAAGGTTCATTTATGGCATATTTTGAAGCATCTTTTTTAAGAGTGTACATGGTATGAACAGCAGGGGGCGCTGTGTGTACTGGTGACAGTTTTTAAATCTAAAAACTCCTAGAAATGGAGGTCTTAGTTTGTTTATTTTAAAGAGACTTTTGAATTATAATTTTTTTATTTGATTTGGAATTGGTTTTAAATTGCAGATTAGTTTTGCTATTTGACATAAAATATATTTTATTTTACAAAGAAATGTGTAGCATTTGAGAAATTATACAAAGGAAGTTGTTCTTTTCTAAATCATCTCAACTGACTTTAAAAAAAGTGAATTGTGAATGAATCGTA
Organism: Triplophysa dalaica; assembly: GCF_015846415.1. NCBI lineage: Eukaryota > Metazoa > Chordata > Actinopteri > Cypriniformes > Nemacheilidae > Triplophysa > Triplophysa dalaica. Next base: position 18,587,958 of record NC_079561.1, on the reverse strand, counting down.
TCGTATCGTGAATCGTGAGCAGAGTCAAACGTTACATCCCTACTCTCAACGCTTGAAGAGACGGTCACCATCCATTTTGAATTTTAAACTAAAACCCCAAACTTTTTTGAATGAAAGCAAGAACAAAGAAGGACATCAGGGTTTGAATGACATGAGGTTGAGTAAATATGATTTACGCTCTTTAAAGGCACTACGCAATATTGTCATCATTTATCATCCAATCTGAATTATTTCTTTCTCCTGTTGAACACAAAATGAGATGTTTAGAAAGTGTTTTGTGCTAAACAGAAGAAAGAAAATCATACAGGTTTGTTGTAAATGATCACAATACTTTTAATGTGTCTTTGAAAATGAAACTAATTTAGACAAGAAACAGAGAATGCTTCATCTATCAGCGACTGCTTTTAACTCAAATATTAGTTTGTGACATGCAAAGATTTTGTAAACTATGCAACCTGAGAAAGGTAAATGGCCATAATATCTTAACCTTTTTCTCCCTCTCTCTTCCCACGCACTCTGTTTTTAATGCATGTTCCTCGATCCTGTCGGTCGTTCACCAAGATGTTTCAGCCCATCATTTTATTTATCCTCATATTAGTCTTGTTCTCCTCTCTCTCTTATGCCACCATTTTTAAACTCGTGTTTCTTTTTACCCTCTTTTTTGTCCTGTGATCAGCATCCTCATTAGCATAGTTTGGCCCCTTTCTTTCTTTCTTTCTTTCTTTCTTTCTTTGTTTTGTTTGTTTGTCGATGTCCTTATGTCACCATGGTCGCAGAATCACAGGAGGGACACTTTCCACGCTAAAGGCTTCACGATTACGCACAGAAGTCAGCAAAATACATTTTTTCCATCTGTATCATATAAAGACAACCTTTGGTTGCCATTGAGACTTTTTTGAACTTAACTGGAGAAATGGTACTCCACACACACTAAATCCTCTGGAAACTGCCCAGCAGACGTTTCTTTTATTGAGGACTATGCAAAAAAACCTACGGCACCTGGATGAACTCAGTGGACGTTGCTTAGCTGGTGCACACGGCTCTGGACGCTTACATCTCTTCTTCATGGGCACTGAGTTCTGGAAACATTTTAGAGCCAATCATCTGATCTGCAAATGTCATGTGACTGATGACGCCATAGTGACACTCTTGCACCAGACAAAACACCATTTGACTCTGTTGAAGGGATAGCTCGCCCAAAAATGAAAGTTCTGTCATCATTTATTCCCACCTCAACATGTTTGTGACTCCTTCTGTGGAACACTAAAGAAGATATTTTGAGAAATGTCTCTGTGGTTTTGTGTTCATGGAATGGAAATCAATGGGGAGTCAAATGTTATTTGGTTATCACCGTTCTTCAAAAACTCTTCTTTTGGGTTCTGCAGAAGAAAGTATGTCATAACGAGAAATGAAGAAATATTTTATTTTTGTGAACTATCCCTTTAAAAGCTAATTCACATTGATTCAACAAATGCGAAGAGAGGTCTCACACAGTTTCACACCAAAACATTTGTTGGATCAATGTGTGTTCCTTTTGAAGCATCTGATCAGATGCCATTCAAATTAATATTCTTCTGAAGACACATGATCATTTTGGAAAGGACATCAATGAAGTAGAAGCTTTTTGCAAACATAAAGATGCAGTAACTAAGTCTACCAGCAGGGGGTAAACTGTTACTCATCATCCAAATGCCAGCAAAGACTTAACCCAGAATGCCCTCCAACTGCACCAGTGGGACTTATCGGTGAAATGATTGCCTGTAATAATATCGAGGTGAGTAAAAACATGACATACAAACATACAGTATAATGCCTTTGGAGACAGACATATATACATTGAGTATGTTAATACAGTCATCTGTTTTCACATAGAATGTACAATACACAACCATTACTGGAGTTAAACTTCAGTAGACAGGTATAATCTCAGGACATCTATTTCAGTAAACATGTCAGTGTGTTATTATAATCGCAAATCCTGTCAAAACATGGAAATAATCTAATTACAGCGAGGTTTATAGTATGTTAAATGCTTTAAGTAGGCCTAAGTTACCCAGTAAAGCGCTATATAGATGTAACAAATTATTATTATTATAGCTAACACATATAAAATGCAGTTTTGTGGAAAGAAAACTAAACCAAGATTTGAAAATGTTTGCATTAAAGAAAAACAGAGAAGATCAATTTAAATGATTTTCTTGAGATTATAGCAACCTTCTCAATTCTGCTTTGAATATTGCAACCAGTTGCAAGTAAACGTGTTAGCCAAAAACACCACAAAATTCTGTTTGACCAATACTTCACACTTTAATCCCAGTCATTTTATTTTGTTTTTGTTGTGCTCTCATACGTTATTGCCCCCAGGAACAATTTCAGTCAGTGGTCAATATAGGGCCGAAAAGTCGGCCGCCTCTCTATTGCGCAACAGCCGCACGTATCCGCTAATTCCGTCCGGAGGCATCTTAAAAACAAAATGAACAGAGTGTTTTGAGAGTCGCAAATAGCCAGGTTGCCTGTTTGCATGAGCTGGAGGCACAACAACTGGAATAGTCACAAGACCTCGATCTGCCAACTCCTAAAAGCAGACCAGCAACAAGACGGCTTCACTTTGGCGATGCAGGAGAAGTTGAGCATTTAAAATAGCCATGTAAACACACTCGCTCTATCCTTGTAATATTAACCTGGAATGAAGGTGACGACAGTGTCCTGCATGGAGACCGCGAATGCTGGAATAAATCTGACATTATGACACCGGACACCAGGCATGCGTGACGTCGCTGGGGTAAATAGTTTAGCGTGTATAAAGCCCCGGGGCTCCCACAGGATTGAAAGTTGTTTACCCTTAGGGCCGGACAGAGGAGAATTAAAGATCTAACGCCCGGGATTTTACGTCACTCCGGGGGCGAGAGCGGCGGTACGGCACAGGAGCTGTCGAGAGGGGTGGTACTGAAACAAGAAGCTCTGATTTAAGTGACAGACCCGGGCTTGAGTAACACTTGTGTTAAGGACAGCTGGTTCATCAGAAGCTTGTTAGAGGAAACTACCGGAGGAAATAACTCGTAACTGGTGAGTGTTAAGAAATGAGAAAAGAAAAATAAAGAAATAACAGAAAAGTCTTTAACAAAAAACTTTTTAAATCATAGAAAAGACATCATGGTTTGGCTTGCTGCGCATGTCTAAAGAAAACAAATGTTTTGTGTATTTCATTCTGAGAAGAGATGCAGCTTATTAACAACATACTGCATAATCGACAACAGAGCGTAAAATTGTGAATATTATCACTGTTCACACTGTGTGTGCATGTAAATAATTTAATTTCAAACACAACAATTTATAGAAAAAATGCGAAAAGCAGATTGCAATATTTGTGTGGTTGTTATTATTCTATTCAAATATATGTATATAGTGCATGTGTAGTATAACATTGCTTTACAGTGAAGACGAAAAACGATAATATAAAATGAAAAAATATAAGAGCCCCCTCAAAAAAGAAAATCATAAAAAACAGAACATTGTGATAAATCCATAATGCATGATATAACTGCATCTCTCCAAGTCTTTTAATCTAAGATGCACAGTTACAGAGGCTATAAATATCTTCTCGTTCTTACGTCACATGGTGCTACATTCTGGAAATTTCTAGTTAATGTTCCTTGTGTTCTGGGTGTCATGTCCCTGATGGGAGAAAATTCCTGACGTAAATCAAAGCAGCGTTACAGAAAGGCCAGGTGACGTCGCTGTGGAAAGGATGTTCCGCCTATTCTGAGCTTATCCAACAGGGCCAAAGGTTCTGCACGGGTGGGGAACTTTTGCCCTCGTGGCCAAGGCAAACACTGAAGTGTTGGGGGATGTGGCTCAACGGTTAAATGTTTGAATCTTATGAAAGGCCGTGTTCTAAATCGAGATACTTCAGGATACTTAATGGGAATATTACTATTGCTCGATTCGTAGAGCTCTGCAATGGTTGCGGAGTTCGATTCCTAGGAATTTCCTCAGGAGTTATCTAAATTAACTTAAAAGTGCTCCAAGTCGCTTTGGATAAACTTGTCTGCCAAATAAGTAAAATGATGAGAATCCTAAACAGAACAAAGTCCTGTAGGAGACTGGAGCGTGTCTAATAAATCTTCAATTTGCTGACAGTTTTGACACACCAAGGAAGGTCTGATGGACATGGAATGCAAGTTCTGTAGAAAAGGGTGAAGCCCTCATCGGCTGGTGGCCTGAATAAATAGCTGGGATTTTCATTTCCTGCTAAGTGTCATGGACAAATGTCCATCAATGACACATAACCTAGACCTTTAACCTAAAGATGGACACAGTAGAAATTGTTACTGTAACTTGTTTCCTAAATCCACAGTTTTTTTTGTGTGCTTACAGACCTGTTGGAGGACTTGCCTGAGTGTCTTTCACTTGGAACAGGAAGTAAAGAAGAAGAGCAGAATGGCGGCACTGGATCTGCACCGTGGGCTTGAGCCTGGAGGCCACGTGTGGGGTGGAGACCGAGTCGACCTGCTGGACAGTTTTGACTCCGAGATGCAGGAATGGGAGGATCAACTGCAGGAAATGCAGAAGAAGATCGAAGAGGTGAGAAAAACCTCCATCAGAGACTATATTATAACAACAAAATGTGTTGTTGTGATGGTGGTCACTATTACCTCGGGCTGTGAATGGCTGAAAAAATCTTGAACCCCTGCTTCCAAATCTGTCTGCATCTCTTGGATATTTTAATAAGAACTTGGGCTTCCATAGCCACCTGTGTCTTTGGCAGATGTTAAGAAGCGAATTAAGACTAAAACATTTACACTCAAACTCTCATGCCACAAATCAACAAGCACACGCTGCTCCCTCTGGCCTCTTTTTATAGAGAAACCTCATGTGGTTTATTTATGCACGAGTTGTGTAACTTTTCCAGTGCCATTTGCTGGCTCATGCATTTGTTTTGGTCGCGTTTCTTATTTGCTTTTTCATGTAAGAGAAAGCTATCATACTTTGCTACCGTTAATGGTATTTCTCTTTTTGTATTGCATTTCAGTTGTTTAATGAGGTCAAGGCACGAAGAGAAGCCAGCACCAACAACATCACAAACAATAAAAACTTGGACATTACATTGCTCCCTGTCAGCTCTGAGTTCAGTCAACGGGGTAATGGTCATCATCACGGACCTTCTGTTCACCCCAACAACATCCGCCCCGTTTATCAATGCAGCGATACGGCGGTTGGGCCAAGCTTCGGGATTCAACACCCTCATGATTATCGTAACGTCTCCAAACTTAATCAAATGAGCAACGGCTGCCATTATCCTGCCAGTTGTCATGATATCAAAAGACAGGACGCAACCCTGGATATCCTGAACGGATACCTTCAACAGGGGCCACAGTACAGAAATATCCAAAGGAACCTCGGGGTTTCAAGTGCAGTGAGTATTTCTTTGATTTTTTATCAGTTTCACCACTTGGTAAAGAAATAAAAACCTCATAATATGTCTTACCTTCAGAACCCAAAGATGCATCCAGGTGTGCTCGGGGATTCTGAGAATATTAAGACAGGCTCTGTGACCAACAGGTAAAGCATTTGGATTAAACCAGACCAATAGCTCATACTGTCATTATGCATGTGCAAAATGAAGATTGAATGACGTGTGCATCTTCCTCAGGACGTTTGAAGACATTGAGAACAAGAAAAACAAGAAAGCAAACCCAGAGGAGTCCCAGGCCCATCACTCTACCCGAAAAGACTCGATTTCAGGAAGAAATTTTCCAATTGAAAACTTTGCCAATAAACAGAAAGACGCTCCACCAGTGCCGCCTCGCTCCATTCACCACGATTCACAACGGCAACCGGACAGGAAGTGCCTCCTGGTAGACAGGAAGTCTGGCAGCCCGTCTGTGTTGCGTAAGTTTGGCGCTATGCTGCAGGAGAACGAGGGGAAGACTCTGATCGAGGACGGTGTTGTGACCACCGTCATCACCACCGAACGCCTCGCCAGCACTCCGTTCTGCCAGCGCAAGTTGAGCGTCGGCCGGGCATCCCCACGCATGCCCGTCCAGAGATGCCTTACAGACTGTGACGCGGAACTGGAGCCATGCCAGGAGCCTCGGGCAGCTGTTACCTCCAGACACGTGCTCCTCAACGGTGCCTCTAACGCAAGCCCTCCACACAAGGCTTCGGAGTCTAAAGAGCACAAAATGGGCTCTGAGGATCTGTTCTCGGACTACCAGATGGTGGAGAGGATCCTGGGAGCAGGTTCTCAACAATACAGCAAGGTGCACACGGGGAACGGAGCAGATACGAGATGGGGACATGACAATCTGGAACAACTTCTGGAAATGATGGAGATAGAGAACAACAAAGGTCAGAGAGCCACATTCACCCAGCAACTGGACACCAAACAGGTAATGAACGTCTATCAGTGATTAATCAAATTCACTCAGGTATTATTTACACAATTAGGTACATGAATATTTTTCCTCTCAGGTCAGCCGTGAGTCATCTCCTGCCCCCCACGGAACTAGTTTCTCCCGACCCGCACGACCAGCCAATCAACGCCGTCCCACCAGATGGGCGACGCCTTCTCCTTTGCCCAAATCCTGCCCGCCGAGTCCAAATCTGAAACGCAGACAGTTCCTGAATTCTTACTCGCTGCACACAGAAACAGTCATCATGTGACCAGGACAACTCATATGGACAAACATTTGACCTTCAACAAATTTGGTCTCTTTTTTGTACCTCCTTTATTGGGGTATTTATTGGTATTCTTAAAATGTCTCGTCTCTCAGTGTTCTGGAGTGTAACAACAGTGGACGTTCTGCGACCTGGTGAACTTTTGTGCCTATGAACTCATCATTGCCTTTCTTTCTGTCATTCTCATCACTTTTGTATTCTTTTCATCCCTTTTCTTTTCTATTCTCACTGAGTGCTTTGTATAAAGTGCTGTTTTTGCGTGCCACACGCGGCACCATGCAAGCATGAATGCCACACGTGTATGCCATACATGTAACATGTATTGAGCCTTATGCATTATGAATAACTGTGTGCAGATGTTTTTGATGTTATGTCAAATCATTCATTCATTTTAGTACTTCATAAAACTGACGTGCGGAGGTCATAATATTTATAAGCCATCTGATGGCGCCTGGGCTGTACCTCTTTGTTAAAATTGCCAAATGAATGAAGCCGATCCTTTAACATCTGCGAAGAGTAAATTTTATCTTTATTTTCTTCGTAATAACGAAGAAATGCATTTGGAATGTTTGTTTAGCATTGTGATTTGATCCGGACAATAATGTGATGCTTTCTGTGTTCTCTTCTTTTATTCTGGATAATAAACGTGTAAGTGCTTTGATGCATCTCTGTATGCTGTAGTGTTTGTGTGACTAGTGATGTTTGCCTAGGAGACCTTATATTAGGTTTCGAAAGAGTTGCATGCTACGCTCTAAAAAAGGTTGGGTTGTTTGAGTCACGGGGCAGTCGTGGCCTAATACGGGGCAGTCGTGGCCTAATGGTTAGAGGGTTGGACTCGTGACCAGAAGGTTGCCAGTTCGATCCTCAGGTCAGGCGGGAAACGATTGAGATGTCCTTGAGCAAGGCACCCCTACTTGCTCCCCGGGCGCTGCAGCGATAGCTGCCCACTGCTCTGGGTGTATGTGTGTTCACCACTTGCTGTGCGTGTGTTCACTACTCTCTGGATGGGTTAAAAGCAGAGGTATATCTCGGATATGGGTCACCATAACTGACAAATTGGTCACTTTCACTTTCACTTTCAAATATGGAGAAACTCAACTGTTGGATTCAAATAAATTTAGGAAATTCTAGGATAATTAAATCTGATTCTTTGGGTTGGTCCATAGTTGACTCAACTATGGGTCACATTGTCTTCAGAAAACATACAAATCAAATCTACATTCATCAGAACATGACAGTGCACTATAAAATGCGTTGGGTTATTTCAACCCCACGCTGGGTGAAACATAGACAAACCCAACCATTGGGATAAATTAACCAATACTGGTTTGTTTCAACCCAAAATGTTGGGTTGTTGTTGGGACAAGTATGTGTTTTTGGGTGGTTAATTTAACCCAACAATTGGATTTGTCCATATCACAATAATACTTTATAATTTTTAACATAGACTCAAAACTGACCAAACTCTTCTTGTGTCATGCCACAACAGTAAAACACGTCATCTTAAATTAGCTCCTTGTTAAGCAGTATTCACTGTATTAACATGGCTCTCACCTCATGTTAAAAGCTATCAGCAGTGCCTATCTAGAGAGAACTAATGTAACCCGCTCTTAGCCAGCTTATCCATCTCTCTCTCCCACCCTGCTCTCTTGGTCACCCGACCCGCCGCTGAAATGTTGCACCTGTGCTTGAAATAGGAATCGTGACGTTGTTTTGGTGCCAGAAATCTTAGACGTGTCACTGCAAGACATAAATGCAGAGACAGGGGGGGGGGGGGTCGTGTGATGATCCCTCGTAATGTCTCGCTCTATGACAAATAAAAGTCTTTCACACACACAGAGTAGTATTTTTATGATGCTTCTCACTACACTGTGTACAGATGGATCATAAAAAGCTTTGCTGATTCATTCATTGTGTCAGTCATTGTGCAGTAGTTCTAGTTCTTATTTTACATTTTTGCATTTGACAGACACTTTTACCCAAATCGACTTACATTGCATTGTACTATACACTTGTTTCCGCGTATGTCTACTCATTAGGATCGAACCCATGACCTTGGCGTTGCTAGCGCCATGTTCTAAGCACTAAGCTACACGAAAGCTAAAGGGTTTCAATTACTTATAGGTTTATTTCAATTTCTTTAATGTCCCCCATGAACCGGAAGTTGCGATTATATTTACTTCAGTATTCTGACGCATTTCCGAGTGAAATGGAATTTCGAATGAGAAAAAAATAGTGGGCGTGGCATGTTTTTCCCTGCCATTTGATTAGATGTACAAAAGCAGCCATTGGAACTGGGAGCAGACTGACGTTGAAGGGGAGGGGTTAATGGATGCCCCGCCCAAGCCATCCAAATAACTTAATTTCAAATAGATAGTCACTACAGGACGGAAGTACAATTTCAGATTTTAACGGAAGATTATGAGTGCACATGAAATTTTTAAGGAGAATGACCCATATTGGTAGCTATTTACAACAAATGCTGCAATATTTTTGGAAAAAATAGTAATTGTTATATTTACTTTCACTGGGCCTTTAATGATAAATGGAATGGAAGCAAATCATACATTTGGAATGCATTAGAGAGAATGCATTATGCCATCCATCCATCCATCCATTTTCTTCCGCTTATCCTGGGCCGGGTCGCGGGGGCAGCAGTCTAAGCAGGGATGCCCAGACTTCCCTCTCCCTAGACACTACTCCAGCTCTTCCGGGGGGACACCGAGGCGTTCCCAGGCCAGCCGGGAGACATAGTCCCTCCAGCGTGTCCTAGGTGTTCCCTGGGGTCTCCTCCGGGTGGGACATGCCCGGAACACCTTCCCTAAGCTGTCCCCTCTCGATGTGGAGGAGCAGCGGCTCTACTCTGAGCTCCTCCCGAGTGACCGAGCTTCTCACCCTATCTCTAAGGGATCGCCCAGTCACCCTGCGGAGAAAGCTCATTTCGGCCGCCTGTATCCGGGATCTTGTCCTTTCGGTCATGACCCACAGCTCATGACCATAGGTGAGAGTAGGAACGTAGATTGACCCGTAAATCGAGAGCTTCGCCTTGCGGCTCAGCTCCTTCTTCACCACGACACACCGGTACAGCGACCGCATTACTGCAGAAGCTGCACCGATCTGTCTGTCAATCTCCCGTTCCATCCTTCCCTCACTCGTGAAAAAGACCCCCAGATACTTGAACTCCTCCACTTGAGGCAGGGACTCTCCACCAACCTGAAGTGGGCAAGCCACCCTTTTCCGACTGAGAACCATAGCCTCAGATTTGGAGGTGATAATTCTCATCCCAGCCACTTCACACTCGGCTGCAAACCGTCCCAGTGCATGCTGAAGGTCCTGGTCTGATGGGGCCAGCACGACGACATCACCCGCAAAGAGCAGAGATGAAATCGTGTGGTCCCCAAACCCGACGCCCTCCGGCCCCTTTGCTGCGCCTAGAAATTCTGTCCATAAAAATTATGAACAGAACCGTCGACAAAGGGCAGCCCTGCCAGAGTCTAACATGCACCGGGAACAAGTCTGACTTACTGCCTGCAATGCGAACCAAGCTCCTGCTCCGGTCGTACAGGGACCGGATAGCCCTTAGCAAAGGGTCCCGAATCCCATACTCCCAGAGCACCCTCCACAAGATGCCGCGAGGGACACAGTCGAATGCCTTCTCCAAATCCACAAAACACAAGTGGATTGGTTGGGCAAACTCCCATGAACCCTCCCGCACCCTGGAGAGGGTATAGAGCTGGTCCAGTGTTCCACGACCGGAACGAAAACCACACTGTTCCTCCTGAATCCGAGGTTCTACCATCGGCCGGATTCTCTTCTCCAGTACACTGGCATAGACTTTCCCTGGGAGGCTGAGAAGTGTGATCCCCGATAGTTGGTCCCCCCTCTTAAAAAGAGTAATCCATTATGACTGAATAATTTTTTTTCGGCTTCCTAGATACAAACAGCCGTCACTAAGGAGCAAAACACTTATATTTTAGATTAGAGACCTTTTCAAATAATCCAGAAAAACAGAAAACATCATTTAAAAGAAAGGCATTTATTGCAGATAAAAAATATTGATACACACTACCCTACCGGATCATGTGCTTATGTAAATCTCTCTCACATCTGTGGTTTTACTGCTAAGACACCTTTGTGAACTTGAGGGATTCACTAAAAATCACCTTGACAACAGAAGAATAAATCTGCATAGATAATTCAGAAATGTGAAGTCAGTCTTGAGAAAACTTAGCTCTCTTTGTTCGCATATGCCATTTCCCTTTGAGTTTTTTATTTATAGCAAAGAACATTCATACATTTTAAAGCCTTTTCCTTTCTAGATAACTTAGTGTAGGTAGAAGAACTGCTCAGCTCGAGGTATATTTTCCATTTGAATGTCTCAGAAGACATGATTATTGCGGTTAAGCACGGATCATTTATCACCATTACAGCTGATAATAACATGTCATGAGCTTTCTGTGTTTGGGCATAATAATGAGACATTAAAATGACTTCACATGTTAGGTGTGCAGTAGCGTGACTATGGCGTGGGCAGTTGGGTGCAGGCACGTGTGTAACTCACGTTGCTACACTATACCCATCTGCTCTGAGGTTTACAGTCACACACACATGGCAGACACTCCTCGGGACTGAAATAGGCGTCTAATAAAACAGAGAGACACAACACGGAGTAAAACCTAATACATGTCCCCACAAGGATGGTAAAAGTATTATCCACTTACAATGTGGGCACTGGCCATTGTTCCCCACGATACAAACAAATTATTAAACAGACAAGATAATGCTGTTTGAAAAGGTCAAAATGCAGACAGATTGTATAAAAACAAAATATACAGTTTGCTTACATATAAACAAGGTGTAAAAATGAACTGTGTGTGTGCGTTATATATGAGCAATAAATAGGTTTACCATGTCTGCGCTCTCTCTCTATCTCTATAACTCTCTCGTTCGTGCTCTCCCTCACTCTCTCTCACTCTCTCTTGCTCCCTCTTGCACGTAAATTATGGATTTACAAGATGATATATTTAACTCAAGAGGATGTTTCACAAAAGTAAAGTAAATTTGCATTGCTTATATGTTGGCATTTGATGACATTCACGAAAATGTGAACGCAAACATCAGCGGAGGACTAATGAGCAAATACATCCATCTCACATATTAAATTACACCCACATCCACTGTCGAATGACAGCAAATCTCCAAGTTTGCATTTCCTGAAGCTGTTATACAACGGTATAAAATCCTTGTGTTTTTGTGAGACAAGCACTGTTCTAGAAATCCACCTGCGCCTGCCGCATGTGTGACATTTCAGAGGTCATCCAATCACAACAGAGGGCGTTAACATAGAAATCTCACAATCCCCCGTTTGGTCCCAAGGGTCAAAGGAGGAGCGGAAAAAAACAAGTGGCAATGTCCAATACGACTCACTTGTAAAGACACCGCACAACCTCCGGGGAGGGTGTTGATAGCGGAGGTCTGCCCTGTTATCCAAAATAGAGAAAGGTCCTGTGAAAGGAACTTTACGCTAAATCAGAAACGAGTGGTCCGCTGTTCTGGTATGAATAGAAATATTCTGATTGGGACAGGGTGGTGTTTGATTGACAGCCGGGAGTTAGACGGCGTTTTGATGTATTTTGAACACAAGGAGTGAGAGGTTGAAATGAGAGACAGTTTGTTAACCCCTTTGTGCATAACTTGGCACTACAAGGACTTTAGGAAGCTAATGTGTGTCTTGCAGGCCATTATCGCTTTGACTATTTGTGTCAATAGGACAACAGGACAGTGATGTATTGCTGTTGTGCTGATGATAAATAACTTCTTGTCACCGTGCCAAATAAAAGCGATCTTAAAGCCAAAATGAGTTTGTCAATGTGGTTCAGGCAATAAATCATTTTCAACCTTGTGAAGTCATATCTTAAAGGGATAGTTCACCTAAAAATCATCAAGTCAACATTTACCCACCCTCATGTCATTCCAAACCTGTATGAGTTTCTTTCATCTGCAGAACACAAAAGATATTTTGAAGAATGTTGAGAACCAAAAATCACCTTGACTCTCATGTTTGCAAACAAAAATAAAATAAAGTAATGCACTTACACACTGACAATTGACTCAACAAACAATTGATTATGTGCCTCAGTAGATTTTTTTATATATAAATTATAAAAAATATACTTAATATGTTCCTGTTTTTAACAAACTTCAGTTAAAATAACATAAAATCTTGGGAATAAAATCTACTCATTTTGGTTGTTAAGATTTTTATTATTTTGTTTGAGAAATTATAATTGAACAAAAAGTAAAGTAAATACAAGTCATTTAAATTGGTCAAATGAGGTTTACTTATTTATTTTGTGTTGAGACCACATAAATCATTTTTGTAGATATAACTAACTTGGAACTTGATTTGTAGTTCCCAGCATGCTTTGTATCTGACTGCAATAGGAGATTCATGTTCAGGATTTAATGTCATTTTAAGTTGTTTTTCATTAAAAAGAAAGCCTTGTTCGTGTTTTTTGTTGGTTCATCTTTAAGATTTGCAGCATGTCCACACCGGACATGGGACGGCGCGATTTGACACATGTCTTGTTCTCATACGATTGTCACGACACGTCCGGTGTGGACATGGTGTAGGAGAGAAGAGCATTGTTCATAAGAGCAGTGCTTGTGCCTAGGGTGAGGGAGCCAAGATTATGTCTTGAAGTATGTTATTACACTTCTTGGGCGGTAAATGTGCTAATACCAGTACAGATACCACCAGTCTCTTCTTACTTGACCATCTAAGTTGTAAAAAAAAAAGAGTATTTTCAATATGAAATAGGATTTACTTGATAGTTTAACAAAAACAAAATATATTTAATAAGTGGAATTTACTGTAGTCTGGTAAGTACGTTGTACTTGAATCATAGCAGCACATTTTTATAAAACTTCGACATTAAAACCAGATCAGTCCTTTTTGTAACAACATAGTCATGAAAAATATAACTAGATAAAACCATATCCCTTTAAATTTCTTTTTACTCTGCCTTTCTTTCTGAATGACCTTCTGTGGTAAATGATGGCTGTCAAAAGTATCTTGTATTTAACCTGGAACATTCTTTTAACATAAGAAAATGTCTTCAGTCTGGACTTGTTGCAGAAAGTCTGCAGATTTTATCGCATTGTGTGATGCCTCGTTTTTCTTTGCAAACTTTCAAAAAGACTGCAAGTGTGGGATGTCTGGTTTTTAAAAAATCTGTTCAGATTTTAAAATTTTGTGTACTGTATTCCAGCCTTAAATCTAAGCAAAGGTACGGATGAAGGATCTGTTCTGACTGTATAATTTTCATCAGAATTATTAAATTAAAATGACGAAATCTTATTTAGAAGAAACACCGATGCAGCAAACTGCGGGCGTGTGCATAAACAGAGGAGCTCAAAAGAGTGAGAAAAATCACACTTGCACATGATCTGAGACATGAAAGTGTGAGCTTCACCAGCAGCTGCTGTCATGGAGATTATCACCTGATCTCCATACTGTCCCCGTTCACCCACAGCAAGCGCTACACTTCCATACATTCCCAAATTTACTGAACATCTCACAGTTAACATAGGGTTTAAAACTTCTGTAGCGTCTGTCTGAATTTTACAAGACCTCCACGATCACATTCCACCCCATTTACTTAAGCAAACTGCATCATTTTAAGAGCACCGAGTCGTGACCTATTTTCACGAGCGGGATAATATCTCTGTAAATCGTGTTTAGAATCGTGTATAGAATTGTTGACTAGTTAGAAGACAAGCTGTGATCTGATCCTGTGCTGTGACCCGCGCATACCTGCCGGCGCCATGACTAGAGCGTTGGAGAAAGTGAGCTGAGATATCACCGTCAGAGTGAAAGAGAGAGAGGTGTCAAATAAAAGTTATTAATGATTTCTCTTACATTATTGCAGAGCGTTACAGAATGAGATCATCTTGGCCGCAGTGCCGACATATCGAGTCACTGTCCCTAAATACATACACAAATACCTGCGTACAATAAATACATATTCGATCTACAAGGAAAGTCCAAGTATGTCCTGAAATATCAGGACACCAAGTTTGGTTGAAGCTAAGAAGGTGAACGGCAGCTATACAAACATTCCCATGGCTATTTCGAGGAGCGAGATGCTACCGTATGTCCATGAATCGACACCCCGCAGATTGAGATGTTCTGATGGATGTCTGTTTGGAATACAAGAGGAAGTCGGTGCCATACGGGAAAGCTTTAATGACTTTACTGGAGAGCTACAGGAGTGCCTGGAGACACCAGGGGTCATGAGCCTCAGACTCCATACTGCCGACAGATAAATCCTTTCCTTAATACACCCAACAACCGATTGAAGTTATATTCTGTATCACTATATTTGTCTCTCCTACTGTAAAGACAGACATGCAAATAACATTATGTTCTATTACATCTGTCTACAGACAAGGACTTGGACTGGTTTGCTTAAATGTTATATGGCATGAGAGCAATATAAGTATTTTAAATAATAATAAATAGCTCTCTAGGCAAGTTACGGTTTGCAATTCTGAAGTAAATTAAGGGTAGGGCCGTAACACATGAAAAAGGAACAAACTCGCTCCTACAATCTGCTTCAATATAAAACATCAAAATAAAAAATCAAATAATTTATCAAGCAATTTCATGGGGTCTTTAAGCATACAGATAATCCCCAAATCTGGGTTTGAGTTGAGCTTCAAACACACTTTCCAGTCACAACATTCAGCTGTGCCGATTTTCTCAAGTTCAAAGCCTGAAACATTTGATTCAGTTCAAGTAAATCTAGTACAGACATAAGCGTAACTGCATTTTATTATGATTTTTTATGAACGTAACTGGTCTTTAAAAACTTCATAGCTAACATCAATGCTTCTTGCAACAAATTTTGGCCCGGAAATTTATAAGAGATGACTGACCTGGTTATTGGCAATGAACAAGGGCTGTTGCCCACAAAGACCAAATATAGAAGACATTGTACAGAATGGGGTACATGCACATGGAGCGATGATGTATGTCTGCTAAAATGTCATCCATGGCTCTGTTACATCCAGCGCACATAAATTCCGATGGAAGCAATAGCGCTTTTCACTTTGTCGCTTCAAGATGCACACAGGATTATGGTCAAATGATCCAAACACTTAGATACATCAACAACCAAAAAGGAGAAGTGCTTCAGGCTATCCGTGTCAAGCTACATTCATAAATGTGTAAAAAAGCTAAGTCAACTTGTCTGCACTTACTTGAGGCATGATGACAAAGGCATATAGCAATGTTCAGCCGTTGTGTTCTTGGTTCGCTGAAATTTGAATGTTTTCTTACCAAACACATCATTATCACTTGAAGAGCGGAAGTACGTCATCACCCCATCTGCATATACCCCATTCAGCTCCACTCATCACCAAACATACTGGTCCTGAATAATAAAGTGTTTTAACAAATTCTTGGCCTGTAAGATGTGAACAGCTCTGTCACAAAAAATACAATACAGTATTGCAATAATGATAAAGTAAAGTTTACAAAAAGGTTTAGCTCCGCTTTATGGAAACCTGGGATGCACACAGACCAATCAGAAGCCATCGGATGGGAATCACACACACACCAATGGCAGGATTTTGACTTAAAAATCACATGCTGCTGGCTTTATGAGATTTCTGGAAATCAAAAGATTCACTGGAAAAGTGACATTTACAACAAACAATAACTTTAGAGTTTAATTTGTTGAAGTTTAAAAGATTTATGATATTGTCATGGACTACTAGCAGAATTGACTGATATATTTATATATACAAACTGGTCTTTACACAAACTGCTGTAAAATGATATGAATAAGAGCAATTTTACACACCGGACCATCAGTTCTAGTTACACTGTTCATTACAAGTAAAACACGCAATATTAGAAGATATATAACTTAATGTTTTGTAATTAAGACATCAGAAAAGTTTAATCACTGACAAATAACAGACAACACTTTATTTTTCAGATAATCCTACTAACAAACAAAAGTAATACACCAAAAAGAAGTTAATTTTAACTAAGTTTTCCGTTCGCTTTGTTTACACCATGAACCTGAACAAATGACGATGAAAATTAGCAGTGTTGAAAATAATGGCCAAAAGCAAACTTCACGTAAGTATGTGATCTAAGAAGCACAGAGACTGAAATGTAACAGCACGCTTTGTGCACTGGTCGTGTGCTCTGTGCTTACATACTTGCAAACAATCTGTTTCAGACCTAATAGATTAAAATCTCAAAAACGTCAAATCTGACACCTATGCTTGAAAACAATTTGCTCAGTCAGATAAAAGAAAGGGTCGTAGTCCAGGGCTTCTCGCTCGCTCACATCAACACATGCAAATCCATGAAACAGAGAAGCACACCAAGATGAGACAGAAAGAAAAATATGTTGCTTAAAATGAATACACACGCAGTTAACACTAGCAAATGTAAGATTACTGAAGGGTCTTTTTCTGGCAAAACTACAATAAATACTTGTTTCGTTAAGTTTAGTTGAAATGCTGAAATCTAATGCTTGTTATTTATCACACACATAAGAAAACATCTAGACACCTCTGCAGCAGCTTGAGATGGTTTACATTTCCATTGAAGTGCTAAACAAAATATATATTTTCTTTAATCAAACAACTATTAAAGATGCAAATTGGGCATGGTTTTCCTATCGAAAGATGTCATTTCATTTTATGACGGCATGCCTTAACAGACTATTTCGAATGATAACAAATCGATATACTGATACATGGCATTTCTAATGAGTTGTTAAGTTCATTACAGTTAATTTTTAAGCTATCTCTTTATATTCATTAACATTTGATGCTGTTGAGTCATACTTGACAATCAAATGGAAGCAATAATATGAGCTCAGTCGTATTTCACCTCAAAATCAAAAGGATGAAAATAGAAAATGACATTTTTCTCAATGAAAATGAAAACTAGTGTTACCACAATTGTTAACATCCCGTCACCTCAATTATTATTGTTGTAAGGTAAAAAAAAAAAACTTAAACATTATTTAAATTGAAAACTATACTTGTACATTGCGGTTTTAAAAATATGCATATTTGAAATTAACATTTTAAACACTAATGTATTAAGAATCTAAAATGAATCACCACTGACAACATGGGGTTAAAACAGCCCATAATAAAATGTTTACCCCCAGTAATGAGAAGCTGTCTGTAAAAACATCCCATCTCAATAAACAGCGACATTTTCTTTGAGCATAATATTTTTTTCCTTGTGATTTTGGGGTGAAATCGAAGGTACAGTTTGGCAAATCTCTTTTCTTATCAAATACGCAGTACACTGGATGATATATTTTGTTTCAATGAGCTCTAAAAATTTGCTTTGGTGCAATCCTGAAAATGCATATGTGAACTAGATTAGGGTACTAGATGCGATAACCACGTTTTATTGTAGTTTTGCCTCTAATTTACATTTAAAGAGTACAGCCCTGGCACAGCCGTCTTAGAGTGAGAGAAAAAGACAGCCTCTCATCTTTACACTAAAACCATCTGACCCCACTCCCCACCCATTCCCCAGTCTGTGTTTCTTTGAATGGTTCATTCATGTATTTTTTTTGCATTTTAGAGCTTGGTTAGAAATTCCCAACAGTTGTGGTGGTTGGGTAGGAGTCCTGTAGTTGTGCTGGGGTCAGACCTTGGTGACAGTGCATTGACCATCGGGGCACCCGGAGCGATCGCTGCTTGGTGCAGGCCCACCACCAGGAGTCGGTCTGTCCAACTGTGGCAGTCTATGGCTACCCCGGGAGGCCTCCGCCGCTTCCTCCTCAGCGCGCTCGGTGTCATCCTCACTTGTGGCGGACTCCGAGTCATACCCAGAGGCGTCCGCAGCGGGAGAAGCGTCTTCTTCATCAGCATCTTCCTCCTCCGGTTCAGGCTCAGTGGGGTTGATATTGAGTTGAGCCAAAGCTTGAACAAGCTGAATTGCACTTGAGGAAGCGGGGCTCGTCAGGTGACCACCCAAGACAGTGGGCGGCCTTACGGGAGCGGCGGTAAAGACGCCTTGAGAACGCCCTCCATTGACCCCAGTGTCCGCTCCGTCTGCCGAGCTTTCTCGTTCGACCGCAGCTCCATCTACACTTAAATCCGCTCCTACGGGCAGCGTTCCTGAGCCTGCCCCCACCGTGGGGTTAGGATCTGGATCCAGTCTAAGTCCGGCAACACCTTTCTTAGGAATGTCCACTACATCTCTTTTCATCCTACGTCTGCGTCCATGTTCGTTCCTCCTGTACTGCACCATGTTCTCCAGGTCGGCCACGTACAGGAAACCGGCGATTAGCATCTCTGCGTTTTTCTTGCCTTTGTTAAACGCATCCTCCAGCTCTCGGCTCGTCCGCTCGTCGTACTGCCACCAGCCATTGCGTCCTTCATAGTACCAAGCGTGTCCACTAGTGCCCGTCCCACGCCCTCCCGACGCCGAAGCCTTCAGCTCTTCGGGAGAAAGCAAAGTGGGCCGTTCCAGGAAGTCTTCGGGGACTTCCTGCCTACATAGGGCACATCGCTTGCTGTGCCAGGAGGCTCCCTTGACGCACAGGAAGCAGAAAATATGGCGGCATGGCAGACGTACGGGGTGGACGCAACTCTGCAGGCAGATGGCGCATTCAGGAACAGGCAGCGACGGAGATGAAGACGAAGGAGTTCCATCCATCACAGACTCTCCACTCACCTTCTTTCCAGAAGTCAGGGTGTCCACAGAGAGATTGACCTCGCCACAGCTTGCCATACTGTGAAGAGAACAAAAATACGACAATTTAACACAAAGAATGAGAAAATGTGCATCACACTCACTCAGAAAACACAGTGACATCACTATATATGCAGATGTAACAAACAGGACACTGTTTAGGAAACAATGTCCTTCAAGTAGAAAAAGTCACGTGTAAACAGCAGCTTGAGCTCTTTGTTCATTGTTTCTTAATACGAGTACATAAAGCTCCACTTCACCTAATATTACTCCACTTTTAAAAGAATTCAATTTGTCATATCTGTGAATAATATTTTAACCCCTTAACACCTTCCCGCGACACTGTATCCATAAACATTACAAAACAATACCTATTTTAACTATAAAAAATGAGAAGAAGTGGAACAAGTAGAGCTGCAAGAAAAACAATATGCAATACCCTGCTAAATACAAAAATGTGATAATCCTTTAAGTTTTGAATTAGATTTAAGTACATCCAAATATGTTTAAAAACCAAATATATTTCAGGTTTCGTTGGGAAAAGGCTTGACACACTTTTTCTCGCCGGTGTCTCTACTATGACTACACACAACTTGAAGTAATGAAAACATCGTGCTTGCAAACCATTGCAATATGCACACCTGCAATATTTTTGATCATTTTCATATAACCCTCGTGGTTCATGTAACATTCTCAATATAGCAACAAGCCCAAATGAGAAGCAGAGACAGAAATCACAGGCTAAATATATCACGACCCAAATCCACTGCAGCCAAACCATTTACAGGACATTTTATAAAAAAACAGAACATATCAGAAGATCAGGACAAAAGATTTGAATTATAACTATTGTACCAATAAGCAAATAATGTCAGATGGATTGTCAAATCAACAAGCTGATTTCTGCACAACAACAGTAACTACAAAACTGTAAAATATTTTAGAAAATTAAAAGTGAACCAATGCATTCAATGTATACGTTGGTCAGCTAGACAAAAATATATTAACATATGTTTATTAAAATATTATCAATATTTAAACAATTACATTACTCATACTATATTTACCAGAGACATTTAACGTTAGGCTGAATGTTGACATTTATAAGGATGACTGTTGTTTTAAAGTTGAATTTCAGACCGAAATCTGTTAACAAAAAGTCAACTTATTTAAACATTCCACAATTATTTTATAACATGAACATTAAATGAGAATAAAGGTTTGAGATGTTCAGAACCGATCATTGCTCGGATCAGACTGAGGCCTGTAGACATGACAACACCCCTGACCAAAACACAGAGGAAAACCTTCATTTCACATCGAAATACAATCTCTGAGCTCTCATGAATATTAAAATGTTAACTAGAAACATTAAAGGTGTGAGATATTCAGATATTAAGCAAAGCAAGTGTCATATATTTTGGTATTTTCGATTATTTTAGCTGCGTAGTGTTGCTTGAATGTCTTTGAGTTTACTAACCTGTCAAAATGAGAAATTCCGCCTCTTTCTTTCAGCGAACAGATTTAACTCATCTTCTTGTCACTCGGTTATCGATCATTGTTCGTTTATTTAGGTGAATTATTCGGTAAAAGGTGAATTTGCTCGACCCAGATGAACACAATAATGTTTTCACGGCTGTTCTTTGATGATCAGACCGTTGCTAGTACGTTCGAGCGCCTCCACTCTGCGCATGAACTGCGCAGAAACACACAGCGTTAGAGCGTATATGAACACCTCCATTCTGCGTGGAAGCTGCGCATATCCATACAAAAATAAAAGCATAAAGCGTAAAACGCATTCCTCTTCTATAATTTCATGTTTACTTATCGTAACATTATTATATATTATCCTTTTGCATATCCTATTTTTGTTTAATATTTTTATATTAAATAATAATTATAAGTAATTTGTACATCATAGTTTTTGAAAGAGCTTTTCTTATCATTCTTTTAAACATTTATTTGTATGATATTATTTAAAGATGATGAAAAGAGACCAAGTTTAAAACGTTTAAAATCAGTTTAAGAGCCCGAAGAGATCCTTCAGCTTGAGCAGTTGAATATACAATATTTTTATTTTGAAATTCAATATCTATTACCATTTGTAACAGTAAGTGGTTTTCCAGACCTGGGATGCAATGTTGTCATGCAGAGGAAGGTAGGTTTAGGACTATATGAGCCAGTTTTGTGCTTATTTTTCAACAAATTGTCACTAGATGGCAGAATTGTGTTGCAAAAACATACGAGGTCCTAGTCATTGAGGATTAGAGGTAAATGTGTCTACATACCAACAAATTCAACACGAAAAGGAATCTATTTGTATTTGTTGCACGTTGGTTATATAAAACAATATCAGATTAAAGTTTCACTTAGAATTTCCACTACTAATTTAAACCACAAATACTAAACACATGGGACCAGAAAACCCATAGCAGAGCTTCAACTTCAGCATAGCTTGGCATTGACATAAAGAGATATACTGTAGTAATGGGAGGAAGAAAACTAGCTTAAGATAAATAAAAACTCTTCAACCCATTTTCTCTTTGGTAATGGCTTTATTTGATTTCTGGATCTTGCATCTAAGCCTGGCATCTCTGCTTGCACCCCCAACCAATAAAGTGAGCAATAAGGCACCTGGCACATGTTGGCATGCCTCCAGTTATGATTGCAAAACGACATTAATCTCAATTCGGAGAAGGTTATAGGATTCTAAAACCACTCCCTGTTCTAGAATATGATATTGACTGCATGTCTGCAGCATCCTTAACCGCATGTTCCACTGCAGAATGCGTGTCGCTATGTGCTATTTGTCAAATCTGCGCTCAAGGGAGTGCAGTTTCATTGTGGATCAAATAACTCTATTCAGTCGGAAGTAGAAAAAAAAGGCAGAGGCTTGCGATGCAGAGATAATCGGTTGATGTGTGCAATGGTGTGTAATACGCAGCATTAAATGAGAGAGATTCTTAAATTAGAACGGAAAAGAATGTTTTATTCCCTATGGCTTTGTCATGCTTGGATGGCTGTGCTTGCTGTATGTGTGTGTGTGTGTGCTGGCATGTGTGGGTGCCATATGCATGAAATCAATGAGTGCTCATTTTACACAGCATTTAATCAAACTCACAATGCAGTTTGACAGGACACAAACACTCCACAGGACATCCTTCATCATCTCATCATCACTGTGACCCCCCATCACCTCCTCCTCAGGAGGTCTCCTTTGCCACAGCCTATCAATTTCCATTTCACCCCTCACACCGAAATCCTCTCCAATTTTCTTTTTTTCCCCATTTATTGGCACCAAACTATTTCCGCTTTGATTCCCCAGGCCCTCACAGATGATGCTAGTTTATGAACCATCATCTGAAGCACAGGAACTCGCTGGAACGTTTCCCTCAGGGGACCTGGTTCCTTTCCTTTCTAACATGGTTTCCTCGCCCCCTACGTCTCTACGACGAAAAAGCACCATACTGCTGGTGTGTCCTCCTTTTCTCATTTTCTTTGAGCCGTGGCTTATTGTCAGCAGATTTTCTACGTTCCTGTCACTGGAAGCCACCTGGTAACAATGAGATAGAATCAGCAGCAGAAAATGGGGGCCAGCTAAACTGGGGCGTTGTAATGAACGCGGGCATACAAACTCTCCTGTATGAAAACACTACACTGCACATTCATCTTCTCCAGTTATTGGGGCTGCATGCGAGGCAAATATTCTCAACATCATTGTTATTCTATTTATACGATGAAATTAGAAATAAACAGATTGGAGTCGGATCCCTGCTGAAATTACACTAGCGGGGAAATGAGCTGACAGCAATGCATTGCAGGTTATGTGGAACCCCATTTGTCAGCGCTAGACAAACCCACTTTGTACTTTTCACACAATATTATGAATATTTATGGGGATTATATGTAGATTATTATGAATCTGAAACAGATTCTTGAAACTTTTTAAAGTGCTGGATACACAGAACCAGACATCCCAAGCAATATCCTGAATGACAGACAATAATCTTTTAGGTGATTGAATCTCAGTTTTAACAAAACAGAGAAAGGGCAACTTCAACAGTTTGCAGCGGAATATGAAATATTAACGGCTCTATTAAAAATTAAGAATTCTTTATTGTGTTTAATTTACTGATGAGAATCATTTATTGGATATTGCAGCCAACTGATGACTAAATACAGTATTATTGTTTAGAGAGCAATTTGGTACAAAATTATATATAAAACTAATGAGGTGTGTCAAATTTTGTGCACATTGTGGGCACCAAATGTCTGCACAGTAATTGTACAACCTAAAATGATCTTGCAGTCAATGGTCCCCATGAGCAAAATGGCTAATAACCATAATAAATAATGCCTTATGTAAGCACGAAAAAAAGTTTTATGTGAAAGGGGGTTTAATGGTTGGCGTTTTAGTTCAGTATAAACAATTCAAATACTACAATTGAATAAAAAACATGAAACACAAATCAACCGTAGTTATTTATGAAAACGTGTAGTCAAAAATCCACAGATGTTTTTTTAATGGTACTAAAAACTACCAAATTATATTTTAAATCAGTGATATCTACAGGTTATAAAGCCTATGGGGACAGGTTGTGGTGATAGAAATCATAATGAAAACTAATTTGGAGGAATATGAGATGAATAGAGTGCAACGCGTGTGTTGAATATGAGCGCTCATATTGTGATGCTGAGGAGAAAGAGAGAGAGTGTGTGTGTTTCAGAGAGAGATAGATAGAGAGAGAGAAAGAGAGAGAGATGGGGACTATTCGCTTCTCTGTGCGCGTTTGTCTCCCATCTCTTCACCAAGCTGAACACGAGACAGAAGACCCTCCATCTGTCAGATGAGATCAGTCTCCTGTAGGTAAGACCTGACATCTTTTAAAAGCTGCAGATTGCATGCACTGCCGCATGTACATCACCTTAAAGTCAAACTTACAGGGAACAAGCAAGTTATGATCCCGCGAAATGAACAAGCGGTGTGCGTAATGAACTGAATATCGGATCAAAATTATGCTGCATTCGCGGACATGTGCTTTGCGCGTTTCTCACCAATGCTGTGGAGAAGGACAACTGTTCGCTGGATGTGTTTTATGTGGATGCATGTGGGAAATAAAGCTTTTTCAGAGTTACCAAACTGATGAGAGCTTCGACTGAATGTTTGACAGATGGATGCTTTGCGCACGGGTGACCGGAGCGCACGGACCCGCGGCGCACTGTAGTACTCATCCACCGACTCATTTTGTCGCGATTGCGAAGGACTTTTGCAGTACAGTTATTTCAATTATACCGAAACGTAATGTAAGTAGGTATGTAGTTCAAATATCAAAAATGTTGCTTGATTTAAACCCACAACCTTGGCTTTGGCACACAACGAGTGTACGCAAAGTATGATAGTAAGCTCTCCGTTATTCTGAGCTCTTATCTTGAGCAACTCAACACAACATACCATTCAATCTTCAAATATTTGGGTGGGGGAGAAAAATGTGCAATTGTCATTTCAAATCTCTTCAAATTGGGCTTGTAAAACGATTCACAAATGAGCCAAATAATTTCAGGAAGAAAATGCCAAAATGTGTCAATATGATTTGAAGTCAGAGTGGACATAAATTGCTTAGTTTTTAAACAAAAGCTAACGTAAGGCCCTTTGAAGTATAAAATCATACAGGGGCTGTTTTTCAAAACATATACAGCAGTGCGCTTCCTAGTAAGCAACTTAAAGCAAAAGGTTGGCAGCGAAATGATCTTCTTTTGGATTTGAGTAATATTCTTAGAAGAGAATGCCCTCATAAAATGCATTGCAGTACATCACTCCAAGATGCCATTAATCAGATAAATTATGACTATAAACACGTTTGTCTTTTTTCTAAAAGTATGATAAAAAATGTGATTTGATATCTTTCTTTTTGGGTGATGAATAGAGTATTTTTATGCATTAACATCATGTTGTAATGGCCGGAGGCATGCTACCGGCAAACTCAGAATCAATAGTCATGAAAAATCTATTGAAATCAGACGTTAATTTGAGTCTCTGAAGAGTGTTGTTAGTTTATCAGCTTGGTGTGGAACTTTGTTATATACCACAGTAGTTTATAATTACCATAATACTGTAATATGGTATTTATTTCAAGATGATTATCCATGGTGCTTTACCTGAAACATTTTTAAATAGCACACACACACGTAAACACATCACATTCTAAGCACCATTTAGACTGGAAATAGTCCATTGTGATATTTGTTTATTTGTGGGTGTGAGAAAGAGAAAGAGCGAGAGAGAGAGAGAGAGAGAGAGAGAGAGAGAGAGAGATGGGATTATTTGATATGGCCTACCTGTTGAAGGAAAATGATGAGATTTACGGCAGCTTCTCTGGCAAACAGTTTTAACAGCGTTTATTGGGAAGCGTTTTAGTTTTGTTCTTGATTTCTGGCCTTTAGTTTGTGTCTCTCAATGAATTCTATACATCAGCTAGAACATTAAAGCAAGATTACAGCCACAACTCACTGTAATTACACAAGCAGTGCAATGTATATGTGTGTTTGCTCCAGCTTGTTTGTTACAGAACAAATTTGTTAAACAAATGCTCTACACATTAACAGTCCCAGTTTGCTTGTTAAGGTTGGAAACTGCCATTTAGCTCAGCATCCAAACAGAAGCTCAGATCTGCATGAGATAGGCTACGGAAGTGAATTTCGTTTTCTGCACTTTTTGGGTCAGCCATATAAGGATTTAACGTTTCCCTCAATCTCTCAAACAAAATATGTGTGCGTCTCCTGTCA
Source organism: Triplophysa dalaica (assembly GCF_015846415.1). Taxonomy (NCBI): domain Eukaryota; kingdom Metazoa; phylum Chordata; class Actinopteri; order Cypriniformes; family Nemacheilidae; genus Triplophysa; species Triplophysa dalaica. The sequence continues at coordinate 18,561,746 of NC_079561.1, read as the reverse complement.
TCTGCCTATGCAAATCTGACAAGCTTGTAGGTTATTTTTTACTGCTGGCTGTGGAGTCCAGTGAAGTGAGACTGGAACAAAAATTTGCCATTAGAGATTCAATGAGCACTCATTATTACCCATCTGAGCTAACACGAATCACATACAGTAAACCTCCCTCTGTCTCTCTCTGTCTACTTACATGCACTCTTAGCAACATTTATTCAGTGCCATTGTTCCATTCTTCTTTTATAATATTAAACGTTTTTATTTAAGTAGTTTTATTTTAATATTACTTATTTAAATAAATAATATTCATTGAGATGTATATTGTTATTTTATAGAAAATATATTAAAATATTTATAATTCGTGATATTTTATTTTAGGTTAAAACAACTGCGAATGGTTTGTATAACCTAACGATTTTTAATTAATATTCTTGTTAATTTAGTTGATATGTCTTTACACATTTTAACATCATATCAGGTGCTGACAGTGTGAACCTAAGGTGGCGAACAGAGAACCTAGAAACACTTACAAAGAATTTGGCTCATTTCAAAGTTCAGAAAAGACTCCTTTCGATAAAAGAATATGAGAAGATACCTTTCTTTGAAATCAATGCAGTTGACGTTACTTCCGGCTGATTCGTGGCTCCTTTGCGTTCGCGTCAAGTGCATTGCGTTGTGTGACATAGGAGTCGCAATGCAGTATATGATGAAATATCTGTCTGTTATATCGTTATTAATCAAACAACTATGCTCACACAAAAAAATTCTCTTTGCTGGATTACTTAAATAACTTCAATAAATATGTATTATTATAACAGAATTTTATTAAGTATAAATCTGTTGTGTATACAAACGTATTAGAAAGTGTGTTAGATTAATAAATGTTGTAGACATATCGTTCATTATTAGTTTACGTTAGACAATGCTTTGACTAATATTAGGAAACACAAGCTTATAGGGTTGGTTTAATTTTTATCTTGTTATCTGTATGTAATTTGTTTCCTTTCTGTTATTTTATTGCTTGAAAAACTGAAATTTCAACATTTGTTGTCAGGACAACCTGTATACACACAGCACTATAGCTGTTAATATCTATAGCCTTATAAAAAGTGAGCGCAATGGAGAAAAAGGCTGCGTCCAAGTACCCCCGCTTGCGGTCTTTGCACTTGACCACTTGACTACTTTCATGACGTATTTCCTGTTTTTGGCCGAAGTGTTCTAGTGGGCGTGAAGATGCCAAGTGAGCATGTTGTATTTCTAACCCAACAGGACCCATGTAGCAGGTGCAAACATGTAATTAATGTGGTGTTTCTAATTATGTGATAAAAAGCAGTTTAACAAAATACTTAACTCTGGAGTTTTCACCAAAAAATGTGCAACACTTTACGTTTTACTATAAAATTATATGTCACAGTAATATAATTACAGTCAAGTTAGATTTATTTTTATAGTGCTTCATTTGTATCGTATAAAAGCTCATGTACCGAAAAACGAAAGAATAACACGTCAGCCCAACATAAAAAAATTTAAGATACAAAAAGGGGTATCTTAAAGGTGTCACATGGCGCGAATATGTGTTTTTTCAATGTCTTTGGTGTGTTATAAGTGGCCCATGCATGTATAAGACACGTGAGAATGCAAATATTCAAGTCTCGGAAGGAAAGATGCATTCTATCAAAACGCGAATGCTCACCCAGACCTGCCTGAAATGCCTTGTGTAGCCACACCCCCACACATCTACATCAGTTGGTGGTATGATTTAACTAAGACCGCCCTAAAAGGCGTTACATTTCCATCACACGCTTGCAGTATTCCACCAATCACTATGCACTGATTAACTGGCCAATCATAGCACACCTCGCTTTTCAGAGACATGAGCTTTGTAAAAATTCTGCATGTTTCAAAGAGGCAGAGCAAAGAGGAGATGCAAAAATGCAAGGTATGTGGAAAATACAGCATTTTTTAACCCTTAAATCGTGTATACACATTGCATAGCATCTTAAAGAAACAATAATATTTGTTTTAGCTGTATCATATGACCCCTTTAGAAACTAGTAGTACTGGAAAGCTTTCGGCAACATCTCACTGGTAAAAAGTCTTATGATTTATATCCAGAACGTGATGCATGATGGGATACACTTAGCCCTGAATACTGCGCCGAAGCGGCATTCAAGATAGTGTGGGTTTAGTGGGTTTAAGGGCACTGCACTTTGGCGTTTTTATGACATGGGGCAGGCTTGCGCTCTTACTTCCTATCGCGTGCAAGTGGCCAAGACCGCAAGAGGGGGTATTTGGATGCAGCCAAATACTTCCATTCGTCAGAAGGAGATTGGTGATTCATATTTATGAGCAAGTGTTAATGTGAACCTAAAAGCAGGTCCGGTAGAGATAAACCCAACCCCCCTTTTACCTCTTAGAGGGCCCAAGAAAAATAGAACGAGAAAAGAATAAAAGCCCAGATTGAGCTGCAGAATAAGTCAAACTTTAATGATCAGAAGCTCTGAATGTTTACTTCACTCCCCCATGATACAGAGCAGTGCGGTGAATTATAGAATAAACGGAAATTTGTCGTCTTTTTCATCCCTTTAGTAAACACTCCAGTTTGGATCAATAAAAGGCAGCTGTACACACTCAGAGGGTCGACTAGCTCCTCATTTCCATTTTAATGAATGGGGCTTAGTGAGCTATTGAGCAAGTTATAATTGTGTTGTGGGGAAGAGACCTGGAAAGTGCATGATACTGAAAATAGGATTTAGAAAAGTGGAGTGTGCTGTGCCTGTGTATGTATCAGATTTTTATGAGCGCTTTTATTTTCTGCCGGTAACTAGAACAAATACTTTTAACTATGTAATCTGTATGTCAAGTCCTGTTCACAGCATGAGCAAATGTATGCGTTGAACATGACTTTGAATTTAAGCAATTCACACTGAGGACATTTTCTCATCTCATGGAGCAGGTTGATGGTCTTTGAGTTTTTGGATCATGTTTCTGCAAGTGTTATGTCTGATAGACTCCTGGGAGAGTCTCTGGTCACCAAGTACAAATGACATATGAACTGTTAAGGTAACAAACCAGCAGACCAAAAAGAATTGGTTCGAAATTGATAGGAAAAGATATTATAGAAAACCTTGGAACTTGCTGAATATAGATTTACAGATTTTCAATGCATCTTCCTAGCAGCTTTACAACAGCAGTCCGGTGTCATTGAATTGTCACTTTATTGACTGAAATCTGTGAACGGTAGTTTTGTTCCTTTTAAAGCTTTGAGCTGTTGTTGCCTGGCATCTTTTGTGTTTCACAGAAAAACATCAGTGTGGATGTTTGTACGACATGGGTAAATAATGGCAACGTTTATTTTCTATTGAACTGTTCCTTTAAGAATGTCATGGTGAAGGAATGAGAAAATGGACGGATGGAGAAGATAGAAAAGGAGATTGAGGAAGAGAAATGTCTGATAATTATGGTTCTTTCGTCTTAATATGTTGGTGACAGCCTCCATCATGCCTTCTGGCTCTGAAGATCAATGGCAGGGACCTGACTTTAATACTAACTCTTTTCAGATCGTTAAACATCAGCGAGCGCTGAAATTAATTACAGCATTTATGGCTTCAATTTATCACATCGAGGGGATGTTTCTGATCCCGGCTCCTCAGGATGTTTGGGCGGTGGTCATGCGATTTGGGATAGGAACCCCATTAAATTCTCACCTCATTACAAGACTTCGGAGCGAGAATCAGTTAGTGCTGATTCTGTTGTATTTTGAACGCTGATGTCTGATGCAATATCTCATATTATTCACAAAATGCTTCCTCATATTGAGCATTGGCTTGCATATAAAGGCTGTAAACTGATGTTACAGCGCTCCAGATGAATACAGAGCGACCTCTGACAGTCAGAAACAATATTTTCAACTTTTTACACTGTTCCCATTGCTTAGAATAAACATGAGGATGAAACGCACACACAGGCTCAGCTTGTTAAGAGCTATTAAACTAATTTTTAAATCAATTTGACTTGGTTACATAATTAATTATTTAGCTTTGTAATTTTGATGAAGTACATGTTACTAAGTATTGTAGAAATAAATTTGGCATTTTAAAATACTGTAAAAATATGCTTGGCCGGTATAATATATTTCGCTTTGTTAAATACTGTGGAAATAGTTGGCAGTTGTAAAATGTTGTAGAATTAATTTGCTTTGCAAAATATTTTAGAAATATGATTGGCTTTGTAAATTATTGTGGAAATACATTTGTCATTGTGAAATATGGTAGAAATATGTATGGCTTAGTAAAATATGGTAGTAATATGTTTGGCTTTGTAAAATATTGTAAAAGCACGTTAGGCTCAGTAAAATATGGTAGTAATATGTTTGGCTTTATGAAATGTAGAAATCCATTCCATATAGTGAAGCTGGGTTACTATGAGGTTCTTCATCTAGAAAAGATGAAATATTGTAAAATGCTTCAGGTACAGTAATAGTGTTGCTGAAATGTTTTGAAGTACTTTAGATGTCATAAAGATTGAATGTCATGAGATGTTGTAAAGCTGAAATATTGCACGAACTTGAGATGTATCAGCATTACCCCGCAACAGAATGGCAGTGAAACACACAGGCCCGCTTTGTAATGAGCTTTTTACGATTCTCAAATCGCGACCATTTCTGTCAAACGCACTTGATTAATTTGAGCGGGATACATAAGTTTGGCCTTGTCGTTCCGTTACAGTCGCGCACAGCCCACCCACTTCCACCTGTCTCTATTACTTCCATCAGGGATACAGTCGCTGTCACCAGCGCTGATGTGTGGAAACAATATTGATCCACAGCCAGGAAGGCGGCGACCCGCACATCGACTTTATTGCTTTTTATTAATGATGCATTTCATGGCCGATGGTACGAGCTGTTATGAGGTGAACAAAGACCCACGGCGAGAAAGAGTGTGACATGCTGGAGATGAGAAGCATTTGTGTAGTTTGTCTCGCTGTGTGTTATCCAGTCCTGTGATGGAAGCACCTTTAGATAAATTAAAGATAATATATTTTGCAAAGCTGTGTTGGACTCGTGTGGTAATTCAGTGTCTTGGTGCAAAGGTTTTCTCATCTTGGACATTGCAGAGTTTCAGTTAATGGCAAATCTCTGCCACGATCGAAAACCAATCTTAGTCAAGGACTAAAGTGCTTGTCTTGCACAGCCCGGTTCTGTCTTAATATTCTTTCTGAGTGCAATCCAGGGTCCTAAAACTTCTTTCTTTGGCTATGTTAAAGTTTTGGTTTGAGCATATGGCACACTTCACTTGGTCGGGTGATGCTTCAATTGAACATAGCCTTGAACAATATTTAAATGATTAAACTTTGCAATGTGCATGTCAATGTTTTCAAAATTTCCTACACAATAAAAAATTCTACAGCTTGGCATAACTAAAGCAATTCTATTTGTTTTTTAACAAATACCAAAACATTAAGAAACATTTTTTAAATATTTTTACTTATTTATATAGTTGTTTTGTCTTAAGTCATCTTGAAGCCACCTTCCTTGAACTTTAATTCAGAGATTATAGATGTTCGATTGTTAACCTTATGTATCTTCTTTATAAAAATGTATTCTGTCTGTCTTGTTCCTTTCGTCCGTCTTCCATTACTTTTTCAAAGCTCCTGCAGCTGTAAAAAACACAATTTAATGAGAGTGATGCTTCTCTTGATGGACAGTGTGGGTGTAGCCTTTGTCTCGACTATAAATTTAGGGTCTATCAGAAATGTGACTGAAGGCTGACTTTTATGCTTTCCGTCTGAACAGAGTGAAAAGCTTTTCAGAGATTTCTTGCACCACCATGCTCATAAACTGAGATGTGCCCAGTTTAACAACACATCAAATAAACGTTTTATTTTTGAGAAACATTAAGAACATCTTACAAGTGTTTTTTGAGGATGATTCAAGAAGGAACTTTTGGGGAAATCTAGTTCAGACTCATTAGATGATGAGAAAATGAGAAATGCAAAACAACAGAACTATATTTAGAAAGCGTTTCATGGCCATAAGACGACGTTCGCTGAATGTGCGCTGTTATCTCTCGCTCCTCACGGAAGTGGAGTTGGCTGTCTAATATGCGAGCGGAGCTGCAGGGTTGGATGGTTCGGGACAAGACTGTTTCTCCTCTGCTCTTAATCTATGTCAAAAAAGCTGTTTGACTGGTTAGACAGCAGCGAGATTTTCGAGGGGGAGAAAAATTTCACAGTTTACCACTACAGGTGACATACTTCAGATGCAGTGAAGCTGGGATATTTTTAAAGACTCGAGATGTCGTAGGGCTACATGTTTTTGAAAAAAAATGATAATTTTTTATGTTTATAAAATCAATTTTCAACTGTAATACGATCTTTAAATGGATACTTGTGTTTTGGAATTAATATTCCCATGGGAAGATGGGCTTGAAGAGGCTCATGAAAGGAAAAATAACAAATATTCCGATCTGGCAGCTAAAGCATCTCAGAACGGCTGGAAGGCCAGCCTCTTCCCATTAGAGGTGTGATGCAATGGATCCTCCACCAGTTTGCTGAGAAAAATAGGGGTGAAGGGTCGCTCTCTCCAGCATGCCATCAAGTCCATGTCAAGTGCTGCCGAAAAAAAACAGTAACTGGCTCTGGATCAAGTGTACGGACCCCATCTGGGCAGGAAGGTCGAGATAGATGGTATGCGGTCTGGCATATGCCCGACTCAGGGAGAAGGATGCCCATGCCATGCAGAGCCCATCAGGGATATAGTGGGTATGGCATGGAGGGGGGGTGTACCTGGGATGCTGGGAACACCGTTGAGCCCTCTGGAGACGTTGGTAACATTGGGTACACCGTTGTGGGCTTCAATCAACGAAACGTCGATGAAGCAGGGTGCCCATCTGATGACCCCAAGACATACCTTACCCTCCTTTTTCACCACTCCACACCGACTGCTACTATCAAGAGTTTCCTAATAAAGGGATTGAAACATCTAGTTCAATTACTTTTACCAATAATTGTGAAAACGATACTATAGTTTATATAGAATGTTTTACATGTTTTTTGATCATTTCAATATAGTACGCAGTCCTAAATTGTTGGAGACTGTAAAGGGCCGGGTATACTTGATTTTCACCGTCCGTCTCGCACACAAATGGCCCGCACAGCTTCTGAACATACTCAACCGCCTATAGGCACGGATGGACGAGTTCGATACATGCGCAGTACGTCACCTAGTGTGCACGGCCGACTAAAAAAAATTCTGCTCATGCGCTGTTGTAAAGTTCTGTAAGTGTGATCAAAAAAATTGGGCTGTGAGAGGACAACCTCGGACTCTTCTGAGGACGAAAATCACGTCATCATCCGGAGTATACTTTGGGCTTAAGATAGTTTTTACACTACAAGAATTACTTAAGAATTTCAGAAGTTATAAAATGTTATTAGTTTCAAATTAATTTCAGAGCTTTTGGTTGAAGAGCTCTGTCTAGTGCTTTTGAACACCCACAGTGTGGAGATTCTGTGATTGAAAACTGTTCCCATTTGAGCACTTCAGATGAGATAAGAGCAGAACTGACAAAGGTGTGTGATGACATGCAGAGGAAACCAATAGTGGTTGAAAGAGCTTTACTCTCTGACATTTTAAATGGAGGGTTAGTCACAAGTCTTGCTTAAAGTCTCGACCTGTTTTGCCTGTTGCAGAGGCAGGGGTGGAGTGTTGTTTAAAGCTTCAATGTAGAAACGGCTGATGATGCCGGAATATGAAACGTAGTGTAGACTGCTAATGTATATGGCAATAAACTTGTCCCCGTACAGCGTGAATCAGGCCGGTAGAATGCTCGATCACATCCAGACAGCGACACATTTTCAAGACCAGTATGATTGAGTGTTTCAAAATGCTTAGCCACCGGAAATCTAAGCCAGGTCTGAGCAACAATAATTTTAGCTCACAAACTGTTCTCTGAGATTTGCCAAAGAGCCGTTTGAAATAATTATTTCATGAAATATTACACATTTAAAATCTCTCAAATAAAATAAATTATCTCAACTTCCAAGTTGTTTCCCCTGGAGCAACGAGATCAGATGGAGAGCAAATTGAGACTTTTAGTCAAGCCTAGCTAGTGCTTCTCAAATGTTTCTGCCATATTTCAAGATTACAAATGAGTTCAAACATTTCTCATCAGATTATCTTGTTTTATCAGAGTTTATGTTAACCTCATTTTATTGATACTCTTACTGGAGGTCAACAATTGTCTCATGTATTTGTATTTATCTTTTTATTTAACATAGGAAACATAACAGAGAACTATTAAATCATATCAAATATCAAACGATTAAAAAAACTAACCCTCTCTCTTTTTCTTAACAGGTGTTGTTCTGGCTACTAACTTGGTATTAGCATCTATCATATTATTGCTCCTGTATGACATATTGTTTATTGCTCCCTGAATTCTCTGTAAGTTGCTTTGGATAAAAGCGTCTGCTAAATGACTAAATGTAAACTTTGAGCAATAAAAAAATCATCTGGAGGGTAGTTTAATACCAGAGAACATCTGTCATTTGTCCTCTTTTTCCATTTCCTCTTTTAAAATGCTAAACATTATGGACATAGAGAAAAATCACAACAACACCAGTTTAATTAGTTTTGAATAGATTGAGATGTTTTTGGCCGCAGTAAACGTTTTCAAAACAATCTTATTTTGGTAAAGTAATGGAGATGAAGCACTAAGATTCTCTGTTTATTTTATGGTTTGGAAGACCTCTTTGGAACCTTCCCAGATGTTAAGTGATTGAACATTTTATGATCCTAGACATTGCATTCGCACGCTTTTGTACCCATGATTTCTTGTCAGACGGGAGAAATTTTTCGTAATTTGAAGTGTTGTAATTTTCCAACAGCATTCCCTGTCGAGTTGACTATACTCAGCCCTGATTCTTTATTCTCTTATCTCTTTTAACAGGTTCGTCTGTTCAAACCATGGGATTCATCGCCTGTGCTTAGCGGAGCAGGTGCTAAACAGACAAAATATAATCCACAACAGAGGATGAGATGCTGAATGACCACAGATCCCGTTGAGGAAGCTGGAATAGTAGGAAGAAATGAAAAGAAGGAGGAATTAAAGCGAGGAGATGAATGTAGTAGTCGCCCACACAACAAGTCTGCACGAGAGTGAAGGTCGATCTTATTGTTCTTCCCCCCGTGGCAAACATTGTGACTAATAACAGAGTGAGGCAGCATGAGTGGTCGTATCTGGGCAGCATTGCTCTTTCTCTGCGTGTGTTTAATGCTCGGGGGATGTGCCGCACTTCCGAGGGGAAAAAAGAGCGAGGGCCGTGTACAAACCTTCAGGAAAGACAAGCATGCAAAGCGTCTAGACGTGGAGGAAGGGCAGAGTGAGATGTCATTTGTTAACACAAAAGAAACACCAAGTTCTAAATTAAAGGAGGGTGACTCGATGATTTTGGCTAGACGTGCCATGACTATGGCTTCAGGATTGGATCCTACAGAGATAAGAGAAACAAAGAGACCTGCAAAAGAAATCACAGCCACTCCAGTGGTATTGTCCGATTCACTTAATACAAATAAGTATCCAGAAGATATTCCTGAATCATTTACGAGAGTAACACATCACATCCAGAACTCTAAATATCTAGATTCTGAACTGACAGAGTTCTCGCGCCCTGGTGAAAAACAGATAATAGCTGACAAATTTACTCGGTCCTCGGTTTCTTCAGATGGCAGAAAATCACTGGATGCCGACAGTAGTCCATCAGATGCCAGCGTGTTCCTGCTAAAGCCTCAGTTTGGGTTAAACAGTGGACAGGAAGGGCAAACTATAGTGATGGGCAACCAAGAGGAAAACAGCAGTGAAACTGAGGCTATTGATTTTCACAAGACCTTCAGGGAACCGAGTATGGATGAGATGCCTTCTCGAGTTCGTCGCCGGAGGAGCTGGATCTGGAACCAGTTCTTCGTGATAGAGGAGTATACTGGACCAGAACCAGTGTTGATTGGACGGGTAAGACGAAGGACTGATTATTACTTTTAAATCCTTATTGAAGTGACGGCATGTGAGCAGTTTAATTTGTTGTTACTTACGACTAATCATGTCATGTTAATGTAATGTACGCTGCTTTCAAGTAGAGTCGGCACAATGATGGATTCACTAAACCATTGTATCAGATTCTTTTTGTCAAAATTCAGAAACAAGAAGTCGAAATCTGAATAACAGATTTGTTTCTAAAACAATTTTCAACATTATTGTTGCACATATTAAACTTTGAAGCATGCCTCTCAAACGATTAATCACGATTAATCACATCCAGAAAAAGTTTGTGTTTAGATAATATACTTTATGTCTGTGTAATGTGCATATCATTTTGCAATTATAAACACATATACTGTAGATATTTAGGAAATAAATGAATGTATGTGTATGTTTTTGTGTTTATAAATACAAACTTAATATGCACACTACACAGACATGTATTATTTAAACACAAACTTTAATTTTGTATGTGATTAATCGTAAAGTAAAGTAAGGAGTGTGATCTTGTGACTGAAATTATTTTGTTCAGACAAGAATTGATTTATTTAGTCATTTTATTTTGCCCACTTACTGACACAGACTGAATGTGTTTTAAGCATTTGTGCAACACAAATACAGTAAAAGATGTGCATTAGGTGTTTAATTGATGCTCGGTCTTATCACTCTCATGCTGCCCATGTGCCCAAGTGAATGATGGGAAATGGTGTTTTTTTGCACATGCCTCTCGCCTCATTAACCCGTTAACCGAATTGCATTATCTTTTGAGTTTTATTGTTGTTTTCCATCAACACAGTGGGCATGTACTATTAAAACCTATTATTTTCAATAGCTGTTTCAATAGTCTCTGGGTTTTGTGGCTGTATCCATGACCCCCTGTCTTGAAGGCAGGAATAAAACAAGAAAGAGACTGGACTGTAGGACTGGACATGACAGGTGCTTGAAGGGCAGAATGTGTAAAATAAGAGATTGTTGACACCTACTGAAAGGAAGTGGACCAGTTGGTTCATTTTTAGAAACGTCCACAAGGACTTCATTCCGTTTCGTGAAACTATACGTTCCGCTCTTTTCTCTTTGGAATATCATGCCAAATAAGTCAGTTTTCGTGTTAACTTAAAATCTCCTTGAGAGGGGAGTTTGCGATTGTCTTTACTTTCGGATTTTGACGCATTGCCAAGTTAAATGGAATTTCTAATGAGAAAAATAGCAGGCGTGGCTTCCATCTTTTTCTGCGATTTGATTGGATGTCCAAAAACAGAAGTTGCATTTTGAAATAAAACTGGCACAGATTGACAGTCGAAGGGGAGGAGTTAATGGATGCTCTGCCCAAGCCGACGTCATTTAAAAAAAGAGCACTCTCAGACTTTAACTAAATGTTATGAGAGCACAGGAATTTTAAAAAGAGAATGATCAACATTGATAAACTATTTGTAATAAATGCTGCAATATTTCAAGAAAACACAGTAATTGACATTTCGAATTTCACTGGGACTTTAAAGCTTCTGTGCAGTTTTAATTCAGATCTAGGCAAGCAAACATAATTCATATAGATCCATGTAATCCGGTTGCTAACATGGTTAATTTAGAAAATGTTATAATAAACACATGAAAGTAATCATATTTCCAGATCTTATTACTGGTATGCTATTATTAGATGTCGAAAGAAAAATGGATAGAAAAAGCAATTACATTCCTGGTGGTCACATTTAGTACATTAACATGCGTTTAACACGGATGCATGTTCCGCTGTACTAGATATATATCACATTATCTGCAATCCATAGAGTAAATTTACCGGCTGCTTAAACAGAACTGTGGGGGTTAAAGAATCTGGCGCTGAACTAACACAAGTTACAGAGAGCCGCCTCAGAAATGTTTCATTCCTCTCCTCTGCTTGCCACTGTGCTCTTACGGTATTTGTGTAAATGTTTATTCGATAGTCCAGGACGGGCAGTCACTGTTGTTTATCGTGATGTGACGTAACTCGCCTCGAGAATAACATTGTGAATCAGTTTTGGTGGTCTATATGAAAAACAATTGTCTCGGAGTCAAAGCTACATTGTTGTGAGACGAAACCAGGGTCAGTCTCATCCACTGTAGTCTGTGTTAGATGTAGGCATTTAAGACCCTATTAACATTGAAAAGATTTGTGGCTTGAAGGTTTCGTCTTTGAAGTTACTGTATGTCACAGCGGTGGCTCTCGACGGGCGCATTGGAGGCCTCTTCTGATGCAAATAATAACAGATTTGCAAAATCCATATTCATAGAAGACACATCAACAAGTGTCTCATTAATATGCACAGGCTAGGATTTTAACAGCTGTTGTTTTTACAAAAGATTTACCAAAATGTACGTTTTCCAATTCAGACCATATGATTTTTTTCCACAGTGTTGAGTTAAGTTTTACGATAGTATGTATTTCTGTTGAAAGGAGATTTTCTGCATCACATTGGTATGTTAAATAAATGAAATGCTGGGTTTTTCCAACCCCTCGTTGGGTAAAATATAGTCAAACCCAACTAATTTGACCCATGTTTGTAATGCTGTGTTCACACCAAATGCGAAACATCACATTCCTTTCTCTTTATTACTCGTGGGAATAGTTTATTTTCACTTGAGTGACATGGAAAAAAATCTTTGCGTGACGGGGAGTGTCTTGACACGTGCACTAGAAATTTTTCAAATTGCACGGAAGACGCAGTTGACTTGTGTCTGTGGCAATCGCGGTGCCTTATTTGTTTCATTCCCATCACTTGATGCGATTTTGTGTCCATTCACGTCTTTGCATTGACTTTGTATGCAATTTATATACTCATGCAAATCGCTTAATTCGCTTTTGGTGTGAATGCAGCATAATATCCTTACATTTCAAGACTATTTGAAAACCACCTAAGAATTTTTTTTAACCAAAAATATTGATAAAATCAAACACATGAAATGAACCTAAGCAGTTTACGAACGAGGGTCTTTAGGAGATTCACTCTTCAGTCCGGTAAATGCATTTGCTCTACAAACACAGCAAGGCCACTAAAGTCCCTTTAGAAGTCAGGAGACAAATTTCTCCAAGCTTACAGATAAATATAAGCAGTGTCTGATCAATAATTTATATTCCCACAGACCATAAGGTCATTAAATATTATTGAAAATGTTTAATGTGACATGTGCGATAGCTGCTGCTTTGACCTCTTTAGTGCAGGAATCACACGCAGGTGAAACTGCATTTAGTGTTTCTAGAGCTACTAATGTGAACACCAGGGACTCTGGCAGAAAAACATGGATAGATGCGGGATACAATGAGAAAAGAAGCTATCCTGCTGGGAATTTCTTTGGAGATCATTTCCGCACTTTTGTTCTTTATTTAGCTGCTGCTTTATTTACGCCTAAATTGTCTTTGTTTTGTTCTTTACGGATTGGATTAATTTAATTCCCACAATGTTTTAGTGTACAGACAACTGCAGCAGAGCAATTAAACAGCACAATTTTGAGAGAGAGAGAGAGAGAGAAAAGAGAGGAAATGATTATGAGATTTATGTAACAGAAGATTTGTGAACAGTTGGAAAAAGTAGGATACTGAAGCACCGAGAGGTTAAAGAGGGAGAGAAAACCCCTGCAGCGTCCTGATTTGCATACTTCTACTTCACTATAAAAGTATGTACTGTACATGTGCTTCTATGGCTGCCATGCACCACTGACAGTCCGGCCTCAGGAAGATGTATGTTTTAAACACATAGTTATATGTATACCTAAAGAATGTAAGTCTGGTGATGTAGTTTTAAATAGTAAGCAAGTTGATCAAATGTTCAGTATAGATTTTTTTTAAAGTTCACCCAAAAATGAACATTTATTTATTCACCCTCATGTCATTCCAAACCTGTATGAGTTTCTTTGTTCTACAGAACACAAAATATATTTTGAAAATGTTGATAACCAAACAACACTGAACCCCATACCACAAAACCACAGAGACATTTCTCACAATATCTTCTTTTGTGTCATGTCATATACAAGGTTAGAACAACATCCTGTCCGGTTGTCTCTGGATAGGAACAGTCAGTACTGATGACAAATATAAGTTTAAGGAGGAGAGAAAGACTTAGCTTGCAGTGATGGGTTTATCTGCATGTTTACTCAGCGTTGGCACTTTTAAAAGCTTTTTCTGGCTCTCTGCTGGTTTAAGCTGAGGGTTTTAGTTTAAGTGTTGAAGGTAAACCTGCCCATCGCTGGACTATGAGCTGAAGGCCTCTTAGCATGTGGTCTCATTGGACTTGCTCTCTGTAAGCAGCATACGGACTGCGTTTTTGCTTTGTTGCGATATGTTTGTACATGCGAGTGTGTAGAATATTACGCATGTTTAAGATATTAAAAATTAATTATTTCATTTATTTCAATTATTTCTTCCTTTGTTTTTCCATCGTTTGGACAGGAGGCATTATCGACATATAGGGTCAAAGTCTAAAACAGCATTTTCAATCTATTTTAATAAAAAAACAGGTTAAAAAATGTTGTGCAAAATGTTTCCATCGGCAGTTAATGACCCACAAGAAGTGAAAGCTGACATGAGTATGAAAGCCTGACTCCTCCCCTCCTGAAAACCGGCATCACTCATTGGTTCAAATGTAAATGGCCATAATCATGACATCGTCAGAAGTTGTTTTAGAATCAGATTTTATTTTAGAATAACACGCTTACGACCAGGAACGTGCGTTAAGAAAGTAAATAGACTCAGTTTTGAGTTTGTGCCGTCTTTGTACATTTGCTCGTCTGCGTGTTTGCGGGTGTTTTGACTGGTTAGAGTAATAGGCAGTGAATGTACTTTGACATCATGGTCGTGCCGTGCTGTGCGACTTACACACGCGTAAAGGCAGACTGCTAAGCCCGGGGCTTCACGGAGTTCAGCAGAGAGAGAGAGTGAAAGAGAGGCTTCTCTGCCGTCCTTTGATGCTTTGCTCCTTTCCTCATCTGACACACAGCCATGTTTGCTTTACTGCCTCCAAAAATCAGCCGAGCGTGCCTCGTATGTGACCCCTCAGGGAAGGAAGTCTCTCTGACTGCAGGAAGTGTAAATCTCGCCCATTTCAAATCACTCCGAGTTTAATTTGTCTTTGGCGTCACACTCGCAGGAATTAAAGGTTGATTTTGCCCAGATTCTGGGTACATTTGTCAACATCCCCGAAGAGCCTGTCAGCGGGTTGGTAAATATATTACCGGAACGAAACATGAAGAATTTATGAGCGGTTAAGAGCCAGACTACCAAACAGAGATCCTGACGTGTTGTTGTCCAATTCTTGCAGGGGATTTTAATACAGCGTGCTGTGTTTTCTGCCTTTAAAGATTGTTGCTTGTCAGAGTGTTTTGACCCGATTAAGAGCTTGAAAAACAATGCAGACAATGCCGCTATGACTTTGGGTTAGTGTCATTGTCTGCACAAGAATAATTAATTTATGATGTTCATTTAAAGATCCACTGAAGTGCCCTGAAATGCTTAAAGATTGCGTATCACAGGGAGTTTCTGCCAATCTCATTGTCATCTTGAGTGCCCATACAGTAGTGCTGCATACGTCGTATGTTCGAAAAGTATTTAGTTTGATCACATTTATAAAAGAGAGATACAGCTGTACAATTATTTCCCGGAAAAACACAAGATTTTAGAGGTGGGACTAGTGGGGAGAGCTGGATAGAACTACAGCACGGGCAAGCAACACATCATCACATTAATCCCTTCGTGTTTTGTACATTATGCACATACACGCCAATTGCCAACTGAAACACAGACGTATGACTAAGTTTGATTTACCTTGTGCAGTTCATGTCCGGCATCTTTTAGCACTGGGACCACGCCTTCTATCAGTTTTAAACAATCTCCAAATCCAGCGTTATCTCCACCCTTTATATTATATCCATCTCTGAAATGCTGTGAACAAACAGACACACCTAAACTTCACTATCACAAGAGTAAGGAGCTGCGGCACAGTCCTTCTGACGCAGCGCAGAAAATCTTGATTGTAAGCGAGTCTTGCTCGTTGGTTGGCTCGTGGGTGGGCTCTTTCTTTCGCCTTGCCGTGCTTTTCCGGGAGAATGGCCGATAACAGGAATAGAATCCCTATGATGACACAGGGATCCAGAATTATAAAAAAACAGGTTGGAGTGCAAGGGGAGTTTATCAAGTACTGAAATACCACGTCATAAGTACAACTGGTTTTTTAACCATGTTAAGTATGAGAAGCCAGAACGTTTAACAGTTTAAAGAAGTCAGAATGCAGGACATAGCATGATAATCGATCTTTAACTATGAGGGACGTATTCAGTGGCTCCACCTCTTTTTAAAATAGCCAATAGGGTTTAGTTTATTTCACAGGCTGGAATCTGATGAGAAGCGAAGTGCAGGATGATGTCATAGAAGTCGTTGATCCATCTTGGCAAAAGAGTGGGACTGAGTGTTTTCAAAACTTGTTTCATCCAAACATGAATTTTATTGTTAAGTTTAAAATACTTCCATTTTGATTGTAGGGGGACTTTAAATTGATTCATGTTATTGAATACCAGTTTATCAGTTTAACTCATTCCGTCAGGACAACAGCCATAAAACTATATGATCTTTCTTTTGGGTCCGCTAAACACTTTAATACTGAAAGTCCAACATCACATAGACAAGTTAGTAAGTGTTACTGAACGTGTCGTTATCTCTCTCAAACATAGGCAGGTTGTCATCTGCGCTCTTATTTGTTGTGCGTTTGACCCAGGCTGTCACAGGACCAGTCACACCGCAGGACTGCGATCCAAAACTTCTGACACCATCACCGGCTCAGACATACCTCAAAGGCATTTAATTGGCATCTGTGAGCGTGTCACACCATGCCATCAAAGTCTGCAGATTTCACCTTATGATGAAAAAAACCTTTTATGACTTTTTTTATGACGCATAACTTGTGGCAAAAACCTTTCTTCTGATGTATTAAACAAGAACAGGTCTGTAGAAATGAGTCATTGTGACAGCGAGACACATGCGAGGTGGTGAGCAGGTCCTCTCTGGCTATCCGACAGAGCCGTTAATGATATCTGTCATCGGATGTCTGATTAAACACATTTGTTCCTTGTGGTACTCAGATCTAACAGGTTTGCTGCTAATTTCTTTTAGTGCTGATATTTTACATCTACTTAAAATTCTCAGGGCTTTGTTCAGTGCTTCTTCTTCTGTCTTGCCTTTTCTTTCATAAGAGCAGCCCGTCCTCCGTCTCTTGCTGTCACATGAAAACCTCTCTTATGACTACAAATGGATTCAGAGTGCAGCCGAGTAAAGCACTCGCCGTTCCTCACAGCTCTTATTATGATCAAAAGCAGTAATGCCTCCCAAATTTTCAACCAGCCACTGGATGGAATGTTCCTGTGTCTCTGGCTGTGTATGGAGTACTGACATGCACTTGAGTCAAGAGTAACTAAGGAAGTCATTTTATTAATTTAAATACATTTTAAAGTAGTCGCTGCGGTCCGATTCAATGAATTCAGTTTGATGGTTAAAAAAAGTAATGATTAATGTGATG
The DNA here is from genome assembly GCF_015846415.1 of Triplophysa dalaica. Taxonomy (NCBI): domain Eukaryota; kingdom Metazoa; phylum Chordata; class Actinopteri; order Cypriniformes; family Nemacheilidae; genus Triplophysa; species Triplophysa dalaica. The sequence goes on along the minus strand of NC_079561.1, from coordinate 18,544,186 downwards.
TTTGGCATTTTACAATCCCTTTTTATAGCAGAATGTTTTATGTATTTATTAGGTTTATGGGGATATTAAAGCTGCAATCCATAACTTTTGCCTCTGTATCGTCATCTCTGTTTGAAGCTTTTTATTGCAGGTTACTTTATCAAATTAATAACATTTCAGTAGCATGACTCTTCAGTTCAATTTAATGAATTCAGACAGTTCATATTCTAAATGAAGTAGCTCAAAAAAAGTATGGATATATTTGTTTTATTTTTTGTTATATTAAATCTAGGTTTGGGCGATGTCTACCAAATTGGCATCGGACGATGTCTACAGTGAAACATGGCGATGTCATCATAAATACTTGCGGCGTTATAAAGTAAGGCGTGTCTAGGCACGAGCTGCGCAGAGACACATCTTCTTTATACAGCGCGAGCTGGGCAGTAAAACATTCAGACGTGTGTCATCTTTACAGCGGGAGCTTCACAGTTATTAAGTGAGGCTTGATTGTGTTGTTATTCTGATGTTATATTCAATACAAAACATTATAAAGTGAGGCACGTCTTTATACGACGCCTGCTGCGTAGACACGCATCTTCATTATGCAATGTGGGCTGCGCAGAAACTTGTCTCTTTATACAATCAGGGCTGCGCAGACATGCGTCTTCTTCATACAGTTATAAAGTCAGCACAGAGCATTGAGAGTCACTTCACGAAAGTGAAACATTTGTATGAATCACAATGCCGGCTATTGAAACAAAATTTCTGGTTACTTTAAAGACATATTTTCAAATGGTTTAAGTGTAGTTATAGTTTTGGTTTTAGTTTTATTAATATTTTGAATCAGCTTTTACTTTTATATTTTATTTTTGTTATATTTTTACCAAATTTGTTATGTGCTTTGTAATTATATATATTTTTTCAGCTTAGTTTTTTTTCTGTTTATCTTTAAGCGCCTCAATCTAACCGTATTTAAATGTTTTCGTATTTCAGGGAACAATTTTTTAAATAGTATTTATTCCAATATTTTATTTTTTTATTAAACTATAATAAACTCGGTTTAAACGACTAATTGAAATGACTAATTCTTATCATGATGATGACTTTAGAATTAGTCATTTGACTATAAACCAAAGTTATTATAAGTCACTTAAACAAACCAAAACAGGTTTTGAAACAGGTTTGGTAAGAAAAAAAATTCCCACCATTTTTTTATGTATTATTCAACAACTCTCCTTGTTGTTTATTCTAACCGGGGTTACAGATTTAATGTATTTCAATGCATAAATTAATGTTTCAACCTTATTTAAGATTCAAACGTTTATACACCCTTAATTATTTTCATGATGTGAACTCCCTCACACATTTCCAACATTGTTGGCTGTATAAAATATATGCCATGCATTATGCAGTACGCTAGTATTTTGTTCTGAATATATCCCGTCCCTGTGCTTTACAAACGCAAGTCTGTTTCTTAACCGAGCGTGGGTCCAATATAGCAAGTGTTAATGTGAGATTATGATACTGAGTTCTTATGTAAAAGTCTGTGACAGCTTGCACACAGTAATGGCCGTTGAATATACGGCTCCAGTCTTCCACATATGACACATGCTAATGCATCTCGGTATGTATTAAGGTCTTTTGGGTGCTAATGTGTGGATTTGAATATCTCTGCTGTCAGACACTCAGCGGTGAGGTTTGCGTGGCTGTGGGACAGCGGTGGTCGTGATAATGAAAGTTGATCGATGATCAGGTCTGTTAATCCAGACTTCTCGACAGGTCTCATCTCTACCCAGCCGTGCATTTCTATATGCGTGTTGACATATAGCTTAAAGGGACAGGCGACCTAAAAATGAATATTGTCATCATTTAGTCACCATCATGTCATTCCAAACCCGTGTGACATTCTATGTAATGCCATGTGTGCAGGCTGCTCTTTTCCTTTTAGTGAAAGCGAATGGGGAACCAGCTTTTCAAGTGCAAAAGCACACCATAAAAGTCATAAATGTGTTTTCTACAATTTGATCTTGTAGAGGACTTTTTCATCTTTAATTACCCTTGTGTCATTCCAAACAGGAATTATATTCTTCTGTCGAACACAAAAGTAGATATTTTGAAGAATGTTGATAACCAAACAACTCTAAACCCCATTGACTTCCACTGTACGAACACAGAACGACTCAAAATATCTTCTTTTGTGTTTCACTAAAGAACGAGTCACATACTCCACCGGTTTGTTAATAAATGAGTTAGTGACCTTAAACCTTTGAATGGTTGTGTGCTGTACAATCGCTGGGATTTTGGGGATTCTTTAGCAATATATTCTCTCAGCAGAACACAGAAACACAGGTAGAGAGAAATGGAAACATAATAAGAGGAGAAAGTTGCCATTGTTTTGCAGCTAAAAGCAAAAGGAAGAGGTTTAAAGAACCCAGATGCTCCTTTAATCACAACTTCCCTCAAACCACTTTAGTTTCCCAGCATGCCGAGCGTTAGAGGGATCAAAGACCAATGTAAAGGTTTTCTTTGCGACCACACACCCGCTCTCTCTGCTGCGGTAAAGTACCAGCCCAAAAAGCTCTGAGAGCAAGACAAAGATAAGAGACGACTGAAGGATGTATAATCCCCTCCGCTGCTTCTGGCTGGACGTCAGTTCTCTCTCTCTCTCTCGCTCTCTCTCGCCCTGACCCGGCTCAGAAATAATAGCTTAATTTCCTTTAAACACTCTTCCCCTCCTTTTCACTCTCTCGCACGTCTAAGTTTGAGCTGCTACTAAACGTAAAATTCCCCCGAGAGCGATGGTCAGATAAATAGTGGAACGAGGGTGACACAGATGGACGAACGGAAAGAGAGAATGTGCAGAACAGATGGACAGAGAGGGTGAAGGAGAAAGGATGAGGACAACACAGATGGACATACAGACTGTCCGTGTGTGTTTTGAAAGGCCGTGTTTGCGGTAGCAGTGTCGTTCTTGTAGTATTTGTGTGATGTAGGCTTGTTGTCGTAATACCAGAATGTCAGTAAAATGTCACTATTTAAAGAGCTTTGGTGTTTTTTGTCGCATTGATGTGGCTGACATTTTATAAAAGTAATACAGATCAAATTGAACTTAATAAAATGACTGGAACACACAGTCTCTTGAGCATTCTTGCTTTAATGGCCACTTATTGAATTAAACAAGTTTTGTAATCAGGTCATGTTAACACTATATAGCATGCGAAAGTATAAAACATTCGCTGCGTCCGAAATCGCCTACTTCCATACTATGTAGTAGGCGTAAATGAGTATGAGTCATGAATAGTATGTCCGAAACCTCAGTATTCCAAAAAACGGTCGGCGAGAAATACACGGGAGGACACTTCTCTCCCCATGATGCAACAGGAGCTGAGCAACGTTCAAATTTAAAAAGTAAATCAAATAAATATAGCAGAAAACTTAAAGGCGGACGTCCGTTTTTAATGCAAGTGCCAATAAGGGATTTCTCATGACTATATTATGTTTTTATCAACGCTCATGTGTTGTTGTTATACAGGTTACATGACCATAAAACTATAAAAATACTATATAAATCGTACTGTTTTAACAGCCGATAGTGATGTACTTATTCAAATTCAGTATTTACTGTCACAGCATGAGATTTCGGATGCAGCGATTGACATAGTTTCTAGGATGCTAGCCAATGTATGTTTGATTCTACATTTGTTGGATGTTCCTCACAATTCCCCTGTGACCTTATTGGTCGGCTGAACTAATGAATTTTCTGCCCGCCCAATCATCGGCTTCCTATCAGTCGGAAAACACCTGGTGCTCCTCATATCAGGCAGACGGCATATCTGCTTATAGAGGTCTTTTTAAGCCCCAGGTGAATGGTGCCCTTTCCACTGATCCCAGATCAGTCCTCCTGCCCAAAGCTCAAACACAGCAATTATGAGTTCGCCCGAAAGCATTGAAACGGGAAAGTCTTTTATTATTAAAGGATTAGTTCAACACTGAATTTACATTTTTACATTATTTACTGGCTCACGTAAAATTTACAAACCCACGAGGCTTCTTTAATGCAAAACTAGGATGGTCAATACTTTTGGATATACTGCCAAAAGTCTTCAAAAGTTTAGAGACACATTGAGCCAGATTTACTCAACGGGGCAAAATAACGCAAGAGCACAATTTTCAAAAAGCGTAGAGGGGACTGACAATTTCTGCGGGTGATTTTCTAACAAGGCGCACATAAAAAAACACAGGCGCAGTATGTCAGTCCCATAATGACCAACACAATCTACCAAGAGCAGCGCAAATAAGCACTGGGTTTAAGACATGCTTTATTAGGTGTTAAATAAGGCTGCAAATACCAGTGACCAATGACCAGCTCAAACCTTTCTAAAGGTAAATTCTCTCCTCCCATAAACTTTGCGTCTGAACTCGTTCAAATGTATATGCAACATGGTCAGTCCTGAAAACAGCTGTGTCCAACGCCTTTTCAGTGCTGATTTGCACTGCATGTATTTACAAATACTGACTGTAGTTTTTTCACACCAATAGTGGCACAAGGGGCACAAGGGGTTAGTGGAATTGACCTTTTTTATAACATTATTAATAATTTAGAATAACTCATCGAAACTATGTGGAATGATACAAATATAACTATGAGAATTATGTTGTGATGAAAAAGGTCCAAAATAAATCAAAGCTATCCTGTGTTTTATTATCTACAGTGTAGTAGCCCTTTCTCAAGAATTCACAAAAATGCACTTTTGTCATTTTACAAAGCAGCTTTTTGAGGTTTGAACCAGAGATGCTTTTCCAATAGTATTGAAGGAATTCACATCTCTTGACCTCTTATTGACTCATTTCTCTTCATTATTCAGTCCAAGTCAGTCTTTAAAATGATATAGATATACCATAAGGTATATTAATGTTTATGTTACACACTTCAAAGAAGGGAAGGAAGGAGGTGGGAACCGGCGAACATTCAAACAAACTTTAATCAAAATAAACAAACTATAACATGGAAGTAAAAGACCGGCAGCCACCTCACGTTCGACTGCAAAACTTCAGACGACTTGGAGTCAAACGAAGAGATTTTATGATACTTTTATGGAGCTCGTATTGTCATTATAGAGGTTGACAGCCACAGTCCTCAGTATGGTATTCCTCCAAAATATTCTTCACATATCGTTCTATTTCCACAGAAGAACAAAAGTCCTGTGGGTTTAAAAACAACATAAGGGGGAATAAATAGTATCTAATAAATAGTTCTCATTTTTAGGTCAGCTACTCTTTTCTTTTTCATAGACAGATCTTGATGGTAGTTCTTCTCATAACATTTGTTATTTTTTTTTATTATCAGATGTGTGTTTGTGTTCAATGTGAGTCACTGAAAGCAACAAACCGGTGTCATTACTTCATGGAGTTATTTATTCACATATAAGCAGATGATATCTGGAGTCATTCTCTTCATGCCATGTTGTTAACACAAGAATAATATCCAATAGCTGATTTAGACAACAATGTCAAAGGATAATAGTCACGTTTTCTTGGTATATCACATACTACTGTACTGTGTTTTGGTATAGTTTACATGAATGTAAGCAGCTGTGTGAAAATATTCAAATACAGTCATCGAGATGTGATCATATTATGTAAATACGATCGACACGAATATCATGTCATCAAGTGTTCTTTGACCTGAAACGGCCAGACTTGTTTCCAAACGTCTTCAACATTTTGTCCTTTTCTGCCTCCTTAGCTCCATTCGAGCGTGGACAGGGGAGACGGACGAATCAAATACATTTTAAAAGGCGACGGGGCGGGCTCTGTGTTCGTCATCGACAGCAGGACGGGGAACATTCACGTCACCAAGCCCCTCGACAGGGAGGAGAAGGACGAGTACCGTCTTATCGCCACGGCGACAGACAGGCAGACCGGCCGGGCCCTGGAGCCTTCATCCCAGTTCATCATTCGTGTGCAAGATATCAACGATAACCCACCTGTGTTCCAGGGCGGCCCATACAGCGCCACCGTCCCTGAAATGGCCAACATCGGTATTGCGCTCGAATGCACTCACGTATATGCCCTATGACTACTGTCTCTGGGAGGGTTGAGTTTTGAGGAATGGATGGAGGGCAACATGCTCACTGAACCTTGACTTTGTCAGAAATATCTCTTATTTTTAGTGTTTCTTCCCTCTCTCTCTCTCTCTGTCTCTCTAACTCCCCAAGGCACATCCGTTATTCAAGTGACAGCCACAGATGCTGATGATCCAACCTATGGGAACAGTGCCAAAATTGTGTATTCAGTGATCCAAGGCCAGCAATACTTTACTGTGGACCCACAGTCAGGTGAGCATTCTATTCTATTGACTACATTATGAAAATTCGCTAGATTTGTTCAGCTGGCTTTATTCATACTGTTTAAACTCTCATCTACATTCTATTGTATTCTATTGACTAGATTACTAGTCTTGCTTAGAGTTAATCGCCACTTTCTTTGGCCAAGGCCCACCCAAGAGGCCATATGACTGCACAACTCCAGGAAATCCTGTGAAATTCAACCAATCAGATGACGACTTCAAACATGCTGAAGTGTTTCCAGAAAACTGTGCTTTGTGTATCAGACGTTTAGCTAACAGTCCGTGGGTCCGCGCATGACATCTAATGCTGCGTTCCCACCAAACGCAAATGAAGCATTAAGTGCGAGTGATTTACATGTTAGGTCAATGCAAAGACATCCTGTGGTGCGAATAACACGATTCGGGTGAAAGACGAGGCGTGAACTGAGCATTTTGGGCATTTGATGAGTAAATTAAAATTGTTCAACGGTCCAACTACGCGCGAATAGCGTGATTTATTCATGCAAGTCGCGTTTGGTGGGAACGCTCTATTAGGCTGAGACTACTAGATTACTAACTAGATTTTTATTTCATTGGCTATGTTGGATCCTGTTAAAAAAACTCATTTCAAACGTAATTGTGTGGGCTCCACTGTTAATATGAATGTGTATTTTACTAACATAGTATAGAGAAGGCGGGTTTCATCTACGTTGAACATCTATATGTTCAAATATGGATGCCATCTCTGCAAAACTAGCATTTAAATCTAAGTGCTGATAACTAGTAGATATTGAATCGAATCTGAATTTAAACTGAAATGAATTGAAACCATATAAATAGACAAATCAAACCAAATCGCCAATTTGGTTGCAAAACCAAGCCCTACGTAATATATTATATTATATTATATTATATTATATTATATTATATTATATTATATTATATTATATTATATTATATTATATTATATTATATTATATTATATTATATTATATTATATTATATTATATTATATTATATTATATTATATTATATTATAATATAATATAATATTATATTATATTATATTATATTATTTTATATTATATTATATTATATTATATTATATTATATTATATTATATTATATTATATTATATTATATTATATTATATTATATTATATTATATTATATTATATTATATTATATTATATTATATTATATTATATTATATTATATTATATTATATTATATTATATTCATTTACTAGATTCTGAAAGCTAGAATATATTCTAAAATAATATATTAAAATTTGTTTTATCAGTTACCTGCATTATATTCTACTCTGTTCTATTCTATTCTGTTTACTAAATTCGAAATACTAATAGGATTCTCAGGGTTCTCCAGTTTTCTTCACAGTCCAAAGACATGCAAATTCAGTGAACTGGAGATGCTAAATTGGCCTTAGGCGTGTGTGAGAGAGTGACTGTGGATGAAACTGTGAACAAAACTAACATATTTTATCTCACCATAGCCATGAAAGCTGGCATAGTGTTGAAAAGCAACGAAAAAAACATCAACACTCTGTTTTATTGGATATTATTCTGTCTCGTTGTGTACTCTATTTTGTTGTATTATGTTTTCTGGGCTATAATCTTTTCTGTTCACTTGTGGCTAGGACATGAAGGCTGACTGGATTCTCTTTTGTGCTATTGACTATATTCTGTTCTAGTGTGATGATCGTTCAATATCACTCATGCACAGTAATGAAAGGGATCTAAGTGATTTGTGTCTGTCTTCCAGGCATCGTGCGCACGGCGGTACCTGACATGGACAGAGAGACACAGGCGCAGTACCTGGTGGTGCTTCAGGCCAGAGACATGGGGGGGCATCAGGGGGGCTTGACAGGGACCACCACTCTCACCGTACATCTGAGCGACGTCAACGACAACCCACCTCGCTTCACTCAGAGTCAGTGCCTTCAGCCTTCATATTGTGTTACATGCATTGAATTAAACAAGTGTGGGTTTCCAGATTTAAAGAGAAGGACAAGAATGTGTGTTGTATCTAGACCAGGGGTATTTAATTTAAGTTCCAAGAGGTTTATATTTTCTTCCAAAAGGAGGTCTGGCAATATGCTTTTTGAAAATAAATAAATATTTAATCAATTTAGCCAAGTTGGATATAGTGTATAAAAGAAATGATCTTTCATCAGGGCATTTATTTTGTATTTTGATGTATGTATGTATAGGCTCTGTGGCTTTAGGGGAATGCCCTCTTAATAGAAGTCTGATAATTAATATTTGTAAAACCAAAACTACTGACAACATGCAAACAGCCAATGTAACAATTAAATTCTATATATTAATTAAAATCATAAACAGAAAACAAAATAACTTACTAAATTAGGCTTTCCATGCCATTTTCACCTTTTCACTTTCATACCAGAACTACTTCTATCTTTAAATAATGTCCCAATTATTTAAAGATATAATGTCCCAATTATTTAAATTATTTGTTCATTACAGAATGTAAACCTGCTAATGTGCTTCATAAAATCATCCTACAGAATATTCTGTTAAAATAGAACAATATCTTTAATATTATCTAAATAATACCAAAATCTTATTAAAATGATAAGATATGAATTGAATGCTTGAAATACATCTTTAATGCCTGTTGTCTAATAATCAATTAGATTATGAGTCTTTAGATATTAGAGGATAAAGCAGCCAAAGATTAATTAGATAAATGTTCCTGAGAGCGCATGTGATATGATTCTCCGTTGTGAAGACACGCGGCTCTATTTCAAAATTTTAAATGGTTTATTAGGCTATGTCTCGCGGCCCGGATGGAACAAAGCAAAGGTCCGGATCTGGCCCGCGGTCCGCCTATTGAGGACGACTGATCTAGACTGTTCTTTTCCAGTTGTGTGTTTTAGTTTAGTCTGTTCTTTTCCACTTCAGTCTTAGTCTTTTCTTTTACATTTAAGTCTAGTCTGTTCTCTTCCTGTCTTACCTACTCTGTTCTGTTTCACTTTTGTCTACTCTTAACTTTTCAAATTTCAGTCTGGTCTAATCTGTTCTTTTACATTTTAGTATTGTCTGTTCTGCTTCAGTTTAGTCCAGACTAGACTGTTTTTTTAGTGTAGTCTGTAATGTTCCAGTTTATTCCGTTATTTTCTATTTTAGTCTATTCTGGTATTTACTTAATCCAGTCCAGTCCAGTCTAGTCTGGTCTAGTCTATTAAAGTATTTTTTCTTTCAGTTTTTTATCCAATCTAGACATTGCAGTCAAGTCTGGTCTGTTTTTATTTTAGTCTAGTCTAGTCTGTTATGTTCTATTTTAGTGTAGTCTGCATTCTTCCAGTTTAGTATGTTATTTTCTAGTTTTGTCTAGTCCGCACTTTTCTTATTCCAGTCTATTTTTTTTATTTTCTCCATTTTTCTGTAGTCCTTTCTGTTCCACTTTAGTCTGTTCTGTTTTAATTGAGTCTGTTCTTTATAACTTCAGTCTAGTTTATTCTTTTCTATTTCTGTTCAGTCTGTTCTCTTCCAGTCTAAACTAGTCTGTTCTGTTCGGTTTTAGTTTTGTCTAGTCTGAATTTTTCATATTTCCATCTAGTCCAGTCTGTGCTTTTCCCTTTTAGTCTAGTTTGTATTTTTTCATTTTAGTCTAGTTTTTTCTCTTCCGGTCTGGTCTGCAGTAGATTGTTTTCTTTCATGTTAGTGTAGTCTGTAATGTTCCAGTTCAGTCTAGTTTAGTGTTTTTCTTTTCTAGTTTCGTCTAGTCTGGACTTTTCTTTTTCCAGTCTATTCCAGTCTTTCCCATTTTTCTGTAGTCCTTTCTGTTCCACTTTAGTCTAGTCTGTTTTCGTTTGGTCTGTTCTTAATATCTTCAGTCTAGTTTATTCTTTTCTATTTCTGTTTAGTCTGTTCTCTTCCAGTCTAATCTAGTCTGTTCAGTATTAGTTTAGTCACGTCTGAAGTTATTATATTGCTTTTCCCTGTTAGTCTAGTAAATTCTATTCCAGTCTAGTCCGTGGTAGATTGTTTTATTCCATTTTAGTGTAGTCTGTAATGTTCAGTTCAGTCTAGTTTAGTCGTTCTTATCTATTTTAGTCTAGTCTTGACTTTTCTTATTCCAGTCTGTTCTAGTATTTTCCGTTTCAGTTTAATGTGTCCTGCCCCTCTGCTCCAGTCTAGTGTAGTCTGTTTTAATTGACTACGTTCTTTTCTATTTAAGTCTAGTCTGGAGTCTTTTCGGTTCCAGTTTAATGTGTGGTCTCTACTTTTCTCTTTCACTTTAGTCTAGTCTGTTCTTTCCATTCCATTTCATTTTGGTCTGCTCTGTTCCAGTCTTGTCTTGTTTGTCTCATTTATTTTCTAGTCCAGTTTTATTTCAGTCTTTTTCGTTCTGTTTCATGTTTGTCTGTTCTAGTTTGTTCTGGTAATATATATGTTTATGGTTCAGAATATATAAGCTCAGAATTCAAAAATGGTTCTGTTGTGAAGATCAAAGAGTTTTGCCGCGGGCTCTTTATATTTCTGTCCGTGTGCACGGCATCCATTAGCCGAGCACTGTTGGCTAACAAGTCCTGTTTCCATGCCTGCCGGTTTATTTACAAGCATGAGGAGAAAAGGTGTGTATGAGACATCATGCTCTCTCATATACAGACTGTGTCTCTGTCCACTCCAGCTTATTACAGCAGTCGTATTCATAAAACCAAATCCGTCTTGTTATCGTAATTGATTGACGGTTTGAAGAGGCGAGCGGTTGTTTGAAGACAGTGAGCCTGATGTCAGATGTTGACACGGGGGATTGAGTCGTGTGGGCTGTATTATATTCTTTCTGATTGGGATCTGATCTTATCAGACAGGCACTGGATAAAGATGACGAACGCAATTACTTGCATGCATAAATTCGATCGCCTCTCTGAATTGTTTGAATAAGATTATTTCCCTGGAAATTTGTAATACTGTTAGTTAAATATTATAGCATGTCTTACTGGCAGCGCCTCAATTATAGAGAGACTTACGTTCATTATTGCCTTGAATCAAAGTCTATATCACAACGCCTGAAAACACCTGTTGTTTGTTTATCCTCTTGCACGGTCTTGCAGCAACCTGTCATGGATTTTCTGTTGCGTTGCAGGCATCATTATGTTCGCTCTCGTCCCGTAGACACCTCACAAAACCTCATGCACCTGCGTGTTTATACATTTCATATAAGAAATATAGTTTCAAATTAATTATGAAAAAGATGTTAGGTGAGATCTCTTCTGAGAGTCAAATGGAGATGTCTGTGAGATGTTTGGCTTTAAGGAGAAATATCTGAGACAAAGGAGAGTTAAAGGGGTCATATGACACGGCTCAAAAGAATATTATCGATTCGTTTTTTTGTTTATTGTGATGCAATGTCTGTACATGATAGACATCTGTCCGGTTAACCGAAAATATATATCACGTGATTATGCACACATTGTGAGTGAAGTACGGTCAAATGCTGCTGCATCCAAAAGCCTGAGGGCGCTCTCGTGCTGAAACTCCAAATACGGACTGCAGAAGAAGACCATTACACATGTAGGAAATGCCTAAGGACGTGTTTTTATCTCTGATCCGCAAGCCTCCTTAGGTATTTTCATAATAATAGAGTATATTTATTTTGATACGTTTGACTGGTGTTGCTTTTTTAAATGCAGGTTACAAGTGACTCAAACTCACACTGCTTTTAGATCGGGCTGCATTTCCTGCTGATCCCAGAGCCGTGCTTCATGGACAAGCTTTGCATCAATAAAATAATCGATACCTTGCATTATTATTAAACCGCGGTTAATAGGACACATGTCTAATATACAAAAAAGCTGTATTTTCCACAGTCTTGCAGCAAAATATGCAATATTTTTGCATATTTTTAACAAAGCTCATCGCTCTGAAAAGCGAGGTGTGCTTTTATTGGCCAGTTAACCAGTGCGTAGTGATTGGTTGAATACTGTAAGCGTGTGAAGGAAACGTAACACCTCTTACCATTTTTGGAACATCAGGTTCCTCTTCAATTGTACTGACAGGTACGCCCACCATACTTGAGTATACATTTGGGCAGTCTTAGTCAAATCATACCATGAACTGACGTAGATTTGTGGGGGTGTGGTTACACCAGGCGTTTCAGGCAGGTCTGGGTGAGCATTTGCTTTTAGATAGAATGCATCTTTTGTTCCCACAGTTTTATTTTAGCAATTTTAGATGTCTAATACATGCATGGGCAACTTATAACACACCAAAGACACAGAAAAACATGTATCCAAGCCATATTACTCCTTTAAGAAATAGTTTCCATTCATTCTCCATTCTCAATAATGTCTTGGAGAAATAATTAAGAGATTACAGAAATCTCATCTGTTTTGTCTTTCATATCGGGTGTTGGGTTAGCGAAGACTTCGATCGTGTCCTTTATTTCCAGTTGTGATGGTGTATTACAGACGTTGTGTGCCGGTGTGGGTTATTTCTCAGCTCTCAGCGGGTGTTCTGGATCACATTGTTTCTCAATCACAGTGTGGCTCTAGTCATGAATCTCTCAAATGAGTCTGGTGCCCGCTGACCCGTGATCTGTCACAGCTTTCATTTCTACAGCACACCTCGTACGACTCTCCAGGTGCTAAAAACCCCAGCAGCGCGTGCATAAGTGTGTGTTTGGAGGCGAGATACAAAGGTATGTTTGATGGGAAGATAAGAGCATCCGTGTGTACGTGTATATGAAATATTCAATGATGTCTTTCAAGATAACACCATTGTGGCATGTGCTGTGGTTGTGTTTGCGAGATATCAAAGTTTGGGAGGTCGGTATGCGCAAGTGACTTTTGATAAGGGGTATGGGTTGCTGTCAGTCTGTATCTTTCTATGAGTGTGTGTGTCCGAAGAAAAATAGGAAGTAAACAACACTGAGTCACCTCAGAGCAAGAGAAGTCCAGAGAGATGGTGTGAGCCGGACTGGACTCATAACTCAAGATGTCGCTGTGAGTTCGGAGCTAATTTCAGTCGATATAGATCACCAGTTTCACCTGCTCAGATACGACAGAATAACCACTAAAGGGTCACCTTTATAGGAAAACTTGTAAGTACAAAAGTCAAATAATGTAAGCTATAAATTAAGATAGGTGGTCATTGAAGTATTGCAATCTCTATCGCCATGTCTATTAGAAACATAATGTTGCATGCTAGTATACTTGACAGTATGTTTCCAAGGGTTGTCATGATATCAAATTTTCACTACTCGATTATAATAGCCAAAAAATGTATAATAGAAATGATCTCAATATATATTGAAAAGATGTTTTTAAAAGTTATAAATGCTACTATCAGTAATGATAAGTGATGCTATCTTCAGTTTTGCTCATTTTGCGTTTTCTCTTTTATTTTGGTCATTGAATAATACTAAAAATGCATTCCTAGACTTCAGGCAAGATTGACCAGGTGCTAAATAGTTTGCAAATTTACACTGTATGTAGAATTTATATAACGCTTTTCACAATTTCCATTGGTGCAAAGCAGCGTCACATAGATTATAATTAAAAGTAAAAATAAAAATAATAGACAAATAAATAAAATAAAAACATTATATACTGTATAAATATAAAGTACATTGTAATACATTGTATTATTGCAAGTTCTTCTTTATGCAATGTACAAAAATGAAATTTGTTGGATTGTAAGAAACTGTCAGTTATTATCTGAAGCAAATTCTTTCTAGTATTATAATTTGTATGATATCATGGTTTTAATATGACAGTTATAGACAATATCAGTATATTGTGCCACCTCTAGTTGCAGTGAAATGACGTCAGCCAACTTGTAAATCATTATAAGCTTACCATTGTGAGACAATGTATTTTGTGTATGCACTTTTTTGAACATTTTAATTTTTTATAAGTTATAGATTGCAGCGTTAAGAAGTTCTAAGCAAACCAATACTTGTGCGATAAAGGTGTTCATTTCATTAAGAATTTAACAGGTAACATCTTTTCTTGGCATTTGAAATTAACAGCTGAAACAAGGAGACAATGCAGATTTTCTCATTAGAGTAAATGTGATGCAAAGACTTTTTAAAGCTGACTATTTAATCACAATCATCTCAATGACTACAAAACACTTCAGAGTCCTATTTAGACCAGATTAGTTTTCAAGAGATGTGACATTTGTAATGTTTATCGTCGATTGGCATTGGTTAAACTGTGTCTGTAATAATCACATTTCTATCACGATGATTGTGTTTTCTCTGAGGATTAAACCCATGGGGCCCTGTTTTAATGATCTAAGCACATGGTCTAAATTGCACTGCGTCACGTGCAGTAAACCAATAAGAGCTTTCATTCCCTTTAAGAGCTAGTTGCACTCATGCCGGATTTGCTATTTACACTGGACATTATTCCAGAGAGGAAACGCATCTGCTCGTGCGTGAGGATAAAGCACGCGAGAAGACCATCTACAGTACAATCTGTATGTTTATCTTTATGTACACAATAATCATAATTATGCGCTTCCCTGTTTTATAAGTAAAGTGAAAGCATGTTGTTGTCCCGCCCAGAGGCTCTTTTCTTACTAACGCAATCTTTAAATAAAAAATATATTGCACCATTGACTTTAGACCAGGTTTTAGTTGGATTATGGCCAGGGGCGGACTGGGAAGCTATTTCAGCCCTTGACTTTTTGGACCACATCGGCCCTTCACCAAATCTGTGGAGGGGGGGCTGTATGTGACGTGTGTTTTGCGTTACATGCATACATGTCCGAATCGCTAATGCCTTCAATTTGCATGCATTCGCGTTAATAAGTCCACCAGGCGGACTCAGAATGTCCTACTGGTCAGTCCGCCACTATCTATGGCCCTGAAAACACCACTTTTTCCAACCAGCACATCCACGGGGGCACAAATGAGCGCGAATCATTTGCTATTTAATCAATCTGACACAGAATGGGAAAATCTGTAATTCTATATTGGATGGAAATCTTGAAATGTCAAAGACTATGTTAGGGTTTGATTTGTTTCTACAAAAGATGGGAGTGTAGTAAATATAAACTCAAGATAATTTCCAAATGATATATTTTGCACTTTTTAATGCCTAGTTAAAATATTATGTAATAGTGTAATTATTTTCGCTTGCAAATGCATCGAGTGAAAGTATTCTGTTTTTAATAGTCCTCAAGTAGAAATTCCCCAGAATAATACTTTAAGTATAGTAATGAAGTGCACTTATTCAACCACAGCTTCTCTCTCGCTCTTCTCACTGCTTCAAAAGATTTAAAAACACGAATTTCTTCTGAATGTGTAAACCAAGCAACGTCTAAGCATAAAAAAGACTCTCACATGCTAACAGATGTTTTGCTGCTCGTTTTTGTGATTCCAGGCGAGTTTTAAACTCGTCTTAAGTTTCCTGAGACGTGTTTCGAGCGCTGCTGTTTGTTGGAGTTGGTTACAGCATGTCGTTCACTTGTTCTTTTCTGCCTCGTTAGTCTGAAACAAGGAAATGTTTGTTGCGTCGTCTGTAAATGCAAATACGCCAAGAACTTTTTTCATTTCCAAGAACACCCTATGAAAGTAAAATGAAACTTTTGAAAGTCATCCAGAAATATTAGTCAGCATCAGGTGTATATACTGTAAGAATTTTGCAATAAAATATCCAAAAACCACTTGGCCAATGTTATATATTTAGTATATGTATTTAAAATATCGCAAATGTTTCCAACAGCTTTTAAATCGTGAGAAAATCTCCATTCTAAGCGTTGGACCAATGCTGTTTAGTCGCCTGTCAATGGCGTCATATCCGCGTTACTCTTTGTTTGCCGCCTTTACTGACGTAGCAACCGCGTGACACTGTTGTGACACAAATGCGGAACTTGTTTGTACCGCCAGTGCGTCTAAAATTATTGCAAATGATGTTGGTATGTTCAAAATAACTTTGACTATGATTGATTTGAACACTTAAAACTGTGCAGTGTTATAACACCATCGAATTGGACAATTACTGTAACTTCTGTGACTTACCTTTCTGTGATTTTCTGTGATTTTCTTATCTGCTTCGTAAAGCTGCTTTGGAACAATGCACATTGTGAAAAGCACTATATTAGTAAACTTGAAATTGAATTAACAATTTAGTTTTAAACCTCACATTACTCTGGTCTAATTCATTAAAATGATTTCATAAAACGCAACATTTATAAACTTAATTACTTTACCTCTAACATGATTTCTCGTTCCTGTCTGATTGATGTATCAGCGGTACCATCAGCGGTGGTGTTGAAGACAAAGTATCCCATCATTCCACGCTTCTACACCGCATCATCAAGCTACACGATTGTTGTTGTTTTGATCGTGAGCCCTCTAGCGGCAATTTCTACAAACTGTAACTTTAAAATGAATCACATCAGATAAACAGGAGAATCAAAATACCATGTTGCACATTATGGTTTGACCTTCACCTAAGGAACTAGAAGTCTTAATTGTTGTTCATTCGGAGGAAGATTGATGTTCATTTGTTGCTCTTTCATATCTCAGGAGGTTTGATGGAGTTCTTTGTTGTGTTTCATTTATCTTACTTAATCTCAGATGTTTCTCTTAAAATTGCGTATGAAAAATAAATGAGAGTGTAATTGTCTAAACACATGAGGAGTATCGAGGTTTAAAATGAATGTCGATTATAGAGAAAATTTGATGAGTAATGAGATCTTCAATAATATTGACTTTTGATCTTAGACTTGATCAATCTGAGCTCAGTTTTGAGACAATGAGTGCGTTTACATGCACAAAATAAATGGATATCTATCAAAAATCTGATTAAAAAGATAGTTGTTTTCAAGGATTCACACCCATAGTAATAAAGCGGCTACACAGAAAACCAAGAAACTTGCAGAGTTTCTCGCGAGCAGTGACGTCATCGTCGATAGTAATTAAAAATGCAGTCGGAAAATGGTTAGAAGGCGTACTTTTACATCTCTTGTCATGTCCGCAGTCCCTGCATAGTTCTTAATTTTGTCATTTCGACATCAACTGCATGATTCGAGAGCTGACTTTTATACGTTATTTACTATTATGTCTGTTTAGGACTTTTACTATTGCGCTGTCAGACATGCGCACACATAAACAAAACTGAGAGAAAACCGGTAAAGGCGTTCAGGGACACATGTGATTACTTATATTCATTCCCAACGCCACAGCCATCATTAAAGGTCTCCGTGCCAAGATTGTCTGTCACAAACCCTCGGAGAAACGACTGCATCACGCTGTGTATCGTAATTATAAAGATTTTCATAACAATAATGATGGCGAACATTATCAGATGATGACGATAATGTGTGCTACGTGCTCTCGGGTGTTTCTGAAGAGTGTTACGGCGTCTATCATGCGTCCCTATGGACTCTCTCATCAAAATCCACACGATTAATATTTCATGTAAAGTTCAGAGCTTTCTGGCTCAGTACGCAGCACAATCACAGCTGAAAAATACCGCTCGGAGACATACAATACATCTTCCCTCTCTCTCTCTTTTTCCTACATGAATACACACTCGTCTCCGCCGCTCTCCTGTCCTCGCTTTTCCCAGCCTTCGCTCCGCCAGGTTTCCTAATGTCATTCTCTTTTTTGTTCTATCTATCTATCCTAATCTCTTCTGCTTATCCCTCCTCTTCTCCTCTGAATAATACACAGTGTTAATATAGTGTGCAAAGAAGCCATATTGTATTCCCACAGTGTGTTTCTGCAATCCTCTTCTCTTGGCTGCCCTCGGCTTTAATGAATGTTGGAAGTTATTAGCTGGCACAAACTGCCTCTGGTGAATCACACTGTCTCAGCCTTTGTTGTTTGCGTGATTCATTTTCAGTTCGCGAGCAAATTTGGCTCTTAAAAGAAGCAAGGAATCGTCGCATTCCTTTTCATATTTCTATGGCTCTTTGGATCACATTTCTTTCTTTGATACGCCCTCTCACTCTTTCTCTTGGAAGGCATTTGTGAAGATTTTTTATCGTATAGTTGGCTTTTTGATGGTTGAAGCGCCGGACAGAGTTGAATCTGAATCTCTCACATCTGTCTGTCTGTCTGTCTGTCTGTCTGTCTGTCTGTATCAGCAAAAATGTAGAAAAAAAATGATAAATGTCTCTTTTGCTATGTTATATTATGTATATGATATAAAATATCTTCTTACATATTATATTCTTTTTTCTCTTCTTTTATTCTCATTCTGTTCTCTTTTCTTTCTCTTTTATTCTCATTCTGTTCTGTTCACTTTCTCTTTTATTCTTATTCTGTTTTCTTCACTTTCTCTTCTTTTTTATTTGTTACCTTTTCTTTTCCTCTGATTTTCTCTTTTTTTCTGTTGATTTCCTCTTTCTCTTCTATCTTCATTCTGTTCTGTTCTCTTTCCCTATTATTCTCTGTTATTCTCATTCTGTTCTCTTCTCTGTTATTCTCATTCTGTTCTCTTTTCTTTCTCTTTTATTCTCATTCTGTTCTGTTCTCTTCTTTTTTATTCCAGTCCTCTTCTTTTTCTCTGCTTTTCTCTTTTTTTCTTTTTCTCTCCTCTTTCTCTTCTATTCGCA
The DNA here is from genome assembly GCF_015846415.1 of Triplophysa dalaica. Lineage (NCBI taxonomy): Eukaryota > Metazoa > Chordata > Actinopteri > Cypriniformes > Nemacheilidae > Triplophysa > Triplophysa dalaica. The sequence continues at coordinate 18,525,316 of NC_079561.1, read as the reverse complement.
TTCTGTTCTGTTCTGTTCTCTTCTTTTTTATTTCTGTCGTCTTTTTTTCTGGTTTTCTCTTTATATTATTTTTCTATGCTCTTCCTCTTCTATTCTCATTCTGTTCTCTTCTCTTCTTTTTTATTCCGGTCCTCTTCTTTTTCTCTGCTTTTCTCTTTTTTTCTTTTTCTCTCCTCTTTCTCTTCTATTCGCATTCTGTTCTGTTCTGTCCTCTTCTTTTTTATTTCTGTCGTCTTTTTTTCTGGTTTTCTCTTTATATTATTTTTCTATGCTCTTCCTCTTCTATTCTCATTCTGTTCTCTTCTCTTCTTTTTTATTCCGGTCCTCTTCTTTTTCTCTGCTTTTCTCTTTTTTTCTTTTTCTCTCCTCTTTCTCTTCTATTCGCATTCTGTTCTGTTCTGTCCTCTTCTTTTTTTTGCTTTCTCTTTTTTAATTGTCTCTCCTCTTTCTCTTCTATTCTCATTCTGTTCTGTTCACTTTCTCTTTTATTCTCATTCTGTTCTGTTCACTTTCTCTTCTATTCTCATTCTGTTCTGTTCACTTTCTCTTTTATTCTCATTCTGTTCTGTTCACTTTCTCTTTTATTCTCATTCTGTTTTCTTCACTTTCTCTTCTTTTTTATTTGTTACCTTTTCTTTTCCTCTGCTTTTCTCTTTTTTCTGTTGATTTCCTCTTTCTCTTCTGTCTTCATTCTGTTCTGTTCTCTTTCTCTATTATTCTCTGTTATTCTCATTCTGTTCTCTTCTCTTCTTTTTTATTCCGGTCCTCTTCTTTTCCTCTGCTTTTTCCCTTTTTTCTTTTTCTCTCCTCTTTCTCTTCTATTCGCATTCTGTTCTGTTCTCTTCTTTTTTTATTTCTGTCGTCTTTTTTTTCTGGTTTTCTCTTTATATAATTTTTCTATGCTCTTCCTCTTCTATTCTCATTCTGTTCTCTTCTCTTTCTCTTATTTTATTTCTGTCCTCTTCTTCTTCTCTGCTTTTCCCTTCCCTTCCTCTTTTCTCTTTTTGGTCTATTCTTTTCTCTATCCGTTTTCTTTTCTCTAGAAAGTATTTGTTTGTGATGAATGATAAAAAATGCAAAAAACGAATTCCAGTAGCAACCATGCAGCACACGCTAGCAACTTCTCCGAGCATCTTAGCAACTGCATTTTATTTTTGTTCCTGTGATTGATCATGATATGAGATATGATGCCTTGCTCTCCTGTGAGAAGAGAAGCACTTTTTATTCTCTTAATGAGTGCGGAAGATTGCCTGCGTTATTTGTTGTCTCTAATTAAGTTTCAAGCGAGTCGAGGAGGTTTTCTCTTTTTAGACTTGTATTCTTGGCCCACAGTATAGAAAGAACGAAGAGCTGTTATTAAACTGTCTTATAACTGAAGATAAACTGTCTATCTGAACAGAGGGGGAGGCTTGGCTCTTTTCAAAATGTCTTTGACTTAAAGTCTGGCGGAGGGTGCGGCGCATATCGATTTGAAAAGCATTTGAATGGCAGTGGGAGTTTTATACCATGCCTTATGTAACGTGATTAATGGCGGTAATTATGAGGTGACATCATGATTTTATAGCACGTCCTTGTTTTTGACCAACTATTTGTGACGTTCTCTTCATTTTTCTCTCCTGAAGGTCTGTGGTCATTTTCCGTGTCCGAGCTGGCTGTCCCCGGGGTGGAGATCGGTCGTCTCTTGGCAACGGATGCAGATCTTGGGGAAAACGCTCGGATGGACTTTACGATGGTTGACGGAGAGGCGGGAGACACGTTCAATATAACCGGACTGAACCAAGAGGCTGTGATTTTACTAAACAAGGTGGGTGAGCGGAATACAAATGACATTGTATCTTAAACCTTTATTCAGATTTATGGACTTGGGACTTTGACCTGAAAGATGTGATGCATCTTTTTCGTCTTTTGTGTAATATAATGAGCAACAAAAACCAAATTGTAGGCGGAGACCTCTTTAGACACTTGAGAGGGGCCTGCTAGAAATATGGACCTAGTAACACCTTAGCGACTACATAGGAAACACAATTAAAAAACACTCTTGTGCATCACAGCAGCTGTATAGCAACGCCTTGGCAACCATCCAGAACTACCTAGCAACCAACAGAGGCAATGTATTCAATTCATTTAATATTGTCTTCTTCAATTTATACATTTTTATATTTCCACATTGTTCAACGCAGCTTTACTGTAAAACATGTGAGAACAAAATTAAACAGACCTAGAATAAAGGAACTATAAAGAAAAGCTATAAAAGAAACAATAACTAAATGAATTTAATTAACTTTAATTGAGTTCAGATGTAAATAAGAGTTAATCTGTGCTGAAAGCCTCTGCCAGCAAACATGCGTATTAGTGCCGGCGGAAGAAAGTTTAACCTGCAGTCCCTCGGGAGGCTTCACCGCGGCATGTACAGGCACCAGTTTATTTCACCAGAAACTCTGCACGGATAGACAAACGTGCATTTGAAATATAAAGCACCAATTCGCACGGAACTAATTGAAAAGTGGAGAGATACACATTTTAGCTGATCCAAAATACGCACTGTGAAATATGAATAGCAAGCTATTTTCCGCCCTGATAGCTGCTTATAAAGACAGATGTGTGTGCATACTACACATGCGGGTATGCGTGCTAGTTAAAGACACGGGGACTACAAACAGTAAAGGAGAGGCATGCATTAAAAAGCAGAATGTGGAGGTTGCAAAGAACAAGAGGAGCGCTCGAGTCACGGTGAGGGGGGTGCATGTACGAAAAGCAAATTAGACAGAGCGCACAGAGACTGATGCTGCTGAGTAACAAGAGAGTGAGCGAGTAAAGGAGATGCTGATTAACACGTGGCTGCAGCCCAAGTGACAGAGCTTTTCATCTGCGTGTTAGCTGCACTGAACGCTCCTCGCTCATGCTGTTACAACCACTGCAACACCACCGATACCAGCAACATACAACTGACTGCAGCTACTGCACCTACCGCAGGCACAGTTTTTCAATAAAGTCCACTTATACTGTCGAGATCATATTTTTTCAAGGGTTTGGTCCGAGGGCTGGGTTATATATTGAATATTGCATATTATTGAGATTTCTATGCAAAAGATATAAAACGACTGCTGAACAAGAATTAGAAATACGGTGGAACATGAATAAAGAGACGGCACCAGGAGGCAGTTCCACTTTGACGTGACAGAAGGTGGTTGTGCAACTGATTTATTTCATCATCTAGATCATCATTTACATGTGTGCATTTAATGAAAAAGTAGTAAGTGGTCACTAGGTCTATGTCTTCTTTTTTATTTTATTTTCAAATAATGATGTATGGCAAAAAATGTAATCACAAAATATGGAGATATGTGGTTACGGAAGGACAGATGAAACAAATTTAAGAGCATATTAACAATGATTTTAGAGAATGAAATTAATGTTTTAAACCTTTTGTAAATGACTTAAAAATGATAAAATGATAAAATGATAAAAATGAAAAAATGGGAAAATATCATTGTGATGACTTTCAGAAGGTTTTAATTCATCTGATAAATGATTGACAGCCAATCAAATGTTCACTTCAATTCATAAAGCTCGCTCATTTACTCTAGCGTACAAGCTTAGAATAAATATAACATTATCATCCGTTGATGTGGACGCAAATATAGTTATCATTATATTTATTGTTCTAAGTGTCCTTAAGTGTCTGTGTAGATCCTCTCGGAGTATTTTACTACAATCATACAGACTATTAAAAAGCATTGACAATCAGTCTTTTCATAATAAACTTCTTTAAATAATAATCCATGTTTACTCAAACGTAATCTTGCATGTCAGTCCCATCCCTCCTGTGGTTTACATCTAAATGATTATGTTTCATCACATGCATGTGTCTGTAGTTCACTGATGGAAACAGTGTGGTGGATTTATAATCTCATCGTGAACAGAAGTTTCTGGACCTACATGCATGAGTGACTCCTAACCTAATCTCACCAGAGCAAAGCCTGAAGCTGTGGAAGTTATGCATCCCAGACACATGCTATTTTTGACTGTCTATATGTTTCTACGGAGGTTTAGAGATGAGACGAATATGTGGGAGTTTTCAATTCTCGCTGAAATGAAGAGATATTTTAGAAAACCTTCCTCCTGCTACCAAATACAGTATAGAGAAACCCAGTGTGTGTGTTTTAATAAGGATGTGCTTTTTTGTGTTGAAATAGGCCGTCGACTACGAGCGCCGCAGCACGTATTCTCTCGCTGTGGAGGTGCAGAATCCAAACATCGACTCACGGTTTTTGAGACGGGGTCCGTTTAAGGATCGGGCTATGGTGCGGGTGACGGTTCTGAACGCGGATGAGCCTCCACGGTTCTCCCGTGCCCGGTACCGACTCGACGTGTCTGAAAACTGCCCTCCGGCTTGCGTAGTGGGGAGAGTGGCTGCCATCGACCCTGACACAGGCCTCAGCAACAATATTAAGTAAATATGTATTTCTATACTCGTCTCTCAGTTTTGTGTTCCAGCAGGATGTGTGTGGGCTGGTTTTACTTTCATCTGGCACGCTTCTCTGTTTAAATGAGTTATTGACTTGAAATGACTCGCTCGCTCCCGTACATCTTCTAATCCGCCTGTCCTCCTATTACCTGTCTTTTCTCCTCACAGGTACTCCATTGATCCCGAGTCAGACCCCGAGGCGCTGTTCCGTATCACCACCGACAACGGTCTCATCACCACGGCGATGGAATTGGATCGAGAGCAGGACCAATGGCATAACATCACTGTCATCGCCACACAGAGAGGTAACCACACCTCCCCGCCATTACTGTTAAAGGAACACGGGCGTCCGGCAATTTCACACGGGCAGTGGCGTGTAATTGTGCCACAGAGAAGCTATTACTTGAGACCCGGCCGGGGACACGAAAGCTCACGGATGACACGGACAAACAGAGATGGAAGAGAATGGGATAATGGCGTGATAACTCAAATTGCTTTTGGAGCTCAGTCCCCCGCACGGTTTTCCACCTGAGGTCAAGGTCACCAGATTTAATTCTTAAAACATCTTAAAAGTGACCCCTAAAAGGCATTTACATCTTATATTCTGTCATGATTATCAGTTTTTGGGCAAGCCAGCGTGTGATAAGTGTGGTTCTGTTGATTGCGTTATATAACATTATATTCAGAACAGCAGATGAGCACATGATGGTGTTCGTGCCACTTCGGGTCATGATGTTGAGCAAAGACCCCGCTGAAGACGCGAATTACGTCATTTCTGTTACACAGTCAGTTAGGTCGAGCTGACCTACTTGCGGTGTAAAAGCTTTCTGATTTCTAACTTTACCCATAAGGCTATTCTCTTCTCTTCCACAGACAGCCCAAGCCAAACTTCCAGGGTAGCGGTTTCCATAGAGACGCTCGACCTCAACGACAACCCCCCCGAGCTCGACCGACAATACAGCACCGCCGTGTGCGACTCCAGCAACACCGGACAGGTCGGCCCGTTTGACTTGTGCTTTGACCTCAGTTGACCCCTACAATGAAGCTCTAGACAGTTCTATCCATTGGTACCAATTAGCTAAAGACTGTGCCTGAAAACTAGTATAATTTAGAGTCCCTGTGAGCCGGAAGTTGCGATCGTTTTTACTTGCGTATTTTGACTCATTGCCGAGTGAAATGGGAAAAACAGTGGGCGTGGCTTTCGTCTTCTCTGCGATTTGATTGGATGTATGCCCAAGCGTTCTAACATTCGTCATTAAAAATGGATAGTCATTTCAGGACGGAAGTACTTTTTCAGATTGTAATTGAAGATTATGAGGGCACACAGTTTTTAAAATGAAAATGAACCACATTAATAAACTATTTACAATAAACGCTGCAATATTTTAGGAAAAAATTGGCATTGTTATTTTTTATTTCACTGGGACGTAAGGTCATAGAAGAAAGACATTTGGATAAAACAACTGCACTGCTTTGTGGAAGAAGACGCTGAACAACTTAAATAAAATGGCAGACATTGCTTGTCATTGTTTTCATTTGCTGAAAATATTTGCATACTAGAGGAATAATATTGAACAAATTAAGCCGTTACAAGGGAATTAATAAACAAAGAAACACCGGTTTGTACTACAATAACTGTGGAAATTTATAGTGTAAATCTTCCAGTCTCAGTTGCATAAGATTTTATGAAATGAGAAAAGTAAATACAAGTATTAAAACAAAAATTTTGACGAGTAATCTAAAACTGATTTATGCAACCGGCCCCGTATCCTGCAGAATCTTATGACCTTGAGTTCTTTTATGAAACTTTTCAGATAATGAAGGACACATCATTTCATTCAAATCTCTTTTTAATAAGCAAATTAAATGACTTTCATTCTTTGCCTAAAATTTATTCCTTGACTAAGGTTAACAGTATATTCCCTTTCTGTCGGTCTCTCGACGTTGTGTCAAGAACGACAGATGGGGTTCGCCCTTGAGAACCAGTCGACTACTATAGAAAAGGCCAATGAAATTTGGCGAATGAAATTTGCATGCCGGTCTCCGCCCCCGGATGTCCGGTATAAAAGGAAGCAGGCGTGCAGCATTCATTTACCTCTTGTTCTTCAGAGCCTTCGCTCATGACTACGAGCAAAACAAATTCAACGCATTCTTCTTCTACATTGCCGGATCTACGACGTAGAGAAGCGGATCATTCCTACCTGCAGCCACCTTCCCCTGGGCGTCTCGGTGGTTCTGGAGATGTTAGAGATTTTTTCTAAAAAGGTCCTTTTAAGGACTGAGCATGTCCTGCTGTTCTCTTGGGTGTGGTACTTTCATCGAGGAGGGGGATGGACACGATCGCTGCGTCGAGTGATGACGCCCTGCTGCCGACGCACCATGACCCCCTGGTCTTCCATGACCTTTCGACAGACTACGGTCCCCCTGGGCAGGTTACGAGGCAAGTCTCTCTTCAGTCGTGGACCAAAAGTCCCCACTATTCCCTTTCTGGGGCCAAGTGTTGAACTTGCAGGTGCTCCCCATCGGGGAGGAAGACCCAACCCCATTCGTGTTGTGTCAAGTCCGCGCACTGCGCCTCCACCTGGACCGCACGCAGAGCTCAGAAGCTCTGACCAGCTCCTTGTCTGTGTTGGAGGACAGCAGAAGGGGAAGGCTGTCTCCAAGCAGAGGCTGGCACACTGGGTCTTGGATGCCGTAACGACAGCATACCGATCTCAGAATCTCCCATGCCCATTGGCAGTGAGGGCTTACTCCACACGGGGTATAGTCACCTCCGAGGCACTGGCCAGAAGCGCCTCTCTAGCAGACATCTGTAGAGCTGCGGGTTGGGCTACGCCCAAACACCTTCGCAAGGGTTAACAACCTTGGAGTAAACCCGATGTCAGCCCACGTCCTGCGTGGCGACATGTAGGACTGGCATCCAGGGGGGCGTATGCCTGCGAAAGCACCTGTCCACACTCCAGTAGGTTGTGTCAGTGTGCTATCTACCTCTCTTCTTACCCAAACGTATGGCTAAGAACAGGTATCTCACCATCCTTCCTTCTTACCCAAATACTGATTAAGAACAGGCATTCCATCCATCACTAAGCAAGCACCCCCTGGGGGTTGGGCTGGGCAGAGCAGCCTTCCTCCTTAGGCTGGTACTCCATATGAACTATCACAGATAGCTCTAACCAGACCTAGTGCTACCGGACGTTTGTAACACCCCCTCCGTGGGCTGTTCCATCCGATGTATCCTCATGAAATGGTTTCCACTCATGGTAACCCATGATCTTCCCCATGTGGACCTCCACCTCGCTGTTAATTACTCAGCCCGCACGTTCCATGCATTCTCCTCCAAGGACGAGACCATACCTATGTCCACCGTATTCCTCTGCAGCGCATACCTAATTAAGGAAGTTGCGCTTACCCGGTGTAAACCCGAGCCGGACGGCCTCTCGCCAGTAGAGAGCTAAGGCTCCGTCCGTGAAAGGTTACCGGTCAGGGCTGTACCCATCTTTCTCCAAGAAAGCTCTGGAACCCCCCGACCACCACACTGGAAGGTTACAATTTCGCGAAAGCTTCGAGCTGACACGCCCAGGCTTGTTACCGTCGCTTCGCTAGAGATTGTGACGCGATACAGCGTTGTGGTGTTTTCCATAGGTAACTCCATCTGTCATTCTAGACACAACATCGAGAGACCGACAGAAAGGGAACGTCTTGGTTACGTTTGTAACCTCAGTTCCCTGATTGAGGGAACGAGACGTTGTGTCCCTTATGCCACAAACACGTATCGTATTCTGCTGCAGTCGTGAGAGGCTCTCAAGCTCTTCAGAACAAGAGGTAAATGAATGCTGCACGCCGGCTTCGTTTTACACCTGACATCCGGGGGCGGAGGCCGGCAATATAAATTTCATTAGCCAAATTTCATTGGCCTTTTCTATAGTAGTCAGAGTTGATTGGTTCTCAAGGGTGAACCCCATCTGTCGTTCTCGACACAACGTCTCGTTCCCTCCATCAGGGAACTGTGGTTACAGACGTAACCAAGACATTTCGGGGATTCTCAGCAGTAACATGTACAACAGTTCGGTGAACACTTATCAAGAGACCAGAACATCATGGAGAACGAGAGAAGGCCAGTCGTAGATGCTGTAAACATCAACGAGTTTTCCAAACATGGCCAACACTATGCAGATGTCTTTGTCTTTTTCAATTGTGCTACTTTTACAATTTTAATGTTTCAGTTTACACAACAGGACGTAACATTTGATATTCCCACATGAGTATAATTCACGAACAGACTTTGACTGTTCCTGTCATGGTTCCACCTCTCCTTGTCAGGTATTTCTTGGTTTAGAGGTGGAATCATACAGAATCCTCTGTTTCATGTGGGAGAGAGACGATTTCATCTCTCTCTTGTCTCGTCATCGTTCCTACCCTCCTGTTCCCTAGTTTGTGTTGATTAGCCTTCCTTGATTGTAATCCCTTGCACCTGTTCCCTCTTGTTATCTTCCCTATAAGAATCCTCATGTTTCATTGTCCTGTGCGCGTTCATTGTTTGAGGTTTGACGTTGTTGTATGTCTTACCCTTGCTGTAGCTGTTTATACCGTACCTTGTTGCCTATTTGGATGTTCCTTGTTCCTGTTTCGTGTTCCCCAGTCTAAGTGAGTTTAGTCATTGTTGTTCAAGTGTTTTGGTTTTATAGTTTAGTTAGTCCGTGTCCTTGTTTGTTTTGTAATATATATTCCTGCTCCTGTTTTCCCCTGCGTGGGTTTTTGTTTCGTCCTTTTGTCTTGTTATATATTTAAATAAACCCCATGTTAACCCCTTCATCCCTGTGTTGCCTGCAATTGGGTTCTCTCTGAGACATATCCTGACAGTTCCAATATGGCGGGCAACTTACAAATAGCGACCCACAGAAACAGCTACTAATGGGGCATCTGTGTATCAATGTTATGTTATTATTGGTTTTGTAGAATGAGCATCTGCTGCAATATCTCTCCATAATCTTTGTCAATATGTGTTTCAGGTGGTTCAGGTGATCCGGGCAGTAGATAAAGACCGAAGCAGCTTCAACTCTCCCATTCACTTCAGCATTCCCCCGGACTCCAGCAGTGCCCTCAACTTCTCCATCAGAGAGAGGGGAGGTGCGCTCTTCATCTCCTTCATCCGTCTTATCTTCCTCCCGGTCTCTGTCCAGACGTATATCCACCTTCATTATACTCATCCATTTGTCTTTTTGTCACACTCTGCTTTGCTGAACGCGCCAAACTCCCCTCAGTATGCTCTGCAGTCTCTCTCTTTCATTCCTCATTCATTTATACAGTATTCTCAGTCCTTTCATTGATTTAAGAACCGTTCACCCACCAATGAAAACTCTGTCAACTGTGTTTTTCTGTTTTTCCCTCACATGGCATTCCAAACCTGTATTCTCATATTTATTGTGTGCAGAACGGATTAAAATGTATTTATGCTAGTATATTATAAATATTTGAATAATATTCTTTTGTACTTTGCTATTATATTAATATGTTCAATTTGATTTTTTTTTAATTAAAATTTACTTAAACAAAAAAAATAGAATAAAATTATTATTTATTATAATATATTAGTAGTCATTTTTTATTATTGTAGTATGTAGTAGTATCATTGTAGTAGTATTTTTCTTTTTTTTATTATTTAATTAGGGCTGTACAATATTACAGAAAAATGCTATATTACTTGCTAAGTAATGTGATATACCATATGCGATACGAAAATGCTTCACATTTGATAAATCAATCCACAATGTTTTTTTTATGTAAAATAATATAGTTGAAAAAACAACCACGTTACTTTGATTAACTTTAACTATGATTACACAGATTACAAACTTTTGTGAAGAAAAAAATTGAGTAAAGATTCTTTTCTGTTGCACAAAAAGAGAAAAAACAGCATACAGATCTGGAACTAAATTATAATAATAAGTAAACAGTGACAAATTGTCATTTTAACCCCTTTAAAAAAAAAAAGATTGGTTCCATAACGGTTCACGTGACTAATGAACGTTTGAATTTCAACTCCTTCCAGACCACACGGCGAGTCTTCTGCTGTTGTCATCCCTGAAGCCTCTTCCCCGCTCTTCCTCTTTACTTACTCTAAAAATACCCATAATACTCCGTGACGGTGCGTCAGACCTCAGGAGCACAGGAACGATTACCGTTACGGTGTGTCCCTGCCAGAATGGAGGAATGTGGGCAGAAGAACAGAAACGTCAGCCGGGTGAAACAGACAAACCGTCGCCGCCGGACTGGGAGAGGCAGGCCGTGTGTTTGTCCTCACCGTCCAGCTCTTCGCTGTTGGGCTTCAGCTCGGCCGCCATGCTGGCCATTCTGGCCTGCGCTTCCACTCTTCTGGGTCAGTGTGGATTTCCAGAGCGTTTCGTCAGTGATTTCATTGCCCTGGTCTTATGCTCACCTTCTCTACACCCGACTGGTTTAATGATCTGTTGTAGCTGCATCTGTCTATCACTTTCTCTCTTCATCTGCCGTTGCCTGCTGGCTTGTCTTGAAATTGCTGCTTTTTGTGCATCTGTGTGTGTCTGTCGTTCAAACTATGCCAACCCGCCTTGTGGTTTCCGCTCTGTTTGTCATTTGGGTTTTCTAATGAATGTGTTGCTTCATCTCAGTACTAAGCCAGTCATAATGTACATCGATGAGTTCTGACGGCATCATATGGCATTTCAGATTGTGGACATCCCCCACCCCTAACATTGATTTAAGTTTCCAACTCCAAAAACAAAAGTTCTGTCATCACCCCACCCCCCCCATGTGGATCAAATCCTGTATACGAGTCTTTCTACAGTGGAACAAAAAAGAAGATATTTTGAAAAATGTCTCAGTGGTATTTTGTTTATACAATGAAAGTCAAAGGGTTGGATCCACAACATTCTTCGAAATATCTTCTGTTCTGCAATAAACAGAACAGAATTACATAAGTTTTTGTAATAAACTTATACAGGTTTAAAATGGGTGAATAAATGATGAAAGAATTGAATATTTTTGGGTGAACTCTTTAACAGACATCGACCTCGGCCAAAATGGATTATTGTGTTTTCAGTTTTATTCCAAATATTGCTTTAGGTTTGCAGGCTGCTGTTTAATTATTTAATTTGAACGAATTGAGTTATTTTTTTAACTGGGTTAATTATGTAACATGAATATATAATGCTCTATATAATTAGATGTAATCCTTCATATTAAATATAATCATATTTTAATGTTTAAAATGGCTTAAAGTTTAATGGTGCAGTATAACACATTTTTAGTGCCCGTTCCTTTTAGCAGTGTTTTATCGTACACTTGCATTTATATGTGTGCATTTGGCAGATGCTTTTTATTCAGTTGTGTGTTTCCTGTATTTGAGCTCAACCTCTACCAATTAAACTAAAATTATGATTGCTATAAACTCATAAACATATGTTGAAATAACTTGTCTCTCTCGCCCTACAGTGGTGGTGGTGCTCTCTCTCTCACTACGCAGACGGAAGCGAGACACTCAATCTCCGGTGGAAGATGATGAGATCAGAGAGAACATCATCACGTATGATGACGAGGGCGGCGGGGAAGCGGACACGGCCGCTTTCGACATCGCGACCCTGAAAAGTGCCCCCCAGAGCATGAGACAGGCACAGCGCCTCAGAGACAGCAAGAACATGTTAGTGCACTCGTATGTTTGCAAGCATGTGTGTGTTTGTTTGCATTGACTTGGACACAAGAATAGATGCAGCATTTCATTATTTGAATTTCATCTCCATGATTTAATGCCGACACCGTTTGATCTTTCAAGTCATGGTATTTCCTTGAAATTCACTTAGAAAATGTCAAATGTCATTAGGCCGGGTGTAGCACTCAGCTGAAATATTAGCTGACATTCAATGTTGTTTTAAGCAGCATCTTACTTTACTTTTATTCATGTGTTTTGATTATTTTCAAGGTTTACATTCATCAGTATGTGTGTTTTAAACTCATGACCTTTGCGTTGTTAATGCGATGCTCTACAGGAAGAGTTGCGTGAGATATGACTGCTCTGTACATTGGGGTGCAGTTCAATGAGCCTTTATGATGCCAATCTGGCAGCTGTTTCAGTGCAAAGTTCATCTGGTTAATATTTATGCTATTGAAACAGGGGGTCAGGGTTTGGCTGGTTAACCTCAGCGGTTAACCCCTCCTGGCACACGCTTTGAATTCACTGCTAGCAAAAAACAGCCATGTTGCATTTGATTTAGCTGTGCGTTCTAAAACATTATTTTTACACGCGACGTGTAATTCAAAAACATTGTATTACTGTAGATGTTCCACAGCTCTGTCAAATCGATTTTAGTCACATGGTATTTACAGCTGAGACGATTGGCTCATGAACGTTTCCAAAACAAAATGGCCATGAATTGAAGATGGCAGCGTCCAGGTCACGTTCTCTCGGGGCTGCGTTTGAAAAACTGCTATGGGGATGAAGGAAAATGTTTAAAAAGATCTCTCTAGTTATGTTAGATGAAACCCACTCTGTCTTCTGGCTTATTTTTCTTTCTAAGCCTTTTATATTTTAATATCCCTGTAGAGTGTGATTAAAGAATTATTGCAACTAACAATTTTAAAATGACACTTTAGCATTTTTGTATCATTACTCAAGGGCTCAAACAAATTTACTAACATATTAGTAACTCAAAAGCATCTAGTACAGGATATTAGTTCTTGTCTGAGTTGTTGTGCGCTAGTTGCAAAAAAACATGATTTATGATCTATTTCCGGCTGTCTTTTCATCTGTTGGCCTGTTTATCTGTATCTGTCTGTCTGTCTCTTGATTCGTCTTTCTATTTATCTGTTCTTCTGTCTACACTGTAAAAAAAGACTGGAGTCAACTTACAATAATAAAGCAACCTATCACAAGCACACACAACACAACAAACAGAGACTGAAGTCCACCCAACTTGAAATGTATTTTTAAGTCATTAGTTGTCACAACATAGTCAATGTTAACTATTGAACAATAAAAAAAATTGGAACATAAATAGAACATAAATAGAAACTATAAATTGGTTTATTTATAAATAAAATGTTTGCATGTTTACACACAAACCTCAACCATGGCAACAATCAAAAACTATCATACATTAAAAAACTCTAAACACAACAGACAACTAACAGTAATAACAAGATTAAAGCATAAATTAAGCCAGCAAGAACTAAAACACGAATCTTTAAAAAACAAATAAGAAATAAAGAATTGAACAAGTAGCAGTGCATCTTCGGAACTTTCAAACTCTTGCAATTTTGTTTGTTCAGAATACACTTTTTTGTAAGTTGGGCAAACTGTCTGTTGCACTTTGGCCAAAAACTTGGGAATCTAAATCCAAAATAATCTTCGTTAGAAACATGTTTTGGCTTATTTTGTTTAGTATATGCAAAACAATCATTTTACTCCTTTAACAAGAAAATCTATGTTCAAGTTACTTATTTTTTTTGTTGGGAGATCATTCAGCAAGTTGGATTTTTTACAGTGTATTTGTCTGTTGTTATACATACAATCATACAAATAAAACATTTTTCTTCACTTTTTTAAATTTTACACTATTAGGTATTCTCAGGATAACCTGGATAGTCTGAGGACATTCAGCTGGGGTCAGAGTTTGGGTTTGGATCCACGTCGGCCCGTCTCAGCTCCTCTCTACGGCCGGTACTGCTACAGCATTCAGACTCTTCCAGCTTCAAGAAACAGACTCTGGCAGTTCAACTCCGGACTGGACCTCGCCAAACTGGCATACGTTCTACCCAGCAGCCGGGACCAGCCCAATGGTGCTTTAGAATCCGGCTGTGTGTTCATCAGCAAGAGCACCGATGGATCAGAACATAAAGGAACAGAGGGATCCACGGAGAGTATTCCCAAAGAGAGCGAAACAGGAAGTGAGATCGTCTCAGAGAGCCACACAACAAGTCAGGTAAACCTACATTTTTTACGCTTTCTATTTTCTTTATAAATGACTTGATTATCAAAGACAATGAACACAATGAAAACTTTGCGTGTCACAAGCTTCTATAATCGAAACCACAAATCAGTGTTTAGTAACTACATTAATTATAATAAAAAATGCAAACATATTTATAGAATATGACTGTTGTTGGCTTTTTAGACCAAAGGTTAAATGCTCAGTTGTACAATAAGTCTTGGTCAACTTTTTGTTAAAATCCTCAGATACATACAAATGTATGTCAGGGTTAAAACCCTGACATACATTTGTATGTATCTGAGGATTTTTCAATAAAAATTAAAGGTTAAAATATAGGCTATAAATCACATTTTATTTCATATATTTTATATTTTGAATGTGAATATTTTACATTACATATTATTATATTTTTGTATAATTTATATATATTTGTATGTGTATACAGTTTTTATTTATTTATTTTAACTCACCATGAAATCAGAATTGACAGTTGAATTGTTGTAGTCGATTATACATCACAACAGACAAGAAAAGACCATCACAACTCACCTTTCATGATGACTTTATAGAATGGCCTAAAAAACACATTGACAGCAAAAGCTGCTTGACTCTGTAAAAGCTTAACATTTGAAACATTCCCATCTCCTCATCGTCTACTGTCATGTTTTCTCTGTCAGTCTGACCAGGTTTTGTTCATGAAGAGCTCCAGTCAGAGCGGGTCCTGCTCAGAGGCGTCTCACAGCAGTTCTGCGGGACACAAACCCGTCTCATCTCCTCACTGCTTAACCACATCCGCTTCTGTTTCTACCGTCACCACGGACGATTCGACCGCTGCCTCGACTGCGGACAAAAACTCAGATGTTCATCTGCTCATCAACACCAACCAAACCACATCCAGCCCTGGCACAACAGACATGCCCTTCAGAACCATGGAGGGCACATTGCTGAGAAGCGGCGGAGAAATAACTTCGCCCGGGACGTCTTTTCTGTACCCAGAGGCTGCCAAATTAATGGGATTGTATGGGTCAGGAGGACAGAACTATGTGCCACACCTGGTGATGTCCCTACCTGGAGGGGCGGGGCTGTATGACAGGGGGTGGGGCTTGAGAAATGGGAAGGTGGGGCAAGCGAACTCTGGAAAGGCAGGGGTCGATTCTCTGACAAACAGAATGGGCGACTTTCTGCAACACCGGCTAGCCCTGGTGACCTTCGACCCCATGCAGCCGCCATACGACTCGCTGCAGACGTATGGACTGGAGGGCTCCGGCTCGCAGGCCACGTCCCTCAGCTCCCTCGAGAGCGAGCCTGAGAAAGACGCGGAGGGCGAGAACGACGGTTTGGAGAAATGGGGACCCAAGTTTCACAGATTGCTTGATATTTTTAGAGAACATGCGAAGGAAAAAAAGGAGAAAGACAAAGGAGCGGACGGATACCAGTTAGGAACGCCAAAAGAGGCGGAAGAAGATGACAAGATAAGAAACTGAGGAGAGGCGAAGTGCGAGACAGAAGCGAGAAAACAGGATGAAACGAGTGAATCAAATGAGAAGGAGCCGACGGAGGAGAAAAACGCAGAGGCAACAAAGGAAATGGACGACGGGAAGAGAGAGTGAAGGGAAGAGAGGACCAGAGATGCGATGTCATGTCGTGGGCATTCAAAAGCAATAAGTGCTGACAGGAGCCAATGAGCACAATCTGGACAAGAGATTTTTATGCAGACCTGTCAAGAACCGTAGATCACTGAACCAAATCTTATATATGTCTTATATAAGTCACTTTCGCAGTATCACATGCGTTTATTTGACCAATCACACACATGTTCATTTGTACATTTCTGCCACACGGACTGGTGTCAGATCTCGGACCAAAATTTAGGGATGATGTATAGTCAACTGATCATTACATTGACGGCCAGGAGGTTTATCTAGATTGACTATACATTCTTATTCTTCTTATACGGCTGCGTACCAAATAAGTCAATTAGTGGTCACGAAATTTTGATTTCAGTTTAAATAGATAAGAAGCGATGGGTTGAGTTTGAGCCTTTTGTTTTACAGGTTGGGTACTATAAAATTTTTTGAATGCAGAATGATGTGTTTCAGTGAAAATTTAGAATTTTTAAGAGCTGCTGTGAAATAAGGCCAGAAACATGACTTAAGGTCGATTGGGACACTTTTGGAAGAGCACAAAAGGTTTGCAAAAGTGACATTTCATTTTACACTCAAAGATTGAAAGTTTCAGATAGGTCGTCCGGTTGTGCTGTTTGGAGTCTTGTGAATTTCTCTTCATTGTTTTTTATGAGGCATATTGCCTGTAAGTTATTGATGATGACATTATTAGACTTATTTTCTTCATGTACAGCTCACAGTATAAACAGGCCATGTGATGCTCGTTCCGGTACAAATCGAGCGCAGCACAAACACATTAACCGTCCGTGTTACCAAAAACTCTCCCGTTACACTAAAGTGAATTATTCACACCGGCTCGTCGAGCCAAAGTTATGAAACATGTCATTTTTGAAATATTGATTTCAGCCCTGCGAGCTGCATTGTTTGAAAATGTGTCTTCTGAAATATGTACAACCGCAGACAAATTCATATTTAATCTTGAGTATTAATAAGAGATCGCTCTTTTACGCAGTTTGTAATGGAGAGAATAGATTTAAAATTGGCTCGATTGAAGGTTTTTTTACTAGGTCACAGTAATCACAAACATAATGGAACAACAACACAAAAAGTTATTGTGCATGGCTTACTTTATTTATTTTTTAAATGTGTTTTAGTGATTCCAAGATTATTTATCTGATGATTTTTAACATTCACACGTATTTAACCCCCTTCAGTTTGTTTTGAGGACCTGAGCCTATGCAACCAAAGCCCCGAGACAATGAACTTTTGAACTGAATGCCAATTGATTTTTCCTCCCTATATTTTTTTCTGTAAATTGTTTATAGGAAAATATAAAGTATGTTTTCATGTACAGATGTAAATATCATCGGAGAAAGCTTTTTAGACGTGAGTGTTTGTCTGTAAATGTTCATTCTTAAAGCCCACAAGAGGCAGATTCACTGAATTCCAAGGTGTATGATCTTATGAAGTGTCATCAAATGCTCAATAAACGGTACAGTGAACTTTCACAAACTTGGAAACTTCTTCACACGTTCACATTCAGCCACATCTCACAATATAAAAAAAAAAGAAATAAAAACCTTTTCCAAATAAATAACCATACTCTCTCTCGACAGGAGTTGACATTGTAGAAACCTGGTAACATGGTTAAGCCTTTCTTCTATTATTGCCTCCCTATGATGAATCGCTTTTTTCCTCACTCTTGTAAGTTTCTTTCATCTGTAAAACAAAATATATTAGATTCCAAGTCTTTCCAAGCCACACGATAGCTAAGGTGAACAAGTTCTGCTGCATTGCATCGCATTATAAATTATAAGGGTGTTTATTTAAACAAAGACACAACATTATTGTCTGTGCCACCAAAGGTATAAAAGAGACTTTATCTATCACATTCCTTGTAATTGTATTATAAAAGTTCCTATATTGGTAACATCTTGGTTTTTCATAGCTAGACATAAATGAAAGCATGCATTAGTTATGTAATGTATAAGATCCTTGCTTGTGGATGTCAAATTCATGAAAATCATGGCTCTTACAGTTTTAATGTTCTAAAATATTAACATTGATTAAAAAATCCTATTTCACTCAAACCTATTAATATACATAATGGCTTAAATCAGACATGCTATTAGTTATTATAGATATAAGCGGTCTGTTATTTTTCTTTTACAGTTCATTTAAAACCTTTAAATTTGTGATGTTGGCTCTGGTTCATGACGATAATCCACTGCATTAATGTTTCAAGCTGGCGTTAATAATTGAAATCATTTTTAGAACCACCTACACAGCACTGACACGACACAAACCTCAGGTGATGTCTTCATATCTGACTGGTGATGTTCAGACAGAACGCATGTGCTTGCATTGCATTACTGTGTCAGATTTGATTTGTGTTGCTGCTGTCGATTTAATGAATGAATTTATTTACATCAATGCAGAAAGGATGCAGCTGAATGAAACAGAACGAATGAAACAATATTGATTTTAAAGTCAGTTTGTGGATTCTCTATTGAATTTTACACACAGTCGTTTTTCTCAGCTTTTCTTTGCAAGAGTGGTTCGGTGCAAGTTTTTTCGCATATTATATTTCAAAACCAGTGAGGTTTTTGAAAAACTTGAGAATGAATCTCTTTCAAGCTCTCGTTAGATGTTCCTCATATCTGGTGTTCAATTGCATTTAATTGCATTAAAAAAGAAAAATAAGAAATTTGTGTCTTTCCATTGACCTACATGTACTTAATTGTACTTTTATTTCCGACAGATGAAACTGAAGAACAGAAGAAAGTTTAGCTGTTAACCCGAGATGCGCGCTGAAGGCTTCAAGCCCCGGGACGAGTGATCCAGATCAAGCGCATCTTCTGTCTGTCTGTTGAACTGGAAGAGATGCTGCACTTTCGGCTTTTATCTTAACGGGTCGACACAGAATCACTTATTCAAAAGAGAGTCGAGACCTGGCAGGCAAAAGCACGCCATTAACAGTCTGAGGTGGAACGCCTTTAAATGAGCAGGGCGAGCGGTGGGTTTCCAGACCCTCAGCGATGTGGGCCACGGTACTCTCCACACTAAATTATTCAAGCAAACACACAAACCCTCCACAGAGAGATAAAAAGTTTTTAAAATTTGAAACAGCTTTACCTCCAAGACAGTATTACCTGCAATATCTACCCGAAAATTCACGCATGCAGCTCTTAAAGTGACAGTTCAACCAAAAAAGAAAATTCTGTCATAATTTTCTCACCTTCGAGTTGTTCCAAATCTGTATAAACTTCTGTTCTGATGAAAACTGAGAAAGATATTTGGACGAATGCTTGTAAACAAACAGTTCTTGTACCCCTTTGACTACTAGGAAAAATGACAATGTTAGTCAAAAGTGACCGAGAACTGTTTGCTGTCCTACATTCTTCAAAATGTCTTCTTTTGTGTTCAACAGAACAGTATTTTTTGAATCTCAAGTGACGTAAATTAGAAGGCTTGGCCGGTGCATCCGTTAGCTCCTCCCCTTCGACTGTCAGTCTGCTGCCAGTTTCGTTTAAAAATGAAGCAGCTGTTTTTAAACATCCAATCAATTCGCAGTGATAAACGAAAGCCACGCCCACTAAGTAAAAACAATCGCAACTTCTGGTTCACGGGGACTTTAAATGGCAATAACATTTATCACATGACATATATAACCCAGTTGATTGGTTCATGAAATCTTTCCAAAACTGAACTGCCCTGCGTTCCAACTGGGATATATCGCCCTCCAAATGGCCCTTCGGAGTGACAGCAATCATCGCCGCCATACTGTAGGGTTGTTCCAAACCGAAGTGCTCATAACTAGCCACTTCAAAGTGCCCTTCAGTTGGGTACAACTGATGGTCACTTCGGGCTCCGATGATTCTTTGCGTGGTGACGTCATCTCCTTATGGGTGGGATGATGACGCAGAAGGGCACTTCAAGAAACTGTTGTATGGTCCCTTTCACCCTTTAACCCCTCAAAGCTCTGACACCGGAGGGTAAAACATTCGAAGGGTTTAGGGACCAGCTTAAGCTGAGTGGGCGTGGTTTAAGCACTGACAGCGGACACGCCCCCAATGTTTGAGAGTAGACAGTACTGCTCAATTTTTTATCATTCACATTCGTTTGGGGGGTTGATAACACATTTTCTATGGTGGGAAAGTTTTAGAAAAAACATTTATTATTGGTTCACCTGCATCACTCATGCAATAGTTGTTTTTTAACCTTTTTCATAATTTCATACTGTTTTTTGTAATTATGAATCAGATTAAAATTCAGGCTAACTAATTTTAGATCTTTTATCCATAAGTGCATTCCCTGGGGAACAAAGATCCTGTTTAAATCTTATCTTTTATTAAAAAAATGTAGAAGAACACAACAAGTAGAAAACATGTATAAAATCCATTTATTTTCCATATATTCTCTGTGTAGTATAATTTATAAAAGTCAAATATATTAATCATTTAAACACACTGATAACGTACAGTTAAAAGTTACTGGGATGCACGATAAATAATCATTCATATTGGTATTGATTTATGATGATATTTAGGCCGATACATTATAGCGGATAAATAATTTCCTCTGGTTAAACTTCTTCAGCTGCACACTGCTAACACTTAAAATACACAACAGTACTGTCTTTCTGTCATGATCATTCACCTATAGCTATCAGCAAAACATTGCTGATGTAGGTACAGTATGTCGATATTAACGAATGTGTAAATTATACAAACACAAGCATTTTGTTTGAATCAGATTGCTGTCTGAATGCTTTCAGTCTTAAGACCTGTTTGTGGCTGGTAAGAACATTTTCTTGCTCTAGAAGAACATCTATAATTTGTTTATTAAATAAAAAATATCCCAGAAAAGTTTGAAGGTTAAAAAATCGTTGACTAGTGTAAAGTAGTCTTGGTACATGATTTTCAGGGGGACAAAAGAACTAATGGTGACCTTGTTTTCTACAGTGAATGTTTAAAATGTCCAATTTTGCCTTTTGCTTCAGTCGTGGGAATTGTATATTAATATTTAGATACCATATACAGGCCATATTTATGTTATTGGCTTCCAGAATGATCGGTTATCGTTATCCGCCAAAATGTACATATCGTTGCATCCCTACTTACAACCATAAAACCAGATAAAAACAAGTGAACTCTGAATAAATATATTCTTTCTCCAGGGCAACAGATGGACGTCATTGCTTTCTGCTGAACTTTATGAGTTCACTTTGGACTAATTTAGAGGTGATGGCATTATGAACCAACACACAGTGAACACCTGGAAAAAACAGGAAGTGGTCAGTGATTCAGGAAAACAACCAACAACGTTCACAGTAACACAACTGCACAGTTTCAGACGTCTGGAAACATCATGAAGGAGAAAAAGACGTGGACTCACCTAGACCTCCAACCTCCACAATGTTCCTGTCCTCATCATCAAAAAACATCATGTCAGAAAACTGGACTCCACTGTCAGCTTTAAGCCTGGAGATAAAACACAGTCGTCAGACGGCTTCAGATACACACACACAGGTACTACAATATCTGCACTGTGAAGAAATCTATCTCTTTATATCTAAAACATAAATAAAATTATATAATTTTACTGGCTAAGTTTTTAGAATACATATCTAAATTTAAGTTGTACATACTTGTTGTCCTAATAGTAAAACTAATGATTAATTCATTTTTTTCTTGTCATCTAAATGAATACGAAAGCAGTACAGTGAAGTGTTGTGTGAAGAGCAGACTGACATTTAGGCAGCTAATTCTTTCTTATAACTCAATACTTTACCTTTTAAAGTGAGTGACCTTTGACCCGGGGTAGATCTCTTTGAAGGAAATGTATTGGTTGAGATTATAAAGTGACAGTAGTTGATTGGCTCCCTCCACTTCGCTGGTGCTTTGAGAAACAGAGAAAGGCCACAGATTTGACACATGCTGAATTAGAGGACATATTAATGATCTTCATATATAAATAATGCAGTAAAAATGAGTTTTTTTCTCTCTTAAGGTTAAGTTTTCTTAATTCCTACCCTAAATTTCAGTTTTATTTTTCAATGTCAGACCTATCCTAATGTGCATACGGAACCTTTAAATAAATCTTGAATGCTGTCGGCTTGTCAACAAAATTGTATGGGGAGGCAAATGAATAAATTGAAGTGAATTTGTCATTTTAAAAACTTAATTTTGTTGCAAACCTTGTGACAGTGTCATAACCTTGTACTTGAGCACAGTAGAGAATCGTGAGGTGAATATACTGACGGACAGACTGATCATCAAGTGTGAGATTTGAGTCCCGAGACCCATATTCAGGAAGTGATAGTCAAATGATCCGTACTTTGGAAATCTCACCGTGATGCAATGCCAATCTTGAACCCCTGACTGTGGAGTGAGCTCAGGATCTTTTCAGTATCCTGGAATATGGAAACTTTGGACCGGGTTGAATCTCGTACAGTGCCACTACAGGAAAACAGGAAGGATACATTAAACGACTGGATAACTTGAGGAAGAAAAGACAGTAGAAACGCCCCAGTAAGAGCAAGACAAACCTGTCATCTTTGTGAAAGGGCGGACAGACGTGTGTATCCACCCAAAAAGGCCAGAGGGTGTAATCTGATGAAATGTGAATAGCACAAAACACATAGAAGGACAACATGAAACATTTCAGTGGCTGGCAGAAATGTATGTTATTGTACACTACTGAACAAACAATATACTGTACATTCAAATGATTTACAGTAAATACAATTCCCACAATAAACGTAAAATCTATAAGAATTCCTGTGATTAAAAAACGTTGAACCACACAAAATATGACAAGAATTAGAACAAGCATTTCCTGCTTACTACATTAAAGCTGATCACAGAAATACTTTCACTTCTTAAACGAATCGTTACTTTAGGTTTAACGTTTAACGTCAAAAACTGATAACCTACCGAGATCGAACACTATTAACTTGGGTTTAGACATCTTTGACGAAGAGAAACTTCACCCGTCTCGAGTCAACTGACAGTAATATCACTGTTGTTCTCCAGCTTTGGGAAAGGCGATGAGCCGGGCGGAAGTAGCGTCGTGACGTAGGCATTACGTCACGCAGAAGGCTTGGAAAGGCTACGATTGCGTTTCGGTTTAGTAGATTTACAAGTTTTCATGATCCAATTCTGGAGCGATCATATACTTATTATACAATATTAATTGTGTAGCGCTTTCTAAAAAACAATGCTTATTAAAATCAGTTGTGAAAAATACGATTTGGTCGTAAATGCCCACGAGCAGGCCTACATGTTGAAACTTTATTTGAGAAACGAATCTTTCTGTCTTTCTGGTTCAGTGAACCTACAATGTGATATAATTCATTGTATTAATCTGCTTATTTAATAATGCCATATTCTAGTGTAGATCTGTAGACGTTTTGTGATATACATTGTTTTTGTTATATGTAATAGTAAGACTATTTATGTTTGCTATCATAAGAGAACTGGTTATATTATAATGCAGTATTGTAATGTAGAAGTTCAATAATTTGTTAAGTTTGATAAGAATATTAAACGTATTATTTTAGAATGTTATAATAAAATATCAATGTAACACTATTTGTTTGATAATGTAAGACATGAAAAGTCAGTGTTATTTAAAATGTCATAAATTTAATAGTTAAACTATATGTTTGTGATAATATATAATGAAGAGTTTGGTTCCAACATAAGATAACTCCGTTTTTAAAATGTTTAAAAAATCATGTTTTTTATTGTGCATTCCAATTGATATCAATCAAACTGCTGTTGGTATGTTTTAATTTAAACCGTAATAACTAAAAAAATACAGCTAACTATATATATATATATACACTCACCTAAAGGATTATTAGGAAAACCTGTTTCAATTTCTCATTAATGCAATTATGGTGGTGGTGTAATGGTGTGGGGGATATTTTCTTGGCACACTTTAGGCCCCTTAGTGCCAATTGGGCATCGTTTTAATGCCACGGCCTACCTGAGCATCGTTTCTGACCATGTCCATCCCTTTATGACCACCATATACCCATCCTCTGATGGCTACTTCCAGAAGGATAATGCACCATGTCACAAAGCTCCAATCATTTCAAATTGGTTTCTTGAACATGACAATGAGTTCACTGTACTAAAATGGCCCCCACAGTCACCAGATCTCAACCCAATAGAGCATCTTTGGGATGTGGTGGAACGGGAGCTTCCTGCATCCCACAAATCTCCATCAACTGCAAGATGCTATCCTATCAATATGGGCCAACATTTCTAAAGAAGGCTTTCAGCACCTTGTTGAATCAATGCCACGTAGAATTAAGGCAGTTCTGAAGGCAAAAGGGGGTCAAACACAGTATTAGTATGGTGTTCCAAATAATCCTTTAGGAGAGAATATATAAATAAAAGGAAAGACATTTGAAATGTTATTCTAAATACTGTATAGTTATTTATTAGATTTTTACAATTGTACTGTTTTCTGCTCACGTACATTGATCATAATTGTGGCCTTTTCCCATAGAAGTGTTAGGGGGGTCACTTTTTTTATAAAATCAATACATTTGAAGGTAAGGAAATCCATGATATTATATTATGCTTTTAAAAAGTAAAACAAACTTTTGTTGTAACATAAAATTTTTTCCGAATTGATTGTACTTTTCAGTAAGGAATACAAAGCAACTAAAAAACCCTGACAACACTGACCTTATCTGTCCTCCGCTTCATACCAGAAGCTTTCATTTGTGTTCTCATCTTGATGTCAGTACGTCTCTGCCACCTTTCATTTCCTGCTCACGACGTTAAGACAGCATGGATGTTAGTGCTGTGTCCAGATTATACCACTCTACCTCTCTCTGCAGACGTGATGATTAATCCTATCTTCTGTCCCTGAAGCCAGATCTAGGGAGGACAGTGCCCATCAAACCATCAGCCACTGCAGGGATGCTGAGAGAAGCTGTGTTGCTAGGAGACCATTAGAGCTATCTTTTATGATGCTGGGAATGCATTCCTGAAAACTTAGAGAACACACAGATGTGAATATGAGGTATGAATCACAACCAACTCTGAATGATCACTAAGGCTGGAATTTGATGAGCAGTCACCTTCCTAAATTTTAATGGTTATTTAGAAGTTAAGTTAACAACAACCTTAAACTGAATTAAGCTTGTCGGCTTTAAAATCTTAGCCTTGAAAACCAGCAACACCCAAATAAATATTCGGTTATTTGTGTGTGTCTGTGTTTTCTGAAAAATCCATTTAAAACTTGTTATTAAAGATCAGTTTGTGGTTAATCATTCGATTTTACTCTCTACATTCACCAGCTCGTATCGCAGATTGAATCGGTACGGATTGATCCGAGACCGAATAATAGGAGGTTCACTCAATGAACTTCATAATGAAATACTGCCGGTGTATCAGGATTGAACAAGCACACCTCATTCTCTGTGAAACGAATCTCTTGCTCATTTCTTGCACCTTTCAGACACCTCTGCCTGTTTCTACATTAGCTCTTGGTTCTGCTCTGCTATCACAGTTATTTTCCTCTGATGGATTCACCTGTTCCAGCTGAGATTTGAGTGACAGGCTCTTAAGTTCTGAAGTTGTTTTACTGTCCCGTCCCTCCACGAGCTTCGCTTTGAAGACTCCGAATCTGCAGAGCATAGAAAATATACAGTAACATAAAAGAACTAGCAAACTTTCCCAATACGGCAGAGGTTTATGTAACCATTTTTAGTACAAATCTAATGCTCTCCCCCCCTCGGCACAGGAGAAACAGTATCTGTTAATCTTCTCACAGAGAAAAACTTTCAAAGTGATTTTGAGGCCAAGCAAGCATTTATTTGGGAATTACATTTTATTTTTTCGCCTCAAACAATTCAGATGTGCATCAGCAACAGCAGATCTCATTAATAATAGGGCCATAAACAAGACGTCTCCAACCATGTTGAACCAACGATTATTATAACACACATAGTAATGTATCACCAAGAGCTTTTATGACCCCAGGAGGAAGAAGAGACGGGGCTAGTTGTCACATGGGGATGTTCCATAGTTGGTAATACTACAATCAAATGTCCGATTACACCCATCCTGTACTCTTACAACATTTGTTGAATCATTATGGGACCATGTAAATGAGATATCACATTCACACACAATAAATGCCAACAAACCCATTCCAGAGGCTGTCGGATGTTGGATGTTTTCTTAGCATTCTACAGATGAACCAGAGTCATTGGAAACAAGTTCAGACAACACAATCTCATTTTAAGAGGTGGCTAATTTGTATAAATCTGTCCGAATGTCACTTTGTCAAAGTTTAGCTATGATGATCTTTTGCACCAGGAACTGTTAGATTTAGGGGTGTGGCTTCATTATTATTTGTAAACATATATTTTGGTACAGTGAATTGTACAAATGAGACTATTATGTAAAAATTGTATGACTTTTATGAGCATTCGTGCAATAGTGTCATTTGTTTGTACATGCCACCTGGTTCAATATAGTGATAATAAATGCAACGGCAGTTATTTAAGTGATAGTTCACCCAAAAATGAAAATTCTGTCATCATATACTCACGCTCTTTTCATTTCAAACCTGTATGACTTTCTTTCTTCCGCAGAACACAAAAGAAGATATTTTGAAGAATGTCGGTGCCTGGTACCTGTTCACTTGCATTGGTTTTGTTGCCAGCCAGCGCTGTGTGGTTTCCAACTTTGTTCAAAATATTTTCTTTTGTGAAAGAAAGAAAGTCGTGCAGGTTTGAAATGACCTGAGGGTGAGTAAACGATGACAGAATTTTTTATCGGACATGAAAACTGTTTTCACTTTTCCGCCGTTTTAGTCGTCTGTGTCTCTATCTGCCATGATTCTACCATCACTAATGTGTTTTCTTGTAAAAACAGCATCGCCCAGATTGAGCTGACAAATATGAAACTCTACGAGGTCTCAACTTCACCTTTGGGCATCTCTGATATGAGTACAGATGGGGTGCGAATATCGAACTCCCATTCGGCCTCGACATTAACAGTTCATTTTGTTTTCATTTTAAGATGTCAAAGGTAAGACACACTTTTCAACGTGTTAGTTCAGGTATTTTTAAATGTGCAGAAACAACAGAGTTGCTCTTAAATAGGCAATTACGTTACTCGCTTTATTTATTTATTTCCTGTTTATTCGTTTACGCATTCAATAAAAAAATAGTGGCGTCCTCATGGCTCCTAAGCGGAAAACCCAAGCAAATTAGAATCCGGAAAATTGCATTTTACCTGCACTTCGGAAGTCACTCTATACAAAAAATGATCTAAATAAAGTTTATTCTAATCCGTGCTCCTTCATCATTGTTCTTTCAGTTGTCTTTGGGGTGAAACGTGAGCTTTCTGCTGTCGTGTATTGTGGGTTTACACGGCAAGATGATAGTGAAATGTAAGAATAGGGACGGATATTCATCAGCAGCTCTGGGAGAAGATGACTTGATGTTTTTCAAACAATGCGGTAAGATAAATAATTATCGGTTAATCATTCAAATAGTTATTCTGTGTTGGCGAAGGGTCCCCGAGTCTGCAACTAATTTTCATGATGGATGGCAGAATTCAATTACCTTTAATCTGTAATTAAGGCTAAAGGAGGCAGCCAATGGCTGTGATTTATTACATTAGGAATGTCTAAAACACAATCAGGATAGCGATCTATATTTGTATAATTGAGAAAAACTGTCTCTCTCTCTCTCACTCGCTGCCTGAATGTCTATAGGGAGGTAATTTTCATGAACAAGTAGAAGCACAATTCTCATGGTTTCATTACTTAAACATCCTTTACGGTAATTCAAATGATACCGTATACCGATCACTGGCACACACGAATGTTCAACGTACATCTCAATCAGAACTGGAACATTTCTCGGTTTATAAATAAGATGTTTTGCCAGGTCTGGGATATCTAGCTCTCAGCAGGCACTGAAGATTTGCAATGATGTCAAATGATGTCAAGCCACTGGCTTATTTCATCAAGATGTTCCAGCAAGTGCTACTGGGAGTCTTCTCTGCCGGCTGTCGTACGCCTCCTCATGTCCTGCAGTGGTTGTTCTCACAGAGACCTGGACTTCTTCCCCGCTCACGATTAATAATGTTGTATTCTGTGTGGTTATGATTCTGTAGAGTCAATGTGTGACCCTGCCTATGAAGAATTGCATAATCTATATGAGATAATGAACATGATGAACTTTTTTGATTCTTATCAATAAGAATTTTTAACAATATTTCATTTTGTGTGACAAACTCTGTTTTTCAAGTTTATTCGACTATTAGAATTAAGTTATTCTAGTTTAACTGATAGTTTAAGTTATAGCAGCAAAATTACTTGGGGAAAAAAACTTGTACAGACAAAATAAGTTTATCACAGTGTATCAAGAAGATCAAAGGATGAATCAGAGAGAATGGGTCTAAATGCAGCTTATAAATGATTGAGATGACATGGCACACCTGGAAACAATCAGAGCAGCGCAGTAAACACAAAAGACTACAGAGACCATAAACCAGGACTACAAAAATAACTTCAAAATAAAAGACATGACAAAAACACATAACTTACACACAGCAGCTCAACTAAGATTTTTTTTACAGTGAATCTTTGACATGGCTTTCTTTAGTTATCATTAAATATATCAAGGTTGCATTTTTTTCAGAATGATCTTTGTTTTAAAGGATTTTTATATTTATGTCGAAAACATTAGTCTATAAAAAATGACTTTAGCTTTTCACACACGGGTCACATACTGCATATCAATGCCAACATGCATTGCTTCAAACAGAATCATATACTTCATGAAAAAAAAATGAACACATAATGCGATTCAATTTATTTTTTAAACCATAACAGTACAAACTTCAGAATTTCAGCAAAAAAATCACGAAAACACAAAATAACTCTTTTATGACCCAAGTTATGAACCAAAGTAAGTTTAATGATCTCATGGGAATCCGTAACAATTTCATAATTCGTACAAAAGCGTATGATTATTAATTCTGTGTGATTGTGGATGATTAATAATGTTGTCTAAACTATTTTTTATCACAAAGATACTTATGACGTTTATTTAGTTTGCTGTGTTTACTTTTTTATCAAACTTTAAATACAAACTATGTTAGAGTTAATAAATACAGAAAGCATCTTCAATGTGCTTATTTTACTGTTTGATCCACTTTAAATAGCTTTGATTTCTCCTCTTCCAATGGATGACATGATGCTGTGATGTTTTGTAGTTTATATGAAGATTGAGCTTTTCAATAGGAGTTACTTCTTGTGTCGCTTTCTTTGTTTAACACAGCGATGAGAGTACATTTAAATATTATTGGTGTTGGTCCATGAGATAAACCGTTCTCTGAAGTCATCTCTGGCGTAATACCAGGAAAACTCATTTCTGATGGTCCAGTAATGCCTTACACATGTCATTACTCTTATTTCAGCTCTCTGTTCATTTGGCCAGTGCTAGATGTCTACTTTTATGAATGTTCATTTTAGGTTTATGTGAAAGCTCGTAATAGTTAAAGATCCTCCCAGACTCATTTGCGTTATAATGGCCGTGGAACTTTGTCCCCTGCTGTTCTCGAGGTAAAACAACACAGTTACACAACGTGCACGTGTGATTAAAATACGCAATATGCACATATATGTCCATATATTTCCTTTTTGACTGTGATTAATTCTAGAGCCGACTGTTTCCATGGTGATGTTACATTACTCAAAATGCGTTTTCGAAACATTTCTTTGATGTTGCATCATTAAAACCCAAAGAAAGCTCCGTTCCCTTTGAGATTTGATTGTGCGGCAGTTGTTGTTTCACAGTAAAATGATTGAATAGGAGGTTAATGCTTAACTAAGAAACATTCTCATCCCTGTAAAACCCCATCGTGCTCAGTTTAAAGCTGACTGTGCTCAGAACATCCCTCTTCTCTTATAACTCAAAATCAATCGAAACTTAAAAAACATTCACAAGAGTTTTGTCGATAGATCAATAACTTCTGTATTGCTATGATATCTCTATATAAACACTACTATGTGTCTTATTTGCTTATTTTAATGTGTTGTTAGACTTTGAAAATGACATTGAAAGCTGTCTTTCTCAAGATAATAGGTTTTATTATTTTAAAACGAAGAAGTGAATGAGATTTTTACAAGTTATTGTGTTTGTTTATAAAGCCAGGGGTGAAAAAACACATTCAATTCAATGTCATTTTAATGTAACAAATGAAACTACAGAAAACTTTAGGCACACACAAATATATATTTTATAAAAGTGAAGTGAAACCTACCTGAGTGCCATTAAAGTTTGTTATTCATTAAGATTTCGTTGATGTCGTTTACATTGTTATAAAAGTAAACATTTAACCATAAGTGAGATTGAATCATTTCATGTCACTTAAAAATAGACAACAAGACAAAAGGGAATATAATAAAAAAGGCAAATTAAATTCAAGGTTGAACGTTCTAGAATGTTAATGTTATAAGAAATTATACTTTTTATTTTGGAGAAGTTGCTCTTTCATAGCTAATGAGATTTGATAATATAATAATATTATCTATAATAATAAGTTTCTCCATTGTTGTTAAAGACAAATAAAACAGAAACAAATAAGAGTTTTTGAAACACAAGAAAAGGAATGTAAAGGTAAAATAATCAGGATTTGGGTAAATTTGATGTGAAATGTTTGAGTTCATACGGAGATCTTCAATAATATTGACTTTTGATGGCAGACTTGACATATCTGAGCTCAGTTTGACACATTGTTGACATCTCTTCTCAAACTCTAATGATGTCAGATTTCAGATTTCAGACTCTTTTTCTCAGGGGCAATATCTGAGACACATGTTGAAAAGATCTCATCTGTGAATTTCTTTGGGAGTTTTTTGAGAACAAGGGTATCCCACACACATTGTAAATATACTGCAGTGTTCTCGTGATATACTCCTACAGTACTGCAGTGCAATAATATAAAATGTTTATCTGATGATGTCTCACTGTGACTCTAGCTGCATGAAACGCTTGTGAAGATGAAATTGTCCCTCGGGGATTAATAAGGATGTGTTATATTAGCTGAAGAGCGTGGCTGTTTATTACACTGTAGAAATTTTCTCAGAAGAGCTTAATGTTCTCTGAAGAGATTTTCCCATTCGCTGGAGCATCGAATCAATTAAAGAAGATAAACCCGGCCATCACAAGTGATGCTTCACACGGTCATTTCTGACACTAGAGAGGAATTGACTGATGTTATAGAAGCATGTAAATGTTTCATAAACAGTGTTGGGTGTAACTAGTTAATTGGTTAGTTGAAAAAGTAATAACAAACTTTAATGGCTCAGGTTGGCTTTATTTCATTATATATATATATATATATATATATATATATATATATTTATATATATTTATTTGTGTGTGCCTGAAGTATCCAGTATTTTCATTGGTTACATTAAAAATGAAATTGAATTGAATGTGTTTGATATTTTCACATTTAGCTTTAAATAAATATAATAACTTGTAAAAATTTCATTCACATCTTCGTTATAAACAATGGATAAATTCTGTTGGGTAAACAAGCTTTCAATGTCATTTTCAATGTCTAACAACACATTCAAATTTTCTGTAATTAAATTACAGTTGTTTAAAGTTCTGATAATTAAACTAAATGCTTTGTGTAATATATGTGTGTGCAACAGTAGAATTGACATCAAAATTCAAAGTCTATCTTTAAAATCTGTGCTTTTATGTATAATTCTCACATTTGTAATACTTTGGTCAGTTAATAATGCTACTTTATGTAGTTTTATATTATTTATTTGAATGAATTAAATGAGCAGTTTCATGTCTTGAACTAATCAAGGTTGACATAGAAAGTAATTAGTAAAATAATTAAACACTTTTTGGAGAGAGTCATTTGAACAGTAATCTAATTACACTATTGAATATGTAATTATGTAACTAATAATGAATTACTTTTTCAGAGTAACTTGCCCAACACTGTTCATAAATGATTCATTCTGTTGGATAAGTCATTAAATGCTGAACAAACAAGTAACTGAGAATATCATTCACACTCAAGCATTTCCTGCCGAGAAAGCAAACAATAGTTTACTTTGTAACAACGTCCAGGAAAGGATCAAACTGTGAAGTGACATTTGCAGTTGAAGCAGGTAAGTGAACCTGTGCTGGGTTGTTTCAAGCCATGGTTGAGTCAAATGAAGATGAAAGATTTCTAGATTAAAACAACAGTTGGGTTTGTCCCTATTTTACCCCACCTGAACCAACACAGCATTTTATAGATTGTAGAGAGAAATTTATCATACAAACCTTTCTGTTATAGGAAGTATGTTTGAGTTCCTCATCTTTGAACTCTTTCAAAACTCATAAATAACAAATAAACCATAGACATTTAGAATATATTTCTCTGGTAGTGAATGATTTAAAGGTGCGGAGTGGTCTCATCGGGTCTCACAGCTTTGTGAAGCGCTCATCATTGGAGAATGCCTTATTATAGTCGCCATCTTTTGAGTCCAGGCGTGTAAGTGATGTTCCATTCTCTTTGACAAATCCTTCTATTCGTTCTTCCTCTTTGCCTGAATCAATGCCTTTATCTGCAGCTCTGCTGTGAGTCATAAACAGGTCAGATCAGATACAGGGATTGGTAACATCAAGGCTTGAGATGTGATCCTTACCAGGCAGTGCACTGAAAAGACAAACGTAAAAGTACACAAACTTACCGTCTTCGTCTGGTCATGGTGGACATCAGTACAGATAAAATCCCCACGGCCACGGCTCCTATCACGACTCCAAACACGATGAGCCACGGTTGAGTGCTGTATGTGATGGGGGTTGCCAGTGTTGGTGGAATTCCCACAAATTCAAGAGTACCGTCTGATAGCAGAAACGCACTGTTGAGGCGATGCCTATGCTTCCTGGAAATAATAACAAACGTGTTAGAGAACTACAGATCACATTCTGAGGTGCATTTCAACTGCAGATGTTTGGGATAATTTTAAGACAAATACCATGCGTTGCAAACAAATTATAAACTCTTTCATCAAAGATAAAGTGTCTGGAGCGTCCCTAAAAAATAAGTATATTTTCAGTATAATATCAATCAACTAGTATACTAATGAGGTTACACTTTCAATACTCCTTGGGACAAAAATTGACTACATTTAGTTGATAAGATTATACTTTTAAGTACAGTTTAATAAAATGTACGCAATATGTTACATAATCATTAGGGTATACTGATGGTTTGTAGTTCAATACTTGTGGAACATATTTGATTTTAAGAAGATATACTTTGAAGTACTCTCTCATACTAAGAAATCCTCACATACTAGTTTAGTTTACTACTAGTTTAGACGTATAGTTATACTGCATGTACAATTTTCTTTAAACGAGCTTAGTGATAATTATGTATTATTTATATTATATTATTAATATATAAACTAAAACACTTAAGTTATTAAGACACAGAATGTTAAACTCTGCGAGAAAAGTGTTTAAATCGGTTACTTAATCAAAAAAGTAAACACAACAAGCCAAGGATACTTCTTTGTATATCTCCATTAAAAGATTGAATACAAGCAAATACAAAATTTATTCTCAATAAATTTATAAAATCAAATATACTTAAATATTGTAAAATTAGGTATAGTCTATATAGTAGACTAAACGTAAATGTTCTTATTTTTAGTTTAAAAAAGTAAACAAATAGAACACTTGAACAAACTTTTGTTGGGAAACTTTATAAGTAGATTTAATTTAGTACCACAGAATTCCATTCTTAAAATTACAACATGAAATGTTGTATTTCAACATAAATGTTTATGTCTGACAAGGTCTTGTCAGTGCACACTAGGCTTTAAAACAGAGCAGCAATGTTTACAAGTGTGTCACGTTGTTACCCGTGTGCAGTCAGGCGTTTAGTTTGCTATATCAGGACATTTAAAGTCCAAACCAGTAAAAGTTAGCACTTGCTCACCTCACTGCAGATGCCACTTGATCTTTGGGAATCAGTTTGGTTGAGTCATTTGGTGATGTCACCACGAACACGAACGACACGCGTTTGGTCTCATTACACACCAGTATGTTTGAGATTCTGGATGACAAAAATGGAC
Source organism: Triplophysa dalaica (assembly GCF_015846415.1). Classification (NCBI taxonomy): domain Eukaryota; kingdom Metazoa; phylum Chordata; class Actinopteri; order Cypriniformes; family Nemacheilidae; genus Triplophysa; species Triplophysa dalaica. The sequence goes on along the minus strand of NC_079561.1, from coordinate 18,491,114 downwards.
AGATCACATATATTGGAGGTGTATTTAAACAGCCGATACCTTTAAAACACAGCCTTAACAAAACCCATAAGATGGAAAAGTGACAGATAAGATCTCTTTAATTATGTCTCAGAAGAGATGTCAACAATGTGTCAAACTGAGCTCAGATTTGTCAAGTCTTAATCAAAAGTCAATATTATTGAAGATCTCAAAATGAACTCAAACATTTCACATCAAATTGCACCCAAATCCAGATTATTTTACATCTAAAATCTACATTAATTTTACCCCCCCATACTCTTCATGTGTCTCACCAATTGCCTTTTCTGTTTTTATTTATCCTTAATACAGAAACAAAAAAGCGTCTTCGGTTAGGGCCGGAAAAGTCATGGTTCTACAGTATAAAAGTCTAAATATCTTCATTTGGGCTATTTAAAGGATTTTAGAGATGTGATGCGGCACCTAATGGATTTATTTAGCTTGAAGTAGAAAGCTATCAGATGTCAATTTCCCAACACCTAGGGTCAGTGAATCAAGCACACACACGCAAACACGCCATGACGTCATTGTGACATGATAGAGCGAAAGAAGCGCACGCTTCAAATCCAGCATGCGGACATGAATCAATACTGCGGTTCTCTAACAAACAAGCCTGAAGCATCTCCACACCTCCGCTCTGAGATTTCACCATCATTACACAACCGGATCTGATTAGCAGGGTTTGACCTGAATTGATTTCCCCTGACCCATTAGAGTTGACATTGGCCTGTAATTACACCCGTAAAATGAATTAGTCTGGTCTTCAACTACCTCACCATTGGCTCGCCCTCGTCTGAAAGAAGCTGCGTGACTGCAATTGATGGTAACGTGTGCTTTACTTCGCTAAAACTCAAAAATTTGTAATAAAAGAGAGTGTTATTGTAGAAACACATGAAGATGGAATCGGAAAATGAATTTTGATTGTAGAGGTTAAATCATCTGGATTTGATGAGAAATGTTGAAGTTCATATTGAGATCTTCAATTATATTTCTTGACAAATTTGAGCTAGATTTTAGACATTGTCAAGATCTCTTCTGAAACTCAAATGACAGGAGATTTCTGACTCCTTTTTTCATAATAACTATTCATTGGATCGCATCTGGGATTTTTCCTTCGTATGGGATCGTTTGCTCATAAAAGGTTGACTGGACAACAAAAACTGAGCATGTTCTTCATACATTGATTGTTGTATCAGTAACATTTGCTACATCATGAGTGATGGGCTCCTAATTCCAGTAAAATTCAGTATAACATTGAGTGAATCATCACCATCAGTCATGTGCAGAAAATGTGTTTAGATGAAGCTGAGAGCATCATTACCTGATGTGTGATTTTTTGGTCTCCGCTGGGTTTCATTTGAAAGCAAATCATTTATCTCATTAAAAGTACATTCCTAATGATTTCGTTCGGAAGTTTCTTTAAATTGCGATACTATGTGGTATTAATAATTCCAAATGTATGTGTCGAAATGTTAAATGTGTCATCAGACTGAAACGACAGGACGCAACACTTCATATCATTAAAATTCACTAAATAATGACTTGGGGAAATGAATGTTAAAGATCCAGAGAAGGGCCTTGAGATACCCGGCTTTGTTCAATGCGTTGTTTTAATTGAAACACTTAAACAGAAAGTAAGGGCGGGACATATTGAGTGGCTCCTCCCCCTTTTAAAAATAGTCAATAGTGTTCATTTTACCTTTCAGACTGGAATCTGATGAGAAGCTGAAGTGCAGAATGATGTCATGAAATCATTGATCCGCATTGGCAGAAGTGAGACTTTACATGTTAAAAGATTTTATATTCTATATGTGGATATTTTTTGTGTTTCGGAGCACACCTATATATATAGCCGTGGAAAAAAGGAAGAGACCATTTTTAACTTGAATTCACTATTTATAGGTATGTGTTCAGGTAAAATGATCATTTTCGTTTCATTTTGTGAACTACTAACAATAATTCTACCAAACTTCAAACAAAAATGTTGTTTCTATACATTATTTCCACATGTCCTTGAGGACACGTTTTTTAATGTTTATGCGATAAACAGGATTTTTATCATAGTTTTGATGTGTGTGGTCATACTGTCAGTCTTTTACACTTCTTTTGAATGACTTTATGTCACCCCTGAGGTTTGATTTTCTTGTAATTCAACAAACACAGGACAGGAATGACCACAATACATCTACAAATGATTAAATAAACATTTGGAATGGTCTCTTCATTTTTTCCACAGCATTTCTTGAGTGTCAAACCCATGACCAAACATCTGATTTGACACGTCTTTCATATCTAAAGCCTAAACAACATTAAATTATGATTAAGCGCTTGTTTAAATTTACAAACTCAGTATCTGAATCATAGCAACACTGATGCATGAGCTACAAAAAAACCAACGAATCACATTTATTATTGCCCTACCTTTCAAAAACTCAAGGCCACTACAACAACAAATACAATTTCCTTTCAGTGACGGATATAAAACCTGACCACATGGATGGCATCTGTGGTCTCTGACTCAAAGCTGTGGTGGAATCATACTGCACACGTTTCCAATCACTATCACACAAACAGCCTCAGATTGGCTTTTCATCATCTGATTTGTGTCATCCACTCGAGGGGCAGGGGGGGCTACTCACTCAAACTTCTCTTCCTGGGTGTATTTCCTCATGGCGAATGCCAAAGAAGATCTGAAGAGGAACATCTCGCTCTCGTTCCAATCATACTGAGAGACAACGTTGAAATATTAAACCAATTGCAAGAAACCAGTAAATACGTTAATACAGACACAAAACCTTACAGCTTTATCTCCAAGAGCCGTCTTAATGCTGAGTCGGACTTTATATCCGTCTTTACCATCTACAGAGAGAGAGAGAGAGAGAGAGAGAGAGAGAGAGAGAGAGAGATTTAACAAGCAGAAATCTTCACTTGTTGTTAGTGAAGTGCACTTTCTTTACTTTGTAGGCTGATAAGACTTCCGCCGAGTGTGACCTCACATACCATCAGCGTGTCAAATATAATCCCAGCAGGGAACTCATGATGTGTCGCTTCATTCTCGGACTGATATCCGGAATGTTGAATAATAAACAACACTCTTTTCGTTCAAAGAAGAAAAGACAAAAATGACATTTAAAACGTTTAGACGTTCAGTGATGATCGAGTCCTCACATACACTGACTTTGAAATATTTCATCTTTCTTTCAATGTACCAGAAACATAAACAGATCGAGGTCACGGCGTGCTTAAAAATCCAAGACAATGATGTCGCAGCCGCAATAGTTAAAATTGACTTCAACTCACTTTGAGCGACATTGACAGTGTTATTTCCTCAGATATAAAGGTTAAAGGGACCGTTCACTCAAAATAAAAAAATTCTGTCATCATTTTCTTGCTTTCCAGTTGTTCTGTACAACTCTTTGTTCAAATAGATAGTCGGAAGAATGCTTACAACCAAACAGATCTTGGACCCCATTGACTAAATTTGCTTTATGAGTTTCTTTGCTCTGTCGAACACAAACAAAGATATTTTGAAGAATGTAGGAACAGTTCTTGGGTTGTCAGTTGTCCTTCTTCCTGTTGTGGTAGTCAATGGGGTCCAAGAACTGTTTGGTCAAAAGCATTCTTCCAAATATCTTTCCCTGTTTTCAACCAAACAAAGAAATTGGAGAGTGAGTAACTCATGACAGAATTTTTATTTTTGGGTGAACTATCCCTTTAAATACGACCCAGATCTGCATCAGATTCATTAGATTCATAAACATACAATCAAGATTGTATGATTGGGCTGATTCAATTAGACGTGACGATTAAAGAGCAAAATTATGTCCAATAACTGAATAAAATCATAGGCAAACATTTCAGCCGATGAACAACACACACATTTTCTCATGTATTAAACTGTGTTCAGCATGCTTTTCTTTCCGCTGTGAGAAGCAGCTGTGCGAATCTCCAGATTAAAATAATTACAACAAATCCAAGTCAAGAACAAACACTCAAACCTCAGCGCTCCCACACCAACCCACACCAATAATTCTCAATTATGAAATGAATAGTGAGAGATTTTCACCGGGTTTACCTTCACAGAGATCCTGTGCTATCACAGACGGCAGAAATAGGAGCAGAAGAATTCTGGTGATCATCTTCGTATGTGGATGAACGCTATGATGTGTTTGTCAGATATGCAGTGGTCAGAGATCATAAGCAGAGGGCTGGGCGCAGTAGTTTAATGGTTAAACAATGACATGACCTGCCTTCAGAATAAGAGAGCCGGTACAAACACTACACTATATCTTCAGATATTCGGTTTTCTAAGGGAAGTATAAATGTAAAATTAAAAGAGGAGTTGTTTGCTCGACTGGCTTTGATTGTGAACCGCTGTGAAATAATAAAGTCAGATATAGTGTGGGAGTGTGTAAACACATCTCCTGTTTGCTTTTAGCTCTGTGAGCGCTTAAAAATGTGAATACAGTACATCCCCGCTGAAAAAATAACAGAGTGGTTTCCATTACATCAAGTACTATTACTATATATAAGTACTATTAAGAATCAAGAAATGTTTAGCATTAAAACAAATACAAAATTATATTGTGTTCTGTTGCATTTCACCATCAACCAGGGCTGGACAGGAAAGAAAAATCGGCCCTGGCTTTTTTGGCCCACATCGGCCTTCCACCGGCGTTGAAACTGTCGACCGGAGGGGGGGTGGCATGCATACGTGTCTTCTGCATTCGTGTAGCGAATACAGAATATAATACATCCAGCTGAGCGGCCAAAGCACTATTTCCAAAACTCCCGAAATGCCAGATACCCAGTCCGCCCCTGCCATCAACATAACCAAGAGAGAGACCAAAAGAGACCATTAAAACCATTCCAATTCCCAATATAACCAAAGTTTTGGCTTTTAATTAATTGGAGAACAAATGGAAACTTTAGCGTAAAACTTTTCTGTATCTTAGATATTTCTCTTGAGAAAAAGGGTCAGAAATCTCACAAACGTCTCCATAAGATTTTTAGAAGAGATGTCTTAAATAAGCTCAGATTTGACAAAAGTCAATATTATTGAAGATCACAATATGAACTCTCACGTGCAAAGCTTGCTTATCGAATATATTTTTTTACCTCCACAGTCTATATTTTTCACATCCCCACTCTCTTGTTTCTCTTTAAATTTTTCTTATCAGCAATTTCAGGAGAAAAATCTGAGATTTAGTCGATACATGAGAATTTTCCAATTTCCTGAACTGTGAAAACCAACATCTTAGCAATAACATTTTTCTTCAGGGCTGGTGTTTCATCACACAATGATGAAAACTGTGTCTCAATATTCTCTGTTAATATGTTTTTTTCTGGTTTAAATGAAGTTGTCTGAACGTATCTGTCTATCGTCAGTAACATTGCTTCAAAGTGATCCCATAAAGACTCTCACAGGTGGATCATACAGATGCGGATTCTGCAAACATGAAAGATTGTTCCTCGTGTGAACCCGTCTGGACTGAAACAAAGCCTCTCAGATGCGTCTTCACTCCGCTTCAGATGAAAGCTTCAACACACCAGAAAAGACTAACCAGACGCACAAAAGACGTTTGATAGTTAACCAAGATCTGACGCTGCAAGAAGTGAACACATTTCATGCGGTTAATTCATCACCTAATAACAAGGTGAACGCTTCTCTTACACTTCTTTAACACGGTGTCTTCGAAGTCTTCAAAGACATGCTTTAAATATTTGATGACAAGCAAATATTATAGCTATCGGTGGTTGAAGAATATCTTCAAACAGTAAAGTTTTCTGAAGGGCTTCCGCTGTGGTTTGTCTTCTTCTGGATTTTACTGCTGTTTCAACAACTTCAGGTTTATCCACATCAGCAAATTCCTAACAGAATATAAAATCACACAAAACTCTCTGGTTAGATAGAATCAGGCTGTTAGATGTTGTAAATTGCTGCATTTATACCCCGAGAGACAAGCAGCTTGAGCCACCAACCATGAACTTCCCTAAACAAACAGAAGATCGTTTTTTGTCCATTAATGCAGGGGTTCTCAACCTTTTTGACTCCGAGACCCACGACTGAATTCAACAATATTCAAAGTCCCCCCTCCCTCCCACTTACAAAAATATTACCAAATAAAATCTTTTAGAGCTTGTCATTAAGTAGAAAAACGCTTATTCATTATAAAAAATGGCCAAGTAATAAGAAATATATTGTTTTCTTAAATGTATTTCAATGCTTACTTTGTCTCATTTTAGGTCATCCTGAGGCCCCCGAAGTCAGCACGGACCCCCTCGCGGGCTCCGGGCCCCCTGTTGAGAACCACTGCACTAAACCACATTAGCCCTCAACTCTTAGCTGTCACAAGATGGCAGTAAAAATCTAATTTACTCATGAAACATCTATGACAAAAACAAGCCCATATGGGCAAATGATTAATACAAAACAGCAAAATGTATTCATCCACAGAAAATTATTCTGAATTGCTGTGCTCTGTTTGCTGTGTCAATAATTCATGTCGCAAGCACACAATGTGTCATTTTGCTTTTAAAATATTAACATTTATTTTCACTTTTCAAAAATGCAATCTTTATTCAGATTTGGTTTAGCTAGGATTTCAATGTCTATTTTGTGTCAGATTTTAGGATTAAATATACTTTCAGACAATAAATATGTATTATTAGATTCTATAGATAGATGCTTAAAATCTTTTTGAAAATTTCTATAGAAAATATCATAGTAAACAACAGTAGCCTATTTGCTACTATAAGTATGCTACAATTTAGAGTTTACTTTAAAAACTAAAGTATACCCCAGTATTTTGTTTCATATGGCTATTTCAGCAAAATCTCAATCATACAATTAAATCTTGGTAAAAATCAACACATGAATGAAATTCATCACACATACTATCCCCTAAATCATGTACGTTTATTCTTCACCAAAGAGTGCATTTAAAGTAACTTAAATATTGAAGAAAACTCAAAAGCAAGTGTGACTCGTGAGTTTGCTCCAAGGCCCTTCTGGTCTTGTCTGGTTGTTTAGCGCCTCTGCGCGTTCGGACGCGGGATTTACGGCGTGCGTGCGTGCGCGCACTGGAGTACCGCAGAGAGGACGCGCCTCCCTCCGCCAAAGGGCCACGGTGAGGCCGTACGTCTGGAGACGCAGCGGCGTCTGCGGCTCTTCGCTTGGGAATGGATCAGGGAGCCGTCACAGGCACCGGAGGGACTTTCATTTCCCTGAGCGATGTCGAGCAGAAATGTTACTCCGGGCTTTACGCGCTCTGCCAGCCCGACGGCACCGGCACACCGGCGGCGGGGAAGGTGGCGGAGCTGTTCCGGGCGTCGCAGCTGCCGGCCGACACGCTGCACCAGGTGAGTGCGCGCTGGTGTCACGGGGCGCACCGGGGATTGCGCGTACTTAACATCTGTCACACTGGTGTTTCTCAGATTTGGATATCTGTTACATATTGTCGTGAAAAGTAACAGCGTATTCGGGACAGATTTAAGTTCATGACTCTAAATAGTCTCCTTATATTTTCCTCTTATATTTACAGTACAATGCTGAGGAAACAACGAACTGTAGAAATCATCAGATATATTCGGATGGTTTATTGGTTATAATAGGAACTATATTGGTTTAAACGGAAAGTATGCTGGTCTCTTTTGGTCTTGTAATGTTTTGGATTCTATAGGTGGGATGTTGTGTGGCCATGGGAACGTATAGAACACCATTAAATCATACTGGAGTAAAACTCAAAACACCCGAAATAAAGAAATGTTATACATTTTTTAGTTGTGAACCACAGCTGATGCTTCCTAATAGTGTTTTTTATAGGAATTTGTTTTGTTTTTCTTTATAACACTCCACGAGACTTAAACAATATAATAGTGTTGCTGTTGACATGTCTGGTAAAGCATCTTGATTTGTGTATACACACCATGTAAACTTTATTGCCTCTGGTGTACTAGATGTGTGAATCTACTGTCAGGTGAGAATATAGTTAAGTGTAATGTTTACACATGATGTCAGAGTATATTACTCACTGACGGCTCATTGTATGTGTTTGGACAAGACGCAATTGCATACTTCTCAATTGTACGTTATAGTGTTAAGTCATTGGATTATCGTGACTTGCACTACGGTACACTAGTTTGTTGTTTCAACCCATGGTTGGGTCAATAATTGGCACTTTCTAGGTTAATTTAACACAACACAGTTGATTTTGTTCATATTCTGCCCAACCATGGTTTGAAACAAGCCACTGTGTAGTTTCAATGATGCAGTTGGCTTAAAAACACAATGTCAAAGTTTGAGGTTCATGGGAACTGTGAAATGTGAAATGTTCCTTTTAGTCTTTATTTTAAAGGAACGTTTTCTCAAAGCATAATAACAGTCTGTTTAACACTTACTAGGCATGTTTTGACAGTAGTCATTTTGTAAACAATAGGATGTGGTGTGACTCGTGTCATATGACACAATGTGAGTCAGGTAAAGAAGTGTAATCTTGTTTCAATTTCGTTTCAAATGCTGTGTTTGTGTGTCTCTGTGTGTGTGTGTGTGTGTGTGTGTGTGTGTGTGTGTGTGTGAAGGAGATGACAGGAAGCGTGCTACCGTATTCACACACAGATAACAGCTCATTCTGGCTGTTTTGGGTGGAACCCAGGATAACACCTTATTGCTTCAATGTGAATAAAAGGTTTTGAAAGTTGAGCCGGTTACCAAGATGAATGTATTAAACAGGTCACCATAACCTGCATCTCTGAAAGTTTCGGAACACATGATGATTTTCAAGGGTCGTATAAGCGAGCTTTATATTTTTTTACCCTGTGATCTACTTATGATGTTGGTAAAGGTTACACAGAAATAACCATTCTGTCATCACTTATTCACCCTCATGTTAAGCAAAACCTGAATGTGACTTTCTTCAGTGGAGAAGATATTTTGAGAAATGTCTCGGGGTTTTGGTGTTCACTCAATGGGGTCAGTGTTGTTTGATTACGAACAGTCTTCAAAATATCTTCTTTTGTTCTGCATTAGACGAAAGGTGCGTAAATTATGAATTCATTTTTGGGTGAACTATCCCTTTTGTGGAGTTTACAGTTTTATATTACACTTTTTATTTACAGTTACAGTCATTTTTTCCTTGTTGTTTTATAGCGGGTTGTGTTGTTTGTAAGTTCTTTTCTCTGGAATGCAAATATTTCATATACAGCCTCTGCCACGAATAATCTTACATGAGTAAAAATAAAGCGTGAGTGTTTGGAGGTGCGTCACAGCAGGTTTTGGCATTATTTATCGCCACAGTCTGCTGGGGGACGTCTATCATTGTGTTCCTGCACTGACAGGAAGTCCAGCTTGTCCTTCTGCTCTGTTTCCTGTCCCTTTGCCCTGGCATGTCGACCCACCCTGACTTCATCTCTGAGAGAGACACGCCCACGTGCACAAACACGTATGGAAAATCACTTAAGCAGGACGTGTATTGTTCCATCATTAAATCATGTGATTGGTATTTCAATAACGGAAAATAATAAAATCATCATTTTATTTTTGGTCATCGTAGACTTAGGTCGGTGTGTTTATGCATTTTGTTTTGCAAGTTATATCATGTTTCCCAGCTGATGGTCATATGATCGTTATAATAAAGTCTCATGTGTCATCCAATCATCTTCACCGTCTATTAAAATGCTCATTAAAAGTCGTTCCAGTTAGTAACGAGATAATTTATCCGATACACAGCTGAAAGAGAGAGAAGTGGAATAGATAGACCATTGTGTGGCTTTTGAAGGGCCTGTCAGTGTGTGTCTTGTGAGCCAGCAGGACTGCACACACACATCCTGGTGATGTTTGGGTGTTTGCTCTTTGCTTTGTGACAGATGAGTGTTGTTCCAGCCTGTGGTCAAACTAGAAAAGCTTGATGTGTTATATTTTTTGGGTTGCACAGCATGACTGTACTTTCTTCTTGTTGGCCCGACACATTCCACAAAGCTTTAAGCTGGTGCCACACCAAAATATTTGTTTTAAACCTTAACACAAACATGAGGAGACCTGTCTGTGAACACAGAAAATCTCGCAAATTCTCTCGAGATTTCAGAATACGTTTTTTATTATTCACTGTAGGCTATGTTTTTTATATATGTGTTCAATAAAAACAAATGTGTACATATTACCTTTTATGTGATTTTAGCGTCGTCTAAAGCTTTTTGACTCCAACCTTTTTGACTCCAAGGCCCTCAACTGTATTCAACAATATAAAAAAAATTCTCACTCAAAATTTCTATATAATATATACTTATAAATATCTTGCTTTTTAGTTGTTTTAAAATGTATTTCAACGGCCACGGGCCCCCTGTTGAGAACCACTGGTCTAAAGCATTTAAGGTGGCACAGCACTAGATATAAATTTATTGCAACTCAAATATATGTCTTCACAGTAATTCAAAAGGAATATTAATACTGTTTTGTTAAAAACAGCTGCTGACATGTTCACCCAAAAGGTCTACTGGCTCCATAGCTCTACTGGACCTATTTATTCTGTTCTACCTTAAAGCATCTGGACAGTCGGACACCGTCATTTTTTTTTATTGAAATTATTCATAATTGCGATGATAGTGTTTGTAATGCTTTTGACAGAAAATTGAGAGAATAGAGAAAAGGGTTTGGTTGAAGTCATGACTGTGGTTGTTATGCTACTGTCAGCTGGCTTTTGGATTGGGTATCGTTTTATTCCACGTGACGGTCAACAGAGTTCTTCTGCGTTTGTCCTCAGGGTTTCCCCCACACGTCAGGATTTCTGATTGTAAATATTCAACATGTTGAATATTTTTACGATTCGCGATGGGACGGCTCCGAAGTTCTAGCGATCAGGCTCATTCACTCTAAACACACACCACACCACAGGAAAATCTAATAAGAAATCTTTAGAGCCGTTTAAGGTCATCTGGACTTTACCTAGGATTCTCGGAAGGGAAAAACAGCCCGATTATCTTGTTGTGAAACCCCGGCATAAGCAGAACTGAACTAACTGGAAAACAACCGGTGATGTTTGACTGGGTCCATGATGCATTCTGGGCGGCTGCCAGGTGGTTAAAGTGTGCTGAGTGGTTTTTAGTGTGTTGCTAGGCAGTTTCTAAGTTGTTGCTAGGAGGTTGCTTGCTATAATGTTCTGGGTGGTCACCACCAGGGGGTCGATTGAGAGTGGGGTCGCTGCAGAACTAAAAGGGGTGTTTCTCAATTATTGGGAGTTTTCAAACCATGATTTGCAAAAAATTCCAATTTCGTTCTCCCGTTGGATAATTAAAAAATATTAATCCCGTTAGGAACCAGCCAATAATTGAAAAATGTTCAGTGGTTGGTTGGATTTGTGTACTTTGGTCGATATCTAGTCTACCTCAAAAGAGCCCCACACTCGCTTGATGTATTGCTCCATTGAAATGGCTTTGCCTTCAATGTAGGTTTGTTGTTTTTGCTAAAATATATCACTTCCAAAAATGACAGTCAGTGTTTTCTAGCAACATCTTGCACATGTTGCTCTTGATGCTCTTCGTGATGATAACTTGGAGATTTCATGGCTTTCTGACAGGATTTTATTTTTAACCGGCTCAGGCCTTCACCCATCTCTTGGACAAGCGTGTTGGCATGCTGTCCGTGTGACTAAGCTCCACTCTTGTCTTGTGTAGTTCCGATATGATTCAATTGTCACTCACTAGGAAACTTTCTTGGGATGGTGTAGGTTTAATTATCGTAATGGTTGAACATTTTTCAGAGTTGGTAAACAGAGACATGCTTCATTTAAACACAGAGCTTCTGGAATCCCCGTCTTACACACACACACACACACACACAGTTCCTTCCTCAAACGCTCTGTGTCTTCACGCGACCAGATCGACCTGTTCCACAGCCTCTGTAGGGGTAGTAACTGAAGATAATGACGTCTGGATTAAATGCTGTTTCCCACAATCCCCTGGGGCGTTATTGTCCTTGTGTCATGATCGGTCAGCATGTTTGTAACTTTATTTATGTTCTAAAAAACGGTGAGACCTTTGTACATTTCCCTTTTTATTGGAGAGGATGTTTGAGCCGAGCTGTTGGCTCAGCTGATGGTGTGAATTTGTAGCGGGCTGACAGAAGACTGGGCAAACTTCATTATTTTGTTTGGTGACACATTGCAGCTCTAACACCATTTTGAGGTAGAAATAATCATTTGAAAATGAGAAATGTGAGGTTTCTGTTGACAGCGGACAGAATCTGTGAAAGACCCAAATGATGGAAACAAGCAGCTCTGAATTCGATGCTGGTGTGTTGCAGAACTTTTCATAATACTTTCCATCTTTACTTCATTGAGATTTAACAGATTATCAGGAGTTATTTATTTTAAATGAATATACAGCGTGCTTAAAATGACCCATTATTGTAAAAGACTGAGAATGAAAGTTAAAATAAAACAAGCATAAATGTCCTCAAATAAATGTAAAACATTAGCTGCATTGTTTTGTTTAAAAATTAATACAAACTGTCTTTGCAGTATTCATGATATCAAAACGTTTTGTTATTTTTACCAGTTTGTCCAGTTTTCTCCAAATAAATGCAATATATATATATATTCTTTTCGGTATTTCACAGAATACAATGACAATTTTACCTACATACAAAGCCTAGCTTTACTTATAAAATTATATGTCTGATTGTATCCCAAAGCCATACAGAATATATGAAGAGTTTGGTTCCAAAATGAGAACTCAGTTTAAAAAAAATCTAAAATCATGTTTTTTTATAATGTTATCCTGTTTTTTTTGTTTTATTGTTATCAGTAGTGTTACTTAGCTGTATTTTTGTAGTTATTAAATCAAAACAAGCTAACTGCAGTTTGATTAATATTAATTGGAATGTACAATAAAAAATCTTTATTTTAATCTCAGTTTATAGTAATATATAGTATATGGGTAGTTGACATATAGAATATACCAAACCAAACCATATCATTTGATATCATAATGTAGCAAAATTATTTAGAAATAGAATCTTCAAGTTTTACTTAAAATGAATATTGCATATAGGATTTTATAGTCTGTTTAATATTTTACATGTCTTTCTCTCTCCTTTATCTTAAATGTGTGCTTCTCAGTGATAACCACTGTGTGTGTGTGTGTGCGTGTGTGTGTGTGTGTGTGAGTGTGTGTGTGTGTGTCTGTGTGTGTTAGTGCGTGTGCATGTTGTGTGTGTGGAGTGTTTTTGTGTGTGGGGTGTTTGAATCAGTGTGTGTGTGTGTGTTTGTGTTTGTTTTCTGTGTTTTCTCCTTTTTTGTTTTTACTTTTATTACTTTAAATGTTTTGCATGTACAGCTGCTTTGTAACAATGAAAATTGTAAAAAGTGCTATATAAATTAACTTGACTTGACTTGAGTTGAGTTGACTTTATTATTGACTATTATTAATATCAATATTAACGATACAAAATAGAACACAAGATGTAGATGTATCGGTTTCACACCATAGGATACTTTTGATATATTTGTTAACTACCCATATATAAATAGTAAAATAATTCTCAAGCTCTTGTCCATCTTGGTTAATGGTTTATTGTTTCACTTGTGTGTGTGTGTGTGTTTATATCAGTATTGTCTTCCTGATACGCTCATATCCTGTCAGAAAGTGAGACGAGCAAGATAACCTTTAAATAAACACTCTTTTGTGTGTGTGACCTCCAGTATGTCATCACAAAGAGAGGACATTGGGGGTTGGTTTAAACCTCTTTTTTTTGTTCTTATGTAGACTTATCTCCGTCTGTGTGTGTGTGGAAAATGCAGGTCATGCAGTCCTGACAGTCTGTCGATTACACTCCACACAAGACGAGCTTTGGTCACGCTCGGAGCGTGTGAGGCTCTTGTCAAGAGTCATTTTTACTTCTATCAATCACAATAAAGGCTGTGAGCTTAAAGCAGGTCTACATGTACTCATTTAAAGCGCAAACTCGCTGAAGAATAAACTTTTACACTACAGACATCAATAATATGTGTGGTTTGTTGAGGAGAAGTGTGCTATTTGTTCTATATATTTCCACATAAAATGAGCAAAAATATCTAAGTACAGCTGCTCAGTATGACACGTTTTACTTCCACAATTGTCGTTCTTTGATTCGGTTGGTCAAAATATGATTCATTCGCAGTTTTCACAAACTAATCCACGTAATCCTCTGCTTCGATGTGAAAGCAAAGACGTAAACATATCCCAGAATCCCTCGCAGCAATTCCACATACAATATGCAATAGGATCAGATTCTCATTAGATGGTTTGAATGGGACCTATATTCAATTTGTGCTTAAATTTAATCTCAGGATTTTCTTCTTAAGGGATGTTGTTGTGATCTGATTTACAGCCTTAGTTCTTTATACACAACAAACTTCATATATCCTACATACAGAGCAGCATCTGCATATCAATTTCTATACATTTTTTCATAAATCACGATGTTTCGAACAACCACTTCAGCTCATTTGAGCTGTAACTGAAAGAGAAATCAGCTTTAGGATTAAATGCTCTTTATTCGGGGGTCCAGTGGTCCGGCCGGTCAGAGACGATTGATCAGACGTGAGGATTGCAGGCAGGCCCTTATCGTTTATGTCAGATTTGGCTAAAGTTCACCGTTACCGCGGTACTCCGTAATGAGCTGTCAGCACTGCCGGAATCAGATGAACACGATCAATATTCTTCATCACAGCCCGTCGAACAGGAACGCTGAGTCAATGTTTGAAAAGTTTGCTGGATAATGTTCAGAAAAGGTTATTCGCCACAGCTTACAAAAAGCACAAATATGACATTTTCTTTTTTTTTGCACGTGGTGTTTTTATGACCTGAACATTTTGTGTGAAACCTGAGGTAAAGTTTGTTGTTATTGAATGAGATAAGAAGTTTCGCTTGAACAGCAGATTTGTTGTTTTCTCCACGCGGGCAACGGCGGCTTCTTAGAAAAACAACAGAGCAGAACACAATGTGCTGCTATTTAAAGTGCACAGATCTTTTCCTGACTGAAGTTTACGGTGACTGAGGTGAACTCTATTGATTTTATCTGTGAGGAGGATAGATGCATTTCGGCTTTGTGTTTACAACAAGAACGACAGAGAAAATAATCTACGGTGGGAGATGTTGTGCTATTTTCTCAGTAGGAAATGTTGGCTTGTATGTATTATAGGCAGTGTTGGGCAAGTTACTCATTAATGTAAGTTATTAATTACATATTCAATCTTTGGTTACTGTACAAATTACTCTCTCCAAAGTATTAAATTACTTATTATTAATTACTTTCTATATCCTACATCAACCTTAAAGTTAAGCAATTCAAGAATAGACACGAAGCGGCTCATAATTCTTTCAAATTAATAATATAAAACTACATAAAATATTCTTATTAACTGACTAAAATATTACAAATGTGAGAATTATATATAAAAGCATGGATTTTAAAATTAGGCTTTGAATTTTGATGTCAATTCCACTATTGCACTCAGAGTATTTAGTTTAATTACATCAGAAGTGACTGTAATTAAATAGAAAATAAGAATAATCCCTTACTTTACTTTTACAAGGGAAAAGTCATTTAATTACGGTAACTATTTATTTAGTAACTAGTTCACCCAAAAATACAAATTCTTTCATAATTTTATAGTAAAACCCCCACAGAAATCATCTGATATTAAAGCTTTCCTTTAGCTCAGTGGTAAGAGCATTGCGTCAACAATGCAAGGTTGTGTGTTCGATCCCAGGGATTTGCACATGCTATTTTTAAATGTATAGGACATTGCAATGTAAATCGCTTTGGATAAATGTGTCTGCCAAATGCATAAAAATGTAAATATAGAAAAATTATATCGGAGCCCGTTTTTGGATTTTGTTTAGTTGAGACCGAGAGGAACATGTCTTCAGGAATGACTTTAACCAGATATTGTGTAGTAAGTGAATATTTGCGCAAAAAATGTTTCATGTCTCTGATGAAAGCTGGATCTCTCCTGTATTCTTCCGTCTGTAGGTTATTGGATTTCAAACACATCTCTGTTTTCATGTGAGCAGTGTATTTGTGAAAGATTGACGTCTCTGTAATCTACTGTCTAATGAAGTGAACTCGATCGATCCTGTTGCCAATGCGAGTATAAACGTATGTTTGTCTTTTTGTAGCAAAGAAAAACGGCAAGCATGAAATAGATGCATTGAATTACGTCTCTTTAACGTCTCCAATAAATCTCCTTAATGATGTTATGGGCTGTTCCGCCACCTGTGTCTTTTTGTCATTATTCCAATGGTCTTCTTCCCAGAGGATGTAAGGCTTCTTATCTCTGCTAACTTCTGTCCCTACAACCTGCTGGAGACACGTCTTAAAGAAATAGTTCACCCGAAGATTCTCGTCATCTATGAATCCTCATACCATCACAGACGTATGACTTTAATACGTCCAACACAAATCATTTTTTCATTAAAATGGCATTTTTTGGGTCAACAAGGCCAAGCTCCGATCAGGATTTTTTCAGCCGATATGGAGTACCTATTTCTTGTCATCATAATCAGCCGATACCAATCCTGACTTCAATGCTTCAAGCTTTATATACCTGATTTCTAAGCTCTTTGATCACTCTTAACCTTTTATTAGTTAAAGTAATGACAACCGTTGATGACATGACTGCAGCGCCATATCATTTACGTCGTAGATACATGACGTTTGCGTGAAAAGATTAGCGTGGTAAATTAAGATATGACGGCAAATCCATAATATTGAACCTTATTTTTTTTGTTTTCAAGAACCAGTGAGATTTAACATTTTATTTAACATCATGTTTGGGTGAACTATTCTTTTACATCTCATGGTTTTCTGGTTTAAGACGGGTCTCCCAGGCCTCAAAACCTCTTTAAAAGCATTAAAACAGACCAGTCTAGCCCGACTGGATGTCTGACTGACTGATTTATGCCATTTTCCTTTTCGCTGGGGCGGTGTGAGTTTTCAATTACAGAAATGTATATAAGAGTGAAATTCAGTCTATTTAGAACACAGTTTATCTTCTGCTGGCTATAGAGACAATAATGAGGATTTGGCAATTATCGGTTCATTTTTCACCCCTGTAGCAACTTTGCCAATTACGATGGAAGCAATAAATTCCCGCTCGCGGTAATGAATGCTTTTAAAATATTGTAGCTCAATACACTTTGGCTAATTGTTGTCATATGTTATGTGAATATTAAAATCTCCATTATTCCCTCTCTCTCTCAGATAACAGAGGTGTGCGGTGCGAAGCGGCTGGGATACTTTGGCTGTGGACAGTTTTACGTGGCTCTGAAGCTGATGGCGGCGGCGCAGGCCGGACTGCCGGTGCGTCTGGAGAGTGTGGGGGGTGGTAAGTTCTCAACACGTGAACGGAGAGAGAACCAAGCGGGATCAGGGATTTGTCCCGTGTGCCAACAATCCCTAAAGCTAAAGAGGGATAATGCACTGAAGTCATGATGTGCGGAGGGCACGGCACTCTAAAAAAACACTCTTGAGAAAGCAGCTGTGAACTCCAAAACACAGCACAGTTTTCTCAAACGTTTCGCAAAGGCCTGTTCACACTACGCCAAGAGCGACAACTATAAAGTTTTAAAAGACTTTAAAACAGTAATGAAAACAATAAGGTGGAAAAATATCTTTGGGATTCATTTAGAGCTAAAGAAACGATCAAACATTGAAAGCACTGATAGCATTTCAATAGATATTGCGGTAATATCAATGTCATAAATTGTGTTGTGAAAATCTGATTTATGTCAGCCTTATTTTCAATATTTGGATGTATCGAAAATAGAAAAGTTCTCCAAGGCACTCGTGTGGTATAGTTAAAAAGCCTTTAATAGACAGGGCTTTATATCTTAAAGATATGAAATGATGATTTGGATGTATCACCTTTCAAATTTATGTTCCAAAAACTCATATGTTTAGTGCAACTGAATGTGTTGTAAAAATATAATTTGACTGAGCAACTTTGAGCTCAACATCGCCTAACTCCACCGGCTGGTCAGAAACGCGGTGAATGTTGGCAGGATTATCTTTAAATCCCGGTACAGGCTGTTACTAAAGGACTCAAGGGTCTCAGAGACCCTCACAGGGGTTAAAGGAGCTGATCTGACCTCAAACAACGGCCTCACTTATCACTAATGATTACACACAGACACACACGGATAGTCTCTTAAATACACACATGACTTGTGGAAAAGTGGAAGGAGATGGATAAGAAATGTGTATGCAGGAAGAAATGGGCTAACCTTAAAGGTTCTTGTGAGATAATTAGCTTGGTTTAAAGGCATGTTAACATTCATTTCGTTTTTGTCGAACATGAAGTTTTATTGGGGGCTACGCCTGGGGGTCTTCATGCATGTGATGTTGAATTCCAGCTGTGATCAAACGCATCTGAAATGGCAAATCAAAGTCTTGGGTTCACAACTTTGGATGTGCATTGAATGAAATTCTAGCTGTAATTATTACTGAAATAAAAATATGTCATCATTGATTGATCATCGTGTGGTTCAGAACATGCATATGCCTCTTTTTTCTGAAGAACGAAAGAAGATATTTTGAGAAATGTCTTGGTGGTTTGGCGAAAGTGTTGTTTGGTAACCACCGCTCTTTGGTTACCGGCGTTCTTCAAAATATCTTCTTTTGTGTTCTGCTGAAAAAGAAAGCCATACATGTTAAACAACAAGAAAGAATTTAATATTTTTGGCTGAACTGTCCCTTTAAATTCTACACAGAGCTTCCTCTGCCTGTTTTTGTGGGGATAACTCACGACCCTGAGATGCGTTACCCCACTCACCCCCCGATCAATGAAAGCCAGCCTCGCATCCCAGGCTCTGCCCCTCTTCCCCCTGCAGACAGGCCTTTTTTCAGACACCCTGAAAGCAGCACGGACAAACAGGTATGAAGTATGAATTTAGCGAGAATCATTACATACATCATTTCAAATAATTCCACTCAACTTCTGTACTTTTTTTCTTCCTCACAGGATGCGTGGTCTCCCCCGCGGTCCCCGGGCATCTCCCCGCCCCACTCCCCGTCGGCCTATAGCAGCTATCCGTACAGCGCTCAGAGGAATGGAACAGACGCGCTATTGGGTGAGGTCCTCCGTCACTCATTTTGAGCTGGATACTCGTAATCCTCATGCTTGAAGTCACATGTGCAGTAAAACTGTCCCAGATCAGCCTTTACATAAGCTCGTATCACACAGCTGGTGTCTTTCGCACGCTCTGAGCTCAGAAACTCTAATGACATGGGACAGCTGTGTGCGTTTGTGCGAGCGTTTAGCCTTGAAAAGCTGTCGTTCGATCTGAATGCGGTGGGATAATTGCATCTCTCTGGTGGCGTATCCATATCACACTCTCCAAACACAACACCTGTTGACTCACAAGACCTGTAGCAACTGTAACACACGCTTCAGATGAAACACACGTCATCTCCTGAGACACTGACCCGAGACTGGTGATATAAACACAGAATTGTTTCACGTGTTATATTTCTAGCTCGTTTTCCATTTGCTTCCACAAACACGTCAATGTGTTGACTGCTCGGAGTAAGATCTTGTTCTGCAACTTACACAAAGAAAATTACACGTTGCTATGAAATATTTGGTTGGGAAAATTGGTTAAAAACAGTGTCCAAAGCCCATGAGAGTTCCTTTTGCCAGCTGATTTTTCTCAGGCTAAATGCAACAAAGGCAGATCACAACCATGAGAAAAAAACTCACATGCGCAAATGAGGAGAATACTTTCTCATCTGCATCTGCATATTTCTCGTGAGAAAAGGGGCCAGAAATGTCAACCACGTGTTAAACTGAGCTCAGATTCAATATTATTGAAGATCTCAATATGAACTCAAACATTTCTCATCAAATTTACCCAAATCCAGGTTATTTTACTTCTACAATCGCGATACGCTACACCTCCATATCTTCAATGCACGTGTTTCAACAATTACTCATTTGTTTGTCTTTTGAATTCTTTAGGATAAAGTCTGACACTAAATTGATATTTATATAAAAACACAACTGAGAACTCCATCAAATCTCCTGAACTTTGAAAGAGCAACAACACAAATTTTCAATACATTAGCGCCCCCCTCAGACTCAAGCGAGTAGTGCACGAGTTTAGTCTCAATTGATCTTTTTCTCAATGTCATCTACTTTTTTTTAATTTTGTGTAAATGTTTGCATGCCGTTTACAACAAACACTGTATTTTTTGTGTCCTCTTGTATAATATATATATCCTAAAGTATTAGATGCACAAATCTAATGCGATATGTTTTTATTCAAGATTTTTGATCGGTCTTTAATTTTTATTGTTTATAAATTAAACAATTGGGTATTAAAACCAGCAATTACATTTTGGGTTGTAAGTTCATTATGTGCTCATCATGTTCTGTGCAGACCCTCGTAACAGCAGCAGGTGATTGTTCTGAACGATCAGTTTAAATACTGTGGTGATATTGTACTTTTATCTTATTCTTCTCCAGCTGTGAACGGAGGAAAATGAGCGCTGCTTTTCTTCATTAATCTGCAGGGATCATAAATACTTGATTTGAAATCTGCACATAAAAGAGATCGATGTTCTGGAAGGACTTTAGATGTTAAGACATTCGAGATCAAAAAGCATCGGGACTCCCTTCATATCAAAGATGATGACGCTCGATGTCTTTGTGTTGAATTATTCATA
The DNA here is from genome assembly GCF_015846415.1 of Triplophysa dalaica. Classification (NCBI taxonomy): domain Eukaryota; kingdom Metazoa; phylum Chordata; class Actinopteri; order Cypriniformes; family Nemacheilidae; genus Triplophysa; species Triplophysa dalaica. The sequence goes on along the minus strand of NC_079561.1, from coordinate 18,470,395 downwards.
CTCGTTCAGAATTTAATCACTTCTTCACTTTTTAATTCATGCTTCCTCCTACCTTGCATCTCCCTAATAACAGTCTCTGGTGTTATCCTAGGTTTCCGATTTTACTGCAGTAGAAACCATGACAACACAGTCTCGTGGACAAATGTGAAAGTATTAGTTTGTAGCATCTATCAAGCAACACTCTTGTAATCTGCGGTCGTTATGTAACACAATTATTAGATTTTACAAACTGCGCCTTTAACTATTTTACTCGGGTTATTATAACATTTACATTAATTTGTTTGACAGATGCTTTTACCCAAAGCATTTAAAGATAAAATAATATAAGAATCAATAATAAAACAATGCTTTCTATATGTTTATCATTAACTTACAAAAAGCTATTATGCCCTATTTAGTAGTTTTCACTAAATTTTAAAGCTTGATACCTATTCTAGCATATTATATAGACATATTTTTTTGGGGGGTGTATTTATAATTAGTCGCTACAAAAAACATAACATAAGCATTTATTAAAAAATCCTGTAATTCCTCATAATTCACTTATATAAAATAAATAAAAATCTTACTCCTTTGCGAAAAATCCAAATATTTTAATTTGTAAGATTTGACCTCATCTATATTTTTATATTTCTCTTTCACAGCATATGATGGTAAATTGTTGAGTCGTTCCAGCGTTTCTCAGGAGAATTCCTCTCCCAGTCATTATTTTGTCAGACTGCAGCCGGAGCCGCCGCCAATCACACGGGTGAGAATCTCCGCCTGCTCATTCTTGCTTCTGATTGGCTGTTCAAACTGAACCTGGTCCTTTATGATGTCTCTCTATGTATTCTCAATAATATTTTAATGAACACGTTCAGTCGTCTAAACCTGGGTTACTATAGTGACTGCTTTATGTATAAGCATATCTGTAAATATCAATAATTATGGGATTAAACACTAGTTTTTCAACAGAGTCTGTGTATGTTTTTTTAAATTAAGGTCTTATTAAATCATTACTTTGGTTGAGTTGAGATGTGTTTTTATGTTTTGTTTTCTTCTCATAAGAATAATACAAACAATACTATCTGTGACCTGCAGGATGCTGACAAATAATTATTTAATCTTGAAAATATAAAAAATATCATCACCAGCGATGCCATTGCGTTAAGTAATATTTTTTTGTCTGAAATTTTAAATTTGCAATTTGAAACTAGAAGTTGCGATTGTTTTTTACTTCTGTATTTTGACGCATTTCCCAGTAAAATGGAATTTTGAATGAGAAAAATAGTGGGCGTGGCTTCCGTCTTTCTCTGCGATTTGATTGGATGTATAAAAACAGCCTTTACATTTTGAAATGGAACTGGCAGGAGACTGACAGCTAAAGGGGAGGAGCAAACGAATACTCCGCCCAAACCGTCTAGCAGACGTCATTTAAAATGGATAGTCTCTACAGGAAGAAAGTGCACTTTCAGATTTTAACTGAAGTCTATGATGGTACATGCATTTTTAAAAAGAGAATGACCCACATTGATAAACTATTTACCATAAACGCCGCAATATTTCATGAAAAAGAAAGGCATTGTCATTTTTAATTTCACAAGGATTTAAAGGGGAGAAAACACACTAAATGATTTAAAGATAATATATTGATGTTGTAGAAGCCCTCCAGCAGTCTTCTGTGTGACATGAACATTATTCTTTCTGAGTTTCTCTTGTATTTATTATTCCAGACTTGTTTTCTCTCGTATTTGTTTTTATGCAGGCAACTTTACTTTTGTTTACATTTATGCATTTTGGCAGATGCTTTTATTCAGAGTGATTTACAGTGCATTTAAACTATACCTACTTCTATAATTTCAAATTTTATTTAGCATGTTATATAAAAGCTATATGAAATGTTATAGAGCTTGTCTTTAATTTCGACAGTGTTACCATTAGTATTACACATTTATCTTTTACATGGGATGTTATGTGTATCACATCATTTCATTCTCAGACGTTGTGTGTTTGTCTGGTTCAGGTGTTGTCTGTGGATTATTCAGAAGACCCGTGGAGAATCACAGAGGAACAGAGGGAGTATTACACCAACCAGTTCAAGAGTCTACAGCCCGATCTCAACGCACTCATACTGGGTAAAACATCCCATCTCTCTTCACTTCTGTGATCATACAGACTAAACAATAACAGATATATCTCCACTGATGTTCTTTAACACATAGACCATTCAATTAAACTCTAAGTAAAATTATTTGACAAGATAACTAATGTTATTACCAATTCTTGTTGTTTTGGAAATAAATCAGTTGGTCTTTATGTTTCCGTTTCAGGAACGACTGCAAAGAACTTCTTCACCAAGTCAAAACTACCGATTCCAGAGCTGTCTCATATATGGTGATGATGGAGTCTCAGATCTCTTTAAACACACGTTGTGTCTTTCTATCTGTGTGCGTGTGTGTGTGTGTGTGTGTGTGTATGTGTATGTCTGTCTTTCTCTGTCTGTTTGTGTATGAATGTCCGTGTGCATATGCATTTGTGTGTGTCTGTCTGTCTCTCTGTCTCTCTCTCTCTCTCTCTGTCTGTGCGTTTGTGTATCTCTCTCTCTCTCACTCTCTGTGTGTCTGTCTATCTGTTTGTGTGCGTGCGTGTGTGTCTCTGTGTGTGCGTGTGTGTGTGTGTGTGTCTCTCTCTCTCTCTGTGTGTGTGTGTGTGTGTGTCTGTCTATCTGTTTGTTTGTTTGTTTGTGTGTGTGTGTGTGTGTCTGTATTTCTATCTCATATATGGTGATGTTGGAGTCTCAGATCTCATTAAACACACGCTGAGCTGTCTCTGTCTTAGATTTGATGTGATGTTAGTTGTATAACTTGAATGTAAGTTATCTTGTTTGTGTCAGGGAGTTGAGTGATGTAGACAAAGATGGCGCTCTGACCTTCTCTGAGTTCTGTATCGCATTCCATCTGATTGTGGCTCGGAAGAACAGTTACGCACTTCCTGAAACTCTTCCCCCCACGCTCAGACCGGGATATGTGGATCAAGGTGTGACACTATCTGAGGTAAAACACCAACCTGTAAAAAAACAAGAGCAGATGTTGTTATTGTGTTCACTTTGATCTGTCTTGCCAACTATATAAAGTGTACTATCTAACTATATATGTACTCTTCAAATACTTTCGGATACATGTGGATGTTGAAGTAGGTATGATGTCTTCAGAGAATGTGGGAAAGGTTTCACATCAAAGTCTCAAACTGAACTGTAAATGTGATTTTACTCTTTTACAGACAACGCAACCTCTCATTGTGTTAATTGACACCATAACCCCTGCAGCCAATCAGCCGGTGAGAAAACAGTCAATCATTTCACCTCAAGACAACAGCACATCTTTATCTGCATGCCTGTGTGTGTGTGTGTGTGCGCGTCTGTCTGTGAATCAACCTATCTGTCTGTGTCTGCCTGCCTGCCTTCGTCAGTCTTTCTGTCCATCTGTTTGTGTATGTTTGTCTGTCTCTCTCTGTCTGTATATGTGTGTTTGCTTGTATGTCTGTCCGTCGTTGTGCGTGCGTGCGTGTGTGTGAGCGAGTGATTGTGTGCATGTGTGTGTGTGTGCGTGTGTCTGTCCATCCGTCACTGTGTGTGTGTGTGTGTGTACGTGTGTATGTCTGTCTCTCCCTCTCTGTCTGTTTGTGTGTCCGTGTGTGTCTGTATGTCTTTTTGTGTGTCTGTCTATATATTTGTGTATGATTGTCTGTCTCTGTGTGAATCTGTCTCTCTCAACTTTATGAGGATGTCTCTCAGACTGAAGACAGAGGGTGCTATTGAGTTGCAAATGAGATCTTAGTAATCCAGAAATACTCACAAGTTAATACTTGTGCACACACATCACACATGGACACATCAGTCATCACGCTCCGCCTTCTCATTTTCTCAAACAGGAACTGAGTTCTGTTGACCGGCAGGTGACCTCTAGGCCAGGTGTGAATACCTGTAAACAGGACACGAGAGATGAGAGGAGACAGTCAGGTAATAACTTTCAGACCAGATATTATCAGCAAAAGGATTGAAGGAACTGACATCTTTTTGCGAAAGCTTTTCCTCAAAAATGTGTTCTTGTCATATATGGCAATTTTTGAATGATATAATTCAGACATAAAAGTATCTTTTAAACTCGAGAGGAAAAGGAAAGTCCCAAATAAGCTCACGTTGATACTTTTTAATTCAGTTCAAGTTTAATTTTAAATCACGTCACAGTTTTTCATTGTTGCAAAGCAGCCGTGCTAAAACACAGAAATCACTCTATGATTTTTAAACAGACTTTTTTGTGTCTGGTTTTACTTCACTGGTATTTTCTTATTATTGTGTCATCAGAGTTCAGCCCCAAGAGACTTCCAGATGCCAGTGAGAAACCGATACAGAGAGTCAGCACTTTAAAACCAGGTGAAGACATCCACCCTGTCCTCAGGCACACCATCACAACCACAGTCTCTCATTAACCACCGCTTCACCGGATATAAAACCCTTTATGATCTACTGCAAAACCACCATGACTGTCTACCTGACGCAGCATGTGAAATCTTTATCATACTGTGAACATTTCCAGTCTTTCAATTAAAAAAACAGGGTCATTTTAGTTTACTAAAATTAAAACTTTGAAAATGTTTCTGTTCATTCAAATCAAATAAGATATTGATCTAAAAATTATTGGAAAGACTTAACTTAAGTATAAATAGAAATGTTGCCACGGAAATAAGCACCACATTTTTTATAATAAACAAAAACTAAAATTAAAATGTAAAAAATAATAACCGTATATAGCAACATAATAAATAAACCAATAAATTATAAAATGACAAAAGCATATATCAAAATTGGTAAGAAATCTAAAACTAAAAGCTAATTTACAATATTATATTTATAATTATTATAATATTATATTTATAAGTAAATAAAATTAAAAGCAAAACTATAATAAGTCTGTATCAAACATTCAAACTTGTATTAAAAGTTTACATTTACAATAATTACTGAGATACTGACAAGTCAACCGCAAAAATGTCTAGGTTAATTCTTTATTAAAATAATAACATTTAATTAAATATGTTTTGAGGGGTTTCTCAATTTGTGATTGAACCTGTTACCTGTTGTTTCATGATTGTATTGTGTATTATTGTATGTCAGGTGCAGCGAGTTCTGTTTGTTATTTTCTGTCCTGCCGAGTGTGATATGTTATGGAATATAACTCCTGGACGCTTCTGGGTGTGGACACAAAGCCAGTTTATATCCACAGCTCTGACCTTTTGTTCTTATATTTCATACAATCTGTTCTGATCCGGTAACAGCCAATATTTATTGACGTGCCCAAATCCCTGGGCGTTCACAAATAATCCAGCCCTCTCCCCGTTTTATTATTTGACTTTGAATGCGATGTGGACCTGCTCCAAGATATTATGAAATGGTTTTAACCGCTGCTTGTGGAACTGAGAATCAGCTATATTGACTTTTCCTCTCAATCCCCCAGTGCATGATGGGATAGGACGATGGGAAGCTAGAAAATCTGGCTTTCGTGTCCTGTTTCAGATGTTGCTGTTTGGATAATATTAATGTTCTGCAAGACACTTGATGTGTTTCTCTTGAAAGATAAATCCTTTATTCTGGCCAAAGAGAACAGGCTGTCTAACAACTTCACCTTCTCGTTTAAAATGTCTGTGGCTTTGCTCTCTTTTTAGATGAAGAAACAATTAATTATTTTCTCATATACTGATTTTTTAAATATAGTTTTATTGCAGTAAAGCTGTGTTTATCATAACATACACAACGATGTGTTTCAGATTCTCCACAGGAGCTTGATGCAATCATGAAGTCGAGGACACGGCCCAGGTAAAACAACACTTTTAAACTAAAACTCATCTCATTGCTGTATTTTCTTTATGAATTATTCATGGTACGTTTGACTGTATAGATTTACCATTTTCTGGCCATTTATCTTAGTCCACATTGGTTCAGAAATGTTTTTAGATGTACAGCGGTAAAAATATTCTTTGAAATACCCTACCACGTAAATGCCACAATGCTTGAATAAGTTTAATTTGATACTATCATGTTTATATCAAAATAGAATCTGATACATCGCAGTAAAAGTATGAATTTTCGATTTGATTTAATGATGTCTGTCAGTGTGTGTGTGACCCGCAGGTCGTATTCCAGCACATCTATAGACGATGCCATAAAAAAGGCTGAAGAGCCGCCCACCCCGCCTCCTCGACCCCAGAAGACTCACTCTCGCGCCTCCTCGCTCGACCTTAACAAACTGTTTCAGCAGAGCGGTCAAGGTTCATACCCGCAAAACTTTTTATGCAAAAAAGTTTGATATGACGGCATTCGTGACTGACCTTGTGTACAGAAACATTACTGTGTTAATACACAAACTCTCTCACTCTTTGTCTCACATGCTGTCTCTCTCTCTCTCTCTCAGCCTCTAAGAGCGGTTGGTTGCCTCCTCCTCCAGCTCTTCCTCCTCGTCCCCCGGCTACACAAGTGAGCTCTCTTCAGATATAAGTCAATCATTAAAGAGAAACTCAGTCAACTGATTTCATCCGCCAATACATCATTAGTCTGTATGGTTGCCAAGCAACATAGCATCTACCAATTGAATTGTGTGCATGTTAAGTGATCTCTGTCTGTTTTGTCCTTTTTTAATGCTGAAGTGTCTTTTTTGTGAGATGTGATGGTCCTCTGGACTGTTTTTCCATCATACAGTTCCTCATTTCTAATTTCAACGTCTCAGATCTTCAGCTTCCACCACGGCTCAAACAAGAATACCCAGAAGGCTGTGCAGCAGCCAAACTTTGCTGACTTTAGCAGATTCAGAGAGAAGGTGAGTAGATGTTCAAGTTAGTGCTACAGATTCATCTCATTTGTATTTTAGTGGCATCACCCTGTAGAAATAAACAGCCTGAATAGACAGGAACTCCAGCTCACCCAGCAGCTAAATCAGCTGAACATCATCTCGACCAGATTTGCCAGACTGAGACCATTAGTTTGAACCAGCTAAGACCAGTGTGCAATTCCATAAAATTGTCTACCTTACCATGGAACCTTGCCGTACTAAAATAACAGAGACCCATATGAGGTCTCTCAAAAAGTTTTTAAAGCATTTTTTATTTTTGGTGCATGATTTTTTATAGTGAGTTAAGTGAATGGAAACACATCAAATGAAAATATAGTAACTATTTCATGTTCTGTAAAGAGGCATCCCTTTTCTATTCATTGGGTATTATTGTTTCTGACATGTGCATTCTTACTCAAAGAAAACCTACAACATTTGTCGTCTCCCAAAAACCGTGTCCTTTTTTTGTCATGCGCATAACACATGTTTATATGCCTTTTTTAAATAGAAAATCTGTTCATAAACTGACATTTTTATGATGATCCCTCAACAAGGGTTTAGTAAAATATAAACAAGATGGTTCAATATATTTGTAACAAAAACATTCTCTGAGCATTTTTATTTCACGACCATAACGCAGAATGTCACGTCACATGTTTTTTAGCTGTTTTTTATATCACGGTACTAAAAAACGGCAAGAAACAGCATTTACAAAACCTTCATATTAAACCTTGAAGACTTTTAAATTTCCTCGTACTGGCATAATTCCACATACGTATTTGTGCTGATCTGATCTGTTATTCATTGTGAACCGTGTTTATTCCATTACAGGTCATATCTACTGTATCCAACACACAAAACACACACAAGCACACACACACACACAAAACACATGCACAACACACACACGCTCTCATGTTTCTCTAATTCTGCAGGCTGAGACGATAGAGCAGTTTCCCACAGTTTCATGAGATTATAAAACTGCAGGACATCAGTAAAACACACACATATACACACACACACACACACTCATATGATAGCACAGGCACCTGCATGTTTGTTTTTTTCGTTTTGAAAATAATACTCTGATGTGTTATGATGTATGACAGGAGACTGTGATGAGATGTTTACTTGAGTAAATCCTCCACAGACTCTTTATCGTCTCATACCTCCATTGTTCCTTCATCTTTATGGTTTTCATAGCCAATACTGCTGTTAAAGTCTGGCTTCTGTGAAGTGATCTCTACTTAAAATTACCGAGTTACAGCTCGATCTTCTCAGGAGGTCTGGATGGAAAAGTCTTGCGTGGCAACATGCAGATAATATATCATATTAACAGACAGAAAGACACTAGGAGCTGGTGAGATGAGACTTAATTGTGTATTGTGTAGAGCTGTTAAACCGTGAATTGCACTCGCTTGAGTTGATGTGTTATTCTGTTGTGAACACTGTTAATATGTGAATTGTTTGGTGTCCAAAAATAATGAGCAAAAAGATAAGCAGAAACATTTTAAAGAATAAGTCTGACTGTAATGGAACAGCTTGTGTTTAATTATCTGGAATTATCAATAATTACAGAAAATTATAAACCATGCGCATCACATTTATTATGTTAAAGCGTGTCTGTGCGTACGTGTGTGTGTTCATTTGTTTGTGTTTGTTCACTTGTATTTGTGGGGTGTGTGTGCACATGTGTGTGTGTGTGCATGTATGTTCACCTGTATGTTTGTGTGTGTCCATGTGTGTGTTTAGGTGTGCGTTTGTTTCTTTGCGTTTGTTTCTTTGTGTGTGTGTGTGCGTGTGTATGTGTGTACAACTGCATTTGTCTCTATGTGTGCATGTGTGTTTATGTGTTTGAGCGTGTAGTCTGTTTGTGTGTGGGTGTGTGTGCGTGCGTGTGTGTGTCCGTGTATGTGTATGTTCTTCTTTGTGCGTGATGTATGTATATGTTTGTGTATATTAGTGTGTGTGCATGTTTGTGTTTCTGTGTGTGCTTTTGCAGAATCATAAAGTAGGTTGGGTAAGAGTGTTTTACTTTTTTTAAATTGGAAAACAACAGGTGGCCCTGTTGATGGTCCAGCTTTCATCGTCCAGTTTGGGTTAGTTCTGTTATGTGACCCTATTTGAAAACCAAATAAACATTTACCCATCTGTACACCCCGGCTATCGTCCGACTTGACATCTTTCATTTTGAAATACACAGCTCGCTCTCTTTGTACTATTACAACAACACTTGTTGTGTATTTTCTGTTATATGTCCTTATTTCAGTCACAGGCGGCGGTGGGCACTGTTCCCTTCACACTCTTGTATTGCGGTTGTAACTCTTGCACGTTGCCTTGAGGCTTTGGCTGGCTGTGTGTAATAACTTCTTGCGTGCCGCAGCCAATCAAGACATTTTTATGACTTTTTAGACAAATTTACAGCCCTGCTATTGGTCTGCTTCTGCTATTACTTTTTGTCGTGCCACACACCACAAATGACCTCCGCCACAAGCCGGGACGGCTGTGCTTTCCAACCAGCGTGTCACTTTTTGTTTAGAATGTGAAGGACAACACACGTTGAAGAAGTAAAGTGGGAATGCTCAATAAAATAAATGAAAGTCATATATGTGTAAAATGTAGAGGGAGAATTTAAAGCCTTTATTTCGACATTTCACCAATTTGGAGAAATTACAGATTTTGAAAAAGTTTTAAGGTCAAATTCAGACAAGCAATAGTAGAGGGATATGAGGAAACACTTAATTCAGACCTCTTTAAGTTTAAACAGACTTTTTCTCTTTCAGCAGGAAACCAGCACACCTCCCCAAAGACCCGGGATGAGAGGAGGTCTCAGCGCAGAAGACCTGGCACCTCCGAAAACAGTAAGACCACTTCTGGCCATGCTTAAACAGATATGAAGACGAGCCTTTAATGGCCGATTTTACAGAGCGCACAGCAGAATCCTATTAAATTCTATTTAAATCTTTATAGAGAAATACATTTTTACTCATAACCTCGCAAACTTTCAGTGGTGATCTATTAGGAGCTCTTGTAAGTGTGTACATGAGGGTATATGCTTGTGTAGAAGTCATAAATCTTTGTTATTTTAACTTAATTTATACAATAATAATGGTTAAGTTTCTTATCAATTATCCTATTATTCACTATGTTAAGCTACATTTATATTAAACAACATTCAACTTCAAGCCCTGTCTTGTAATAAAAAGTTGAGATCTGATTAAATACATCCTTAAATTATCATCTGAGGCGGGTCATACGCTCAAAGTCTAGCATTGACGTTTCAAACCTCCACCCAGGATCCTTCAGCTGCGCTCCAAGGCCACGCCCCTCAGAAGCCAGTACGAAGGAAGCTCCACCCTGATAGCCAGAGTGCCACGCCCCCGTCGGGCACGCCCTCCTCTGCTGCCACACTGACCAAATCCACACAGAGGTCCATATGTCGACATGCACAACATAGAGCATTTACTCTTGATTTGTTGCCCCATCGTGACCATATATGTACATACAGATGCACTTATACGCACAGATGAATGTGATATATGTGTTTCAGGTTGCCTCCCAAACAGAAGAGAGAGATCCAGATGGCCATCCGTAAAAACAGAGAGACCAACGCAGTCCTGACACGTCTTAACAGTGAACTACAGCAACAACTGAAGGTATAACACACATTCTTATACATCAGATTATTTTATAACAGATTCATATCACTGATGTTCTTCTGATACCTCGTATCTCCATATTTCAACATTTAATTTTTTTTCTCATACTTCATTATTCTTAGTCAGCCTCATGAGTTATTGGTTTTCTAGAAGCAGAATCTTGACATCATTCATTGAAGTCTCAACATCTTTCAGGGATCATCCTATATTAACACACACCAAAGCTTCAATGTGGATTCAAACAGTTGTCTGCTTTAAAATAGAGTTTCCTATAGCAGCTGTGTCACGTGTGTTGTGTGTGTCTGTGAGCAGAGGAATCTGCTTTGACATGCATTTTTCATAACCGTGAGTGAGAGAGTAACAGACATGATGCTAGACACCCGTTCAGATATGAAAATCACCATGATTTTACAATAAATAAACAAACAATCTGAATACAATACATACTTCACCCAAAAATACAAATTCTGTCATCATTTACTCACCCTCATATTGCTCCAAACCTGTATACATTTCCTTGTTCTGTAATCACAAAGGAAGATATTTATAAGAATGTGAGTAACCAAACAGATCTCCCTTAGAATACATTTTTCCTACTATGGGACTAAACGGGGGATAAGATCTCTTTGGTTACTAACATTCTTCCAAATATCTTCCCTCATGTTCAAACAAAGGAATTGATAATGGTTTTAATTTTTAGGTCACAAATTCCTTTAATAGTTCATATTTTACTAGCTACAGTTAATCCATGGGGTTTGCTGCATTAACCAGTTTCACCATGGTGTTTGTAGTAAACTGTGGTTATTCAAAAGGCAATCAATCTGACAAAAAACATGGTTACAACATTTTACTGTAATAAAATCATGGTTAATTTTCACAGAGGAAGTTTTGTGTGTTTCTGCTTAGATATGTAACAAATAGAATGGAACAGCATTCACATGTGGCATTTTGAAAAAAAAATTCAGACGGCCAAGGAAAAATCACGTAAATTAAACATTTTTATTGTTTATGTAGTGCTTTTATATGGTGGATCGCGGTTGCATTACAAAAATATTTTGCAGAAATAAGAAAAATTCATTCTCTAATTGACACTTTTATTTATGCAGCTTGTGTTTAAAGTGTAGATAGTTTGTTGATTTTGATGCAAACAGTTTTTTGTATAATCTATTGTAGTTATATTTACTATTTGACCTTCATATTGCCAGTTTCATCTGACGCATTGGCCCGAAGTCAACTTACTTCTGTGTTGGGTTAAAATATTACAATTTATTAAGTGCTAAGTGTATTAGATTAAATGAAATTAAAACTACTCCGCAGTTATCTATTCTTTGCAGAGGTTTACGGGAAGCTACAGTAAGCTTCAATCACATATCGTGTGTTTATGTTGTTGCCGCTAAGCTGTTTATTTATGGCTCTTGGTTTGACACCGTGAGATTTAGTTGGTCTGGTTTACCCAGCACTAAACCACATTTTCTTTGATGGAAGCGTGTGAAATGAAGCCAGGTTTGGAACTGGCACCATGTATGGAGGTATCGGATTATTTAAAAGCATAAATTTAACCTATACCATCGTCTGTGTCGTGTAGATGTCTGAGATGATCTTCTCCGTCGGTGTCAGGTGTCAGGAAAGGAGAGCTGTGTGTGTTTGCATTTGTTCATATTGTTCCAGAAGACGTGTGATGAATGTGACTTTAAATGACAAATGAAGACAGGTAGAAATAAAATGCTTTGGAGATGCCTGCAGATCAATGTCATCCTCTGTCTGATGTCACCCGGAGGTCGTGACCTCAGATCAGTTCGTCAGTCAGATGAATTCCTTGTTTGACAAATGTCTGTCTGCTGAACCGAGATCATCTTGTTAGAGCGACTTGCGATGGCCATCACTGCATTACTTACATTTCAAAGCAGTTGTTTTCCCGTAAGACCAGTTTGAGCTCACCTCTGCACTTTCTTTCTCTTCTGTTTCTGTTTTTCCTCTTCTTTCTCTTTATAAGGTTGTTCATCGAGAGCGAGTGACTCTGGAGTCTCAGCTGGATTTGCTGCGACCCGTAACGTCAGCCTGACCAATCACACGGCGTTTCTCTCTGTCCTCTGTGTTTCCAGTACACACACGGTCTGGAGATGGTCTGGTGATGGTTCATCACATGTCAGATTTTTAAGTGACCAAACACCACAAACACTGTGTCAAAACCACAGGAACCGCAGGAGGAGTCTGACGTTTGTTTTCTTAGGTTTGGGTTTGTTTGTCTGTGACTGTTTTTACAGCTGAAGGTTACTAACAAAACTAGCTTTCACTTCTGAGGCTGAAATAAACTTTATTGCAGGAAAGTCAAAAATCTGTTGTTAGTGGATGTAATTATAGTTCTCTTATGTGTTGTTTATGAATGCATCCAGCTTTGATTCTGTTTTTGTGTTGAAGGCTGATCCGGTTCCACCAACAATAAGCTCATAAGGGCGAATCCCACAAAACACATGAATGTTACATTTTACCACCCAAAAATAAAAGGTAAAAATATAAAAAAATGATAATCTTTTAAGATCCCCCCAAATTCTCATGTTCATAATTCATCAAAATATATTTTTGTTTGTATTTTCTCAATACTGTAGCAGAGAAATGTTTTACTGCTTTTTTTACTCTGTTTAAAACAGTATTAAACGAAGGCAATACAATACATACTACCCTGCTTTATACTTTTTAATATATAAACAAGAATTTGGGAGGATTATTATATATAAAAAGGCCTAGAAATAATTTCTCCTTTATTTCGGGGGTGAAATGTGATGTTCAGGACAGGTTTTGTGAGATCCCCGTAAAGATCCCGGTGTGAATCATGACTCCATGTGTTGGGACAGTGTTTAGATTATGAATTTGCAGATGTTTTATGAAGCGTGTCTGTGTTTATGCATGAAGGTAAATGTTTACACTGAACGGGTGGCAGAAATACATTTATTTTTACACGTCTAGCGTGAGGCATGAGAGTAGTTTGACAGCAGAAAAGTCTACGACTGGAACGTTTGAATGTCTAGACCTACATTTTGAATGTTGCGTGTACATTAACCTCAAATGTTTGAGGATGACGTATTGACTGTGCTTGTACTGTATTACAAAAAAATCTTGGGTGTAACAAAATGTCAACAAAATTATTTTCTATGTGTATTTCTTTTAGTGCTTGTCATATCTTGATCTATTATTTCTAACTTAACAATAATTTTATATGCATTTCTTACCCTCCTTAAATCAGTGTGACTATTTTGGGGCAATTATGAAATGCGCAAAAATGATTGTTTTAAAAATTGCTACAAATGTAAACCAGCAACTGCAAAAAATGGTAAAGATCTGAATTTTTGTTCTACATTGTGCTAAATACTTTCCTATGCAAAAAGTGGAGGCCAGGCTTGTTGTGGGTCATGTTATGTCATTGATTCTGTTCATATCTCGTTCAATGTGTACTGATCAGGGAGTGAAAGTTTCTGTGAGTGTCAATAAAATCCAGTGGAAGAATGGGAGAAATGGCTAAACTATGTCCTGACTCATAAATGGATATAAGAATATTTATAAAACCTGTTTGTTTGTTTAGATCTGTCATATAGATAGAGTACTGCACATACATCAGACGTCAAACATCAAAATTGTTTACTACTGTTGTCTGTGCAAAGTTATTTCATATATGAAATAACTTTCAAAAATGGATTTAATGCAATAAATGGCTTTAAGCAAACTCTTGATATTACAGAAATTTATCTGTATGAAACACTTTTCCAGCCTTATTTGACATAAGTTTCTAACTAGTTTGAATTCGTATGATAAATTGTACATTTACTGCTTTTTTTCTTGTTTTATTACAAATAAATGTGTAGGAAATTATACAAATTAGCCACCTTGTAAAAGAGGTACAAACTGACATAAGAGTGTGTTAATATTTTTGTGCAGATTTTTGTAAATGTTTTGAAATCTGACGGATTTCCAGCGTATGCTTTACTGTAAACATGGTTTTCCTTTTTAAAGACTAAGAGATAAGATAAGTTTTCAGTGGAAATCAACCTAACACCGTAGAGAGAGTTTAACCTGCCGTGAACCCAGAACATTCCTTTAAAGAAGCATTGATGCTTTTTCCTTCAAGTTTTCCTCAGGACCGTCCGTAGAGAATCGGTTGTGAGTGTACGGTCAATGGTGCGAGAGGTCGTGACCTCTAATGCCCCTCTTCTCTCTGTTTTTGCACTGCCTTATCTCATGTGTTTCAGAATGTCTGTGTTTAAAGCAGATCAGCTCCTTCACCTTAAATAAGACAAAGATGAGAGAATATGATTATTAATATCTGTATGAACTTTTTAAACTACAGAATATGGGTGATCACTTATAGAGGCTAATTTACTATACAATATGATTTAGTAAAACAAATTATTGGAATAGGGCTCAGCATGCTTCAATGTGTAAAAATGTGTTGAACTTTATGAACCGAAAGCATTGGCAACATTTTTAATAATCAAACGTGCAAGCTAATAGGGGATTCAACCTTAATCTTTCATATGATGAAATGCTTGTCCACCAGGGACCCTGGACTCAACCGGGGGCTCCACAAACTTCCCAAGGGGAAGACAAAAAAGATGACAAAAATTATCTCAAACAACTAAACTCTTCGTCGATATAGCAAACATGCATCTTTTTAGTTATGTTAAGCTATAGAATATTGTCATGGAGAACTATCTTGAAGTCCAAAAGGATGAGATCATCACTGTCCCAAAGATACACTTATAGGACAACACATTTTTACCAAATTATGATTTTAAACCATCCATTATTAGGCCGTCAGCACGGATTCACATTTGTAACTGTGTTTGGATTGAGAGAGAGTGCGTCTGACCTCAGTGTCTGATAACGGGATCATTGTTCTGTCACAGCAGCACATCAGATCCGGAAGGAAAGCCGAGCAACAGGACAATAGAGGGTAACATGCTTAGAAAAACATATGACATAAACACCACTCGTGACCTCACGACCTCAGCCAATCACACATTGATGTTCAAATCACATTTCCAAATGTCTTAATATCATTGGATAGAAAACATACCAAAACTAATGACATTTGTTTTATAAACAATATCGCTGGTAGTCTTTCCATCATGGTTAAATCGCTAGTGTTAAAAAGTTACACTTACATTGTAAATATAATTAACACTCACAAAGTGTGGATTCTACTGAATATACACTGTGATTGATAATTTGCCCATTTTAACACTGACGATTTTGCTGTGCAACTTACTTAAGCAGAAAACAATCAAAATATACTGTTCAAAAATAGACAAAATCATTTAGACTTTAAAGCATTGATGTCACAAGTTGATATTTTGTGAAGTAATGCAAGGATGCTCAGAGATATTAACATGTGACTGAATATGTTTTTGGGTCACGCTGATGACATCATTTTTCATATCCAACCATCCCCCAAAACAAACAGACACACCACAGGCACGTCAGTACTGATGGATTTAGGTCATGTGAGCGTTTTCACTACATTCTGCCTGGTTGCAGATCCATAGACGATCTTAAAACGGGTTCGAACGCAGCTTTCGTCTGTCTGTCTTAAAGAGAAAAACAGACATGCCTTCTTATAATCTCCAAAACGAAAAAGATCTAGCTGTTTGTGAGAATACAGGGTTAAATGCCTTGAGCAGTTGGAGACACCGATGACACGTATGTTTTAGTGGCGAGACATATTTAGAGACACAGTACATATATAGACTCGCTCTCTCATGGCAGCTGTGCCACTCTCACAAAGACTCAAGCATTACAGGGGTCAAGGGTCACACACCCACTCTCTCTCTCTCAATCTACCCAAAATAACCTGCGGCCTTAACCACAGTGTACTTCTCTCACGGGCCCCTCGAGACTGAACAAAGCTCTGAGCGAGTCTCTCTGACATCTTTCGGAGAAAACGACATGGACGGATATTTATGTGTCCTTTAGGAGTGACTCCGAAAGCAGGTTTTAAAGGTAAAGATGTGCTCTCTGTGACTGGTCTGACACTGCACAGACCTGTGATGGATTCACCACTAGGGGGGTCACACACTTGTGTCAGTAAGGTAAAACTCACTTCAGAAGACTGAAAGACAACTTAAAGGGACACTTCAACCAAAAATGAAAATGATGTCTTCACTTACTCACCCTAGTGAGTACTATAGACTCTTGTATTATGTTCCAAAACTGAACATTTTTCACATTCTTACAAATACCTTTCTTTGAATTCATCGGAACAAATACATTTATGCAGGTTTGGAACAACCTGAGGGCGAGTAAACGAAAGCAGAATTTTTGTTTTTGGGAGAACTGTCCCGTTAACATCAGTTTGCTGTGTCTAAACTGCAGTTATTCAACATTTGTATTTTTGTGATGATGCGAAATGAATCAATTTATGAGCAACTTGAGTGTTTATAACTGTGTAATGTGTACGTGAGTGTTTGCATTGATGGCAGTTGTGTGTGCAGTGTTGGCGGTAGGAAGGCTTTAGAGATGTGAGCTCTCTGTCTCTTATCACAGGATTTAGTGAAACACTCACTCAGCAATTGTGAATGAAACACTGTCGGTGATGTTTAGCTTCAGGAATTTCACACACTCCACACACAGATTAACCTGCACGGGTCTGGAGAGTGGAAATGCGTTACTTCAAAAACATCTTTTCTATACTTCCACATTATTCTGTTCAGATGACCGAACTTGCTCGGTTTCTTTAACTTTGTAAATGATGCAACAACTAAATCATGTCAATTTCTAATGTAATTTATGGTTGGATTGTGTCGATTTAATATATCACTGTTTCTGTTTGTCTGTATCTCTCAGTTTGCATGTCAAATCTTCTGATGAATGGAAGGGTTGCGCTCCGGATCCACTCGTTGCTTGGATCCGCTCCAGGTCTTCGCTCCACCTTTCCTTAAAAGCAGTGCGAGTTTAAAGCGCAGAAAAACACACGGGCGAGCGGAGCTCGGATCAGAACGTTGGAGGCGGATCACGGATCGGTACTGCGCGCGCGTGTCCGGGAGGATGGAGGACGAGCCGCACGAGACCCTGGACTAACGGGTCTTTCATTTCTATGGGAGCGGTGCGCGTTTTCCTGAAAGAGTGGAGTTTACATTAAAACGCTATATGATAAAATGCCGTTTGCCAAACGGATCGTGGAGCCCCAGTTTCTGTGCAGACGCACGGAGTCGCACGACGAGGGTTTACCGTTCCAGGACCTGTGCGCCATCAGTCATGTGGCTCTGTCTCGGACCCTGCGCCAGCTGTCGGACCTGGCCAAGCACGCGTGCTCTCTCTTCCAGGAGCTGGAACACGAGCTGGTCTCCACGAACCGCCGCGTCTGGGCTCTCCGGGATAAAATAAGCAGGATCCAGGAGACCACGGACGCGCTCGACCCTAAGCAGGAGGCAGTGCGTGAGTACCCCACTTTATCTGAGTTTATATTGAGCCAAAAAAGTGATTTAAAGTTCATTCACCAAAGGTTCAGAGACTGGTGCGCAATTGCGCGCGATTGTCGGGGTTGAACCTGCGCTTTTGGGTCACCACTGATCTTAAAACTCTTGGTTACATCATAAACACACTCTGCCCAGTCCTTCAATAGTCATTGATGTATTTGAGCGTTATGTAATAATCCAAATGCAAATATTACATTTACACATACTTTGCATACCAGAGTGTATAAATGTGTGCCGTCCTCTCCAGCGCGCGGCGTTGATGTGGTTTAGCGGTTACAGATCTGGGCTGGTGACCCAAGCCATGTAGGTTAAACCCAACGTGGGATGATTCGTAAAATCTCCATTACGATCGCCCCGATCAGGACACTCAACCTCAGGAGGCTTGTTAGAAGTTAGCTGTGAGTCACTTTGAGTTATGTGGTGGAAGCGGATGGATCAGCAGCGGAGGGGAAAATATGATTCTTGTTACAGTTTGGGAACATTTTTGTGTTGCGTAAGAACAGGTCCTTTTATTTACACGAACTGAAGTGAAAGAAAGCAGCTCTGTGGTCCTGGTGGCCGTGCATGATGGATGGATTCAGAATGTCCCATCATTGGCCATTTGTGTGATGAAGTGTGGAAGGATGGATGCAGAAGAGTTTTGTGGTCACTGAACACAACACACACAGCAGATGGATAGTGAAAGAGAAAGTTGTTTTGTGTTTTTAGGAGATCATATGGCCACAGTTACAAAATGAAAGCTTTAATCGTTGTTAAAGTTTTTAACATTGAAGAATGTCTGTGTTGCAGATCTCTGGGCAGACGAGTGAGAGACGTTTTGTTTATAGAATCACACCCAATCCTTCATCCTTCCTTCCTTCCCTCATCTGTCTTTCTTTAGGCGCCGATAGTTTGTTTTCCAGCAGGAGATCCATTCGGACACTTTCCTCCTATAGCTTTTGTTTCTGTTAGCTTTAGTCGTGTCTCCTGTGAGTCATAGAGACGCTTAAACAAAGTTCTTAATTTACAGATGCTGTCCTCTAGATCGTTGGTTAAAGCTGAATGATCTGTTTCAGAGGTTTGTCTGAGTCACTATATGATCTAACGCTTGTGTTTTTGCCGAGGGCCTGTTTATCCTGTTATTTGGAGGGGTTAAAGGTCGCTAATGCATCTAGTCCTGCACTGGTCAACGGTACCTGCGGGACCGTTCAGGTCGAACAGACAGATTTGGTCATTTATCTAACAGATTGGGATCATGTGACAGTGTCTGTTAGCTGAAACGTGACATAATAATAATGGTAATCAATCAAGCATCAGGTCAGTTTTTGTTTTGCTGGCTGATAATAAAACAGTCACGTTGGACTTTGTATTTTTATCCGATTCAGTATGCAAGATCTTTTGTGACCAATAACTCTGTTGTGTTGCTTTAATATTGCAACATCTTTCAAAATCTAATTCGTTTCAGAATGTTAAAGGTGATTTTGAGGACATCTGAACTACTTAATGTTCCTGATGTGAACCGATTTTCAGAAGAAGTGTTTTAAGTCTATTTGAGTAATTACACTTTTCATTTCAGATATTAGAGGCACTTTTAAATTCAGTGTTTTTGTTGTGCTAATGATATACTGAATGGATTTGTTTACAACTCCATCCTCCCCCCCCCAATTCTCTAATTACCCTCCATCATCCCTTTTCATAGTAATGATAGTGTCGGGTGTACTTAAACAACCGAGAGCTCATATGAATCCGAATTAGTGCAAATGTATGTGTGCATGCGTTTGAGTAAGTGAGTGAGAGAGAGAGAGAGAGAGAGAGAGAGACTGAAAAACTGTGTGTCTGAATTAGGGCATGGTTCCTTTCAAAATCAACATGACATTAGGATCTGTTTACAATCTCAGTGCTCCACATGGCATTTAAATGTGTGCGTACGTGCATGTGTGTGTGTGTGTATGTGCTTTCCTCATCTCTGTCATTCCAGGCATGATTCTGACACAATTAGGTCAAACATGGCAAAACACACTCTGTGCACATGCTCTTTAAGCTTCATCTATGTTTAACACCAACGCATTAACACACATGCATTAGCACACACACTTTGGGTTTTCATGTTTTTCAGGGAGATTCCATAGACATTTTTAGTAAAACATCAATTCTGATCTTACTATCTTTGGGGACGTTTGGTACCATAGTGATGTGATGATACACTCAGTTTACGATTCCATGTGATACACGGTACTGGATTCACGGTCACTATATTTGTATACACTTTCAAAACTTTTGACGGTTTTCAGTAACATTTGTTATTCTTAAAGAATTGACTACGTTCAAAGTTTAAATGAAACATTTGCATGTCAACTCATAAAAATTGAATTGATCTGTGAAAAGGAAAACTGAATTATAAGCAAAAAAATGAAAAGTATATTGCCATAGCTCTACGGTACATATCCTAATTTTGTTTAACACAATATGCAATACTTTATTATATTGTTACACCTTGTATAGCCTAGTGCTGTAGTATTTTTTAATTTCAAGTACATTTATAAATATCTGTTTTTTATAAGGAATAACTTCTCTATGTTCTAAAGCATTTATCATCTTTTTCACTGTATGTCATAAATAAACGTTATTGTTTTTTTACCTTTAATACTGAAATGCATTAAAATCCAGTATTTTTTTTACTAAGTATGTTCACTTAGCCTTTTTAAAATTTACTTAAGTACTGTATAAAAAACATGTACAAATATTTATTAAATATAGCGGACTAAAACATGATAGATGCTTTATAATGTAGTGCAAAGTAGAAACACTCTCATTAAGTACAGATGCTTAAAAATGTACTTGTGCAAAAATACTTGAGTACTGTACAACGTTAACAAAATGTAATTTGTGTTGTTAGATGATAATATTTGCTATATTACGTTTTTTAATGTTACAAACCTTCCCAGATATCGGCTTTAACCAAGATGAGTGTCATCTTTAAAATACACCTGAAGGAGAAAGTTTGCAAAGTTTCATAGTAGAGATCTGATCTACTGTTTAAATCCTGAGAGAGAGACTGAATCCTGAATATTTGTATGAATGGTTTGGTGTTTTTGTGCAGGTGTGTGTGTGTGTGTGTGTGTGTGTGCAAACGTAATGGCGGAAACATGACTGTGAAGCAGTGAAGTGTGTCTGGTCTTTCAGATTAGCATCTCCGTGGTAACAAGACAAAAGCTTTGAATGAGACGACTCGTCCGTGTCTGTTCTTCTCTCATTTCTTTCAAAGCTCCTCATCATTGTGATTTCACGGCCTGTTGTAAAGAGTTAGTAGACGTTTCTGGAAGTTCAACCTTTATGTCCGGTTTGGGAATTTGAAGAAAAAAGTGTTGTAGTCTTATTCTGGTGGTGTGTTATTCCAGTTATAACAACAGCAAATAACATTTGTTGAGTGGAGGTATCACTTGTGAAGAAGTGAGTCCTGGTTTGTAAAGAGCAGACTTCAGTGTTGTCTTCTTTAGATCGGATTCATCTGTGGAATGCGCAGTTACTCCCCGACTGGAGATTTGACTTTAAAATTCTTCCGAAGGGAGATGTTACTCTGAACACGCTGCCAACAGAACAAATACGGAAGTGAAGGATCTTCTGGAGTGCAGTTTGTTGGTGGAAGGATGTCTTTGAGTGTACTTTGATACCGAGTTTGACAGGGTGGGACAGAAATATGATACAGACGGATGATTATTTTTGAGATGGGCGTGAACAGATTCTCTCCGTCTCTTTCTTTATCTCCTTCTGTCTCACTTTTTAACACCTGTCTACATTTACATTCGGGTATTTGGCGGATGCTTTTATCTAAAGCGACTTACAGTGAATTAAATATGAAAGCAATGGGGTTGAAGTGTGCAGTTCTTGTGAAGGACGTGACTGTAGATATGACCTGCTTTATGCATCTCAGTTTCCCCGATTTCCCCGATCTCTTGCATTGCTGGTATGTTTCTCCAGGGACGTAAATGACCTGACGGGAAGAGGTGACACCAGCGTTCCCTCTCAACTGCACACATTGAACTTCCTTGTGACATTTTAAAGCCTTAAAGGCAATGCTTAATTCTTTTCCAAAATTCTCTTTTTCAGTGGTTTAAAAAAAGTTATAAAACAAAGTAATGCATGGTTTCTGGATAACATTATGTATTATGAATTACCTTTGATTAAAAAATTTATAATGAGTTCAAAGAAATATTTGAATATGTATGATTCAGCTCAGTTTGAAATAAGTTTGGCTCAGCAAGAATAAAATTGAGAAGATGACGACAAACGTTGCTTCATTTGGTTTCTCATCTCTGTCTTTTCCATTTGTTATTGGTCCTCGGCTGGTTTTCGTGAGGTGGAGGGTGTTGTCATGCGTCTCTGGGCTGAGCAGCTAAACAGGGAATGCAGTGAGCACATTTGTTATGCAACATTTAGAGTAGGCCAGTGGTGCTGGAGGCATCTTCTCTCTTTCTCTCTCTCTGTTTCTCTCTCTCTCTCTCTCTCTCTCTCTCTCTATCTCTCTCTCTCTCTCTCTCTGTCTGTCTCTCTCTCTCTCTCTCTCTCTCTCTCTCAGCTGCAGAGTCTGCATAGTAACAGCCCAGAGGTGAAACTTGTCTAACCTTCTCTGCTGCTGTACTCTAGTTTTCTCTCCTCGGTCCGCAGCATCGTCCATCTTCTACTCTGCACTATATGTGCACTGCACTGAAAATATTTGCACTTTTGCAGAACATCTACAAAAGCAGTAATGGAAATGTGTGACAGATATGAATGTGTGATTATAGGAATGTCTACGTCAGAGCATTAGATAGCACAAACATTTTGGAACTTTTGGCATCATGACAGAAGACATTCAAGTTCCAGTGCAAATGCATCATTGTTGCATCTATGTATATAGCAATACACGGTCTAGCTCCAACCTATTTATCTGATCTTTTACTTTGTCATAAACCGTCCAGGGCACTTAAATTCGTGGATCAAGGTTAAAACATCGTGGGGACCGAGGTTTGGCGATAGCGAGCCCTAAAGTCTGGAATTGCCTCCCGGTATCTATCCAAATGGTGTCATCACTCTCCTCTTTTAGATAAAAACTGAAATCTGCGTTCTTAGCGTGGGTCTTTAATGTATTCATGTATTTTTCATTTATCCACTTACTTATTTTCTTTCTTTATTTTAAAATGATGTTTTTTTATAGATTGTTAAAGGTTCTGTTTTTAATTTGAGCCTCCTGGTCTGTACAGCACTTGTTTTAAATATGCTTTATAAATAAATGTAAATATAAATAAATAAACTGAATATGAAATGAAAATATATATGTCTCTTTGTACCTAAAGCATTACAATACTTTCAGCCTCTAAGTGTACTTTATGGACCGCTCTCTCTATCTCACTCTCTCTCTCTCTCTTTCTCTCTTATAAGCGTACTCATACAGGTCTGGGCAACTAAGTGCTGATAATACGTAGCTCTTAATTATAGCCGGATATCAAAGAGTCATCTCTCTGTGTCTACAGACAGTACCCGTGCTGTCACATGTCTCAGAGTTGAGGTCATACCCTCATGTATAAAGGACACGGCAGATTCATCTTCAGGATGAGCTTAAAGCAATGTCACAAACACACTTTAGATATGTTTAATGAGGAGAGTGATCGATCAGCAACATCTCAAGGCCTGGAAGAAGATGTTGGAAAAAAAGAGAATTGGTTTGTACGACTTGTTATCTACGCGCCGTTCTAATAGCATTGTTGCATCAGGCTGCATCCAGTGTAATGCGTTCTGTTGTCGCACCACGCCACGTCCGGTGTAGACACAGTGTTAGTTATTTTAATTGCATAAATGAATCATGTGTTGACTGGCTGTCAGATGAGGGAAGGTCATTGGTCGTCTCCAGATGGATTCTTATTGTTTAAAGTGGTCCGGTGAGTCGCTATGTCATATCAAGCTATGTTTAAACATCAGGGAGTCTGAAGTTTCTTTACACTGAGTGATGAGAGATGTGATTGGGAATGAGAAAGAGGTCAAAAGTTAAATGCGGGATTTGGGAATGTTTACAAGTCGAGAATTCTTCAAGCATGCAGTGTGTGTGTTTCACCTATATGCCCACCCAAACATAAACAATAATGCATTAATATGTACATTTTACAAATAGTTACACACAAACAGCAGAAGTCAGTGCGATCTGTGTGTGATGAAACATGATTCTGGAAAAGGTCTTGACCTCTCTGACTGCTCCATGATTTATTTTGAGTTGATGTTGACTTGTTTCGTGGTGTTTTTGTGTAAAGTAGATGCGTTTTCCCATAGGAAGAAAAGTTTTATTGCTCAAAGGTTTCTCTATGATAGCTCAGGAGTTTTGATGAATGTTTCAGTTGTTTCGTTTAGTTCTAAAACATTGTTTCTCAAACATTTGTCCAAAAATTGCCTGAGAGAAATAGGAATAGATACAAATAAGGACATTGTTAAAATAAATTTTGTGGTAGTGTTTTCGTCATAAAGTAATTTAATAATTAAAAAAAGACAGAGATTTCAAACATTTAGAATCAAACACAATTCTAAATGATGTGAGACTGAAAATATACATCAACAGTTGAGCAAAAAACATTTAATGTTTATTGTCCTGTGAGAATGACCCATTAAATACTGAAACTGTATGTGTTCGCACGTGTGTTCCCTGACAGAATAAAACACACACACATCTAATGTCTGGTTAATTATCTCGATGGGAGACAGTCCACAGGCGTAATGATTTTTATACTGTACAAACTGTGTATTTTATCCGCTTAACCTAACGATCATGGGAAACCTTTTACATTTTTAGATGTTTAAAAATATTGTTCTGTACGATAAGCATTTTGACCATGGGGACGTCAATTTTGGTCCCCACAGTGACACGAGTTCCCATTTGCTGGTGTGCATTCAGGTTTAGGTCCCCACCGTGATATGAAAACATCACACACACTTCTCCAGACAGGCAGATCTCAGATCTAATCCTGTAATCTTTGTAATTGCACATCTCACATAAGTAATAAACACTGATTCCTTCCGTCGTGCATGAACGCTTTGCGTCACGTTGAACCTGAGAAGCGAGGTGAACATTACAGCACTTCACATTCACTTCCGCTTGTGTGGGGGGGAACTCAACACCTGTTTGTTTAGGTGAGGGTGTGTTTCTTAATGCAGGTTAGGTCACCCAGGTGCCAGCGTTACGTTACCCTTACCTTTCTCTCTTCACTCTCTGTCCAAACACACACAAAATACTGGGACTGAAATCTTTTCTTAAAGGAACAGTTCACCTTTATTTGCTGACAATGCCCTCATGTCACACCATACCCGCATGACTTATTTGCTTTTGTGAAACAAACTGTCAGGGTCTGAAAAGCAGATATATTTTTTAATCTGCCACGACTCAGTTGGAATCTTCATATAACAGACTACTTTAATAATACTTGTTTTTTGCTCATTGTATTAGAAAAGAGGATTAATACTGAAATATACTTTAATGTGTACTATAGTAAGCTTTAGTATACTATTAGATATTGTGGTAATTTCTAACCTTTGGTAATGTTTACTTTATTGTATTCTAGTGAATTAATATACAAGTAAGTATGCTTTAATATTTACTAGAGTAAGGTAAAAAACACTATAGTTTCTAAGAATTTTACCACAGTTTACTATAGTAAATAACATTGTATACTGCAGTACTTTTTCATGTGGGCTGTTAGTGCTCTTCTTTTTCACTTTGTGTGATCCACAGAAGAAAGTCATACATGTTTACAACAACACAAGGGCGACTGAATGACTGAATATCAGTTTTGATGACACACATAATCTCTGCTCATGCTGTTTACAGATGTGCACCTGCTGAACAGGTAATGTGAATTTGTGTCGGTGTGGGCTGTGAAATGAATCCTTTAGCTCTTGACTTCCTGAGCTGGATCAACTATTCACTTTTCCACACCTCAGCAACACAATACTATAGAAAACTTGTGCGTGCGCACACACACAAACACAGATGTAACACAATCTTTTCACAAGTAAACTCATGTCTTTTGATTTAAACTTTCTTTCAGAGTGGTTCACAGGTTAAATTTCCTCAGAGTGACCTAAAGTTACATGTGTTGATAATCATATATAGTATAGCATAGATGTTTAGTAGTACAGTGCAATATAGTACAGCTCAGTATAGTACAGTATTGTACAATATAGCAGTGTATAATATAGCATAGTATAGTATAGTGTGGTGTAGTATGGTGTGGCATAGTACAGTATGGTATAGCGCGTAGTGCGGTATGGCACTATATAGCAACGTATAGTATAGCTCAGTATAGTAGTACATACTGTATACAGCACAGCATGGTATAGTATAGCACAGCACAGCTTTTATAGTATTGTATGGTACTGTATAGATCATTAGAGTGAGGTTTAGTAGAATATAGTACCATACCGTGCAGTACAGCACAGAACAGTACAGTATAGAACAACATAGTACAGTACAGTATAGTACAGCACATTACAGTATAGTATACTGCAGTATATCAGTATAGAAATTAATTCTGTACTAAGTTTAATACATAGGGTTATATATACATATTTTGTGAAAAAAATGTGTTGGTTAATGTGAAGAATGTGTCCCAGTATTTCGTGTCACTGATAACTTGCGCTGGAATAGTGTAAAAGAATAGAGGATTATACAGGACACAGATCGAGGTCTGGAATGTCTTTCAGCGCGTGTCAGGTATTTATGTAGCGCTCCTTTCTTTTTTGTGTTTTGTCAGCGTGTGTGAGTGTGTTTGTGTGCTGATGACAGGCCGTGTCCCGTGGGTTCATCTCTCAGGTCAGCGTCTGCTGTTCTTCAGGGATTGATGGAGAAAAAGGCCCTGTGTAATTTCCCCTGTGAAAAATGACTGTTATGACTTTGGCCTGCATGCTGCATTACTGACATCAAAGACATTCCTTCAGCTCGCCCTGATCTGAGATCAGACCGCCGACACACACAGGGTTCTCTGTGATTAGATGATGAAAATGAAGGGTGTGTCCACAGACGTGTCATTATCGACATACGACCTTTCATTACTCTCCACCTGTTTAATGTCTAGAGTCCTGATCAGATCTTCTCCTCTTCTCCTCTTTTCTCATAGACACATCTTTCCATCTCGTCTCGTTTCATTTCCTCTTTTTTCTTGTTGTTGGTTTTATCTATTCATGCCTCTTTTGTCTCATCTTCAGTCCTTTCTTCTCTTCTCCTCTCCTTTCTCGTCTCGTTTCATATTTCTTCTCCTCACTTCTTCTTTCTTCTTCTTTCTTCTCGTCTTATTTTTTCCTCCTTCTTCTCTCCTACTCATCTTATCCTCTCCTCTTCATCTTTCTTCTCCTCTCGTCTTCTATTCCTCTCATTAAACTTTTTCTTCTCCTTTTTTCTCTTCTCCTCGCCTTGTCTTTCTTCTTCCCTCCTCTCCTTTTCCTATCTCCCCTTTCTCCCTCTTCTCCTCTTCCGATGAAAAGCTCTTTGAGTTCTCAGGTTGATCTCGTGAATAAGCAGTGTCGTATGAATGTATGTGAACTCTGTGGTCGTTCTTTCAGTGGAGTCTCTCTCGGCGTGGCGGCCATGAGAAAGTCCTAAAGCAGATTATAGTCATAAAAGCTCTTCAGACCTGGCTGACCTCCACACACCCCCGGTGCCGGCCCACCTGCCCTCGTCTCTCTCTCACTGCGTCTCGCTCCGTCTCGTCTTCAAAGGGCCTTCAAACAGCGGCATGACTCTGGGATCGACATTCTCAGATGAGAACTACGAAGCGCTTTCGTTCATACTTTCTCTTTTTTGGTCTGAATCATCTCCAACCTTTGAGAGGCTTAAGAGTAAGTAACGGTATTCTTCAGACATAACGCGGTTTGTCATAACCCTGCCCTGCTCGTGAGAGATGGAGAGAGAGGGCTGGTTATAGTCAAGAGTAAAGACAGTTTAAAAGTGAAAACACTCCCGTAATGCCACAGTAAAACTTTCCATTTGCGTTTCCTCGGAATGACCGCTGGAGAGAGAGCTTTCATCAGACTGAGAGAGAGCTCATGAGCCGAGGGAAGGAGGGGATGAGAGATTTAAGAGCTACGAGGAATTCCAGTTTCCAGAGTTCTTGACTCAGGGCGAGGGGGGCGACAAGTGTGTGTCAGTAGTCCAGCCAATTCATGTGCATGTGAGAAAACACACACACACTTCCACCCCATAATATCTCTTTGATATCATCAAATGATAAATGAGCACATAGCCAACAGTCAACCCGATTAAAGCATCTGTTTACTGCATTTCACTTGAATTTGGTTCATTTCAAAGCCATTTCAAGGGAGATTTGCCATTCCTAACAGAAGCCATTCAGATAATAAAATAGATGAAAAATAGAGCTGAAAACAGTCTGTGGGGTCTTCTAGGGGTCTGAGAAAAGCCATGTTATACTTCATTACTACTGTTTTCAGCACAAGAAACCTTGACCAATCTTAAATACTCTTAAAAAAAGGTGCTTTAAAAGGTTCTTCGATGCCATTGAAGAACCTTTTGGTTCCATAAGGAACCTTTCACATCTGAAGAACCTTTCTGTTCCGCTAGAGGTTCTTTGTTGCGATAAAAGGGTTCTTTAGATCAGTGTTTTCCAACCCAGTCCTTCGTGACCCCCCTGACAGAATGTCTTAGATGTTTCCCAATATGAAACAGCGAATTTAAATCATCAGCCCATTCTGTCATGGGTGCCACCTAGGACTGGGTTGGGAAACACTTCTTTAGATGATAAAAAAGTAAGAAAGAGATGGTGCTTTAAAGAACATGTGACTGAATGGTTCTTTGTGGAACCAAAAATGGTTCTTCTATGGCATGGCTGTGAAGAACCTTTTAAGCACCTTCATTTTTAAGAGTGTAAAGTCAGAAGAACTTTTTTTGTTTTCCCAAAGAACCCCAAAACCATTTCTTTTTTTATTTTTATATTCTAAAGAACTGTTTGTACTTTTGTGAAACATAAAGGTTCTTCTGATATTAAGGGAGTAGTTCAGTTCAAATTTTGTCCCTGTTCACTTTCCTAGTAATTTATCCCCTACTATGGAAAGTCAATCGGGGCAAATGTTGAAGTGAACTTCTCCTTTAGAAGCCCTTTCGAAAAACATTACAACCCAAAATGTTTTTTTTTTCATGAAGCACTTTTTTTAAGAGCGTAAGTAGACTTTAATAAATTCAAGGCTGCAAATTTTAGAATGAGGCCCTGTTAAATCTCTGAAATCCCACTAAACCAGGTGGACCCTCACTACCAGTAACCCAGCCCATGGTACCCGTAAATGGGTCCTGGAATAAAACAAACTCTTTTCTTTAACTCTCCCCTTCATGAATCGTTTTTATGAGCGAGCCGGGGCTGAGCGACAAACAACACCTGTGGAAGTGAGAAGACGAAATGAGACGGAGACATTTTTGAGATCAGCAGAACTTGTGTAATTTTTCTCTAGTGGTTGGACATTGGTGGTTGGTCTGTGGTCAGTCGGGGAGTGTAAATTTTGACCGTGATGTCCACGGATGGAGACTGAAATCCTGCTTTCGACCCTGTCACACACACACACAAACGCTGGCTGCCTGCTTGTCTGAGCCACAATAACATTCCTGTTTTCACTCTTTATTTCTGCCTTTTCCTGCATTGAGATTATCTACAGAGCTGTTTGTTCAGCCTATAGAGACCAGGCAAGATTTTTCTCACCTTTTGACCTCATGTGTTGTGTGTGTTTGTGTGTACAGGCCTGTATTTCACACAATCGTGGTCACATGAGAGTTTTTGAGAATGTGTGAGAGTAATGGTTCTGTTAGGGATGAGTTTTACTCGGTCCGGGTGTTCTGATGGTTTTAGGTCTGTAAACTGAATATTTGTCAGATTCTGTGCCTGATGTCTGAGATGTTTCCAGAAGATTCCACTGGCATGAGGTTTGAGCTTCCTTCTTTCCATTCGATCTAAGCCAGACCACACGAGTGGATTTATGTTTCCACACACACACACACACACACACACACACACACAAACACACACACACACGTCTGCTTTATTATATCCATGGGGACAGTCCACAGGCATAATGATTTTTATACTGTACAAACGGTATATTTTATCCCCTACACCATAACCTAAAGATCATGGGAAACTTTTTGCATTTTTAGATTTTCAACAAATATTGTTCTGTACGATTTATACGTTTTTTTTTCACATAGGGACCTCAATTTTGGTCCCCACGGTGACACGAGTCCCCATGAGTTGGTGTGTATTCAGGTTTAGGTCCCCACCGTGATATAAAACAATACACACGCACACACAGAGCTTTATGGCCTTTCTGTGTTACAGATTATTGATGGATGTCAGAGAAATCTCACAATCATATTTCACAAAATCAATTTTTTTTGCTGTAAAATATGCAAAAATAGAATATTTTGGTTGTTATTATTAATTTTTTTATTTGTTTATTTGTATATTATTAATCTATAAGAAATATATTTTTTAGAATTAGTATATTCATGTGCAAAATAATTTACGGCATTATAATTTTAAACCATTTTTTTTATTTAGTATAAATTAAGTATTTATTTGATGTTAATGTTTATAAAATGTTCATATTTAAACACAATCGCTACTTACGTGAAAAGAAAATTTGGTAGGAATTTTCATGCTCCAGTCACAGCTCAGCAAAGCAACAAAATTTGAACATTTTTAATTACCTTTTTCTTTGGATAAAACACACATCACAGTTGTTGTAGCTTTGAAACTCTTCATACCTATATTGATGCTAGATTTTGCTGGTCTTTAGATGACCAGCCATGTTTTCACCAGGACTTCTTATCAGACCTGAATATCAGACACTTGAGGTTATCTCTGGTTTGAATGATGGTGTGAAGTGTTGAGCTCCAGCGAGCAGGAGACCTTCTCTGATCTGTGATTTTACTGCTCTAGATAAAAGACGACAGAGAGAGAGAGAGAGAGAGACAGACACACAGACAACGAGAGAGAATTTTCAAAGTAACTCTCATTTGTTATCATCTGTCACTTTCATGAAATTTGTTTTTTTGTAGCATTTTTATTTTTTGTATGTTTACTTCTAATGTTGTTCTCGTTTTTTTGCACAGTTTTTTTCTTAAATTTAAACAGATGCTGCTGTACCTTTAAGGTTTTAGTAAGTGACTTCTGTTATGAAATATCATCCATATTTCCAACACCTGATCATTGATTTTCCATTACTTCCTAATCTGTGAGAATTCCCTACAAAAATACATAAACAAAGAGAATATTTTAGAGGGATAGTTCAACCAGAAATACAAAATTTCCATTTGTTCATGAGTATGTTGTTGTAAACCTATAACTTTTTCTTCAGTGGGTAAAAAAAGAAGACATTTTGAGAAATGTCTCAATGGTTCTGTGTTCATATAATGGAAGTCAATGGAGTTACTCAAAATCTCTTTTGTGTTCTGCAAAAGAAAGGTTTAAAATGACATGAGGGTGAATAAATGATGAGAAAATGTTCATTTTAGCTATAACTTCAAAACTGAAGAGAGGGATCTTGTGTTGAATGTCACTCAATACATCAGACTTTTAGGAATGTAATTTGGTTGTCTGCGTCTGAAACATTGGCTGTGTTTAACTCTAATTTGAGAGATTTAAATGTAGCAGCTTTACGTTCAGGGCTTTATATCTTTTTTCCAGTCTGTGGTCGAGCTCTTGAACAAGCCTTCATTATAACTGCATTACCTTCAGTCTGTAAAAGAGCTTCATACTCCATACTGATGTATCTTGTGATTGACTTTTTCAATAAATGAAATCTAAGAAAGGTCGAGTGTTTCCCTCCGTAAAACAAGTATGAACACACAGCTGCATGCTCGTATGGGATCTTCCCAAGGTATCTGAGAAGCGTCCTATCAGCACAGATCTTCTATTTTTCGTTCATTGCGCTCACTTTCTCGCCCTCTCTTACGTGATTTTAGACATTAATGAGCTGATGGATTGTTCACACGCAAACACAAACCCTGTATTATTCGGTTTTATTAGCTCTTGGCTTGGTGATGACACGCTGTAATATCCCAAAGGTCTTGAGGCCTTGAGTTTCCCACAACACCAAGCGTCTGCCAGTGGGTATCGCAATCAGTTCATTTCGGATTTACAGAGAAAGTTCAACTCAAAATGAACACTTTCTCACCCGTTTGGATTGAATGCGAGTGTCGCGATAGTTGTAAAGCGGAGCTCCAGGATTAAGTCAATCTGTTCTGTGAAGTCTCCCGTCATTACCGAAACATTACAGATCAAAGGAGGTAATGAAGAGGGCGGGAAAGCTAAACGACCAGCATCTATTCCAGTTTATTCTACGCCATATATACTCTATTTGATTCATCAAATGTGACTTTTCTGCGCTACGGTTTGCCAAAAATCATAACTTTACAAGTTTATTGGTTATTTGTTCTGTTCTTCTCTCCAGATTTGAGAATATTGTTGTGTTGTTTCTTGAAATATATGTTACGTTTGGGTGTATTTATATTGGGAGTTTGTAATAATCCAGTATGAAGAAAGAATATTTAGTTTGATCGGACATGTATGTGGGTTGTGTTTTATCTGAACGGCGAGAGACAGCTGGATGTCAGGTTTTAATATATGGAATTTGAAATCATTGAAGTTTTGTGTAGTCCAGTTAATTTGGTTTTGATGACATCCATAGGACATGTGGGAACTGTTATGTATGGTGTATAGTGTTTCTGTAGTTCTAACTGGTAGATTTTGGCACTCGCGAGGCTAAGGTCACGGGTTCAATTCCCAGAGATATACTTATAAAATATGCAATCCGCTGTAAGTCACTTCAGAGAAAAGTCTCTGTCACGTTAAAGAAACTGCAGGCTTCTGGGTTTTTTGCATCTACATACCTTTTCATGAACCTTATCTTATTTATTATGGTATAGTTTGAAGCATGAATTTTAAAGCTTTTCTGTTATGTAAGAATGTTAAGTATGTACAGTTTTAGCGTCAGGGTCATATTTATGGCCTGAGTTTCTTCATAACCAGCGGAGAAATGACTCGCTGGCATTGAAGCTCTCCACGCATTGTTCAGAATTACTCCTCTGAGCCAGTTTGGCATGAGAAGCAAGACTTCGGGCTCCATCGAGGATTATGAGCGTGTGCTTCTCACACACACAAAAGCACAATACGGTTATGAATACAAAACGAATAAGTCTTGGTTTTGGCACGGCAGACCCGGTGTACAGTCCCAGTATATCCTTGTGTTTAAATCTAGTTCGATGTCTGCAGGCTTTCACATGGAGCTAGAGAGAGAGATTATCAAATTGAATGAAACCGTCGTGACTTTATAGCTTGTGTAAGACAGCGGGGGTAAAACAGCATTCTGACATATCTGCAGTTTTAGAAAGATGTGTGAGGTAGTTTTATTGGTAACACCTTTGTTGAATACCATGTGCAAGTTTTTACTTTTGATTATTGACAATAGGATTTCGTTGAATATTTCCTTTATGGGAAGGTCTGTTGTAATGGCAATATACACAGAGTTGTTGATTTCCATTACTGCATTACTTTAAATAAGGGCTGTCAAGCGAATAATTGCGATTAATCACATCCAGAATAAAAGTTTATGTTAACATTGTATGTGTGTGTGTACTGTGCATATTATTTTTGTATTTATAAACACAAAAACATACCCAAACCTGTATATATATTTAGGAAATATTTACATGTAATTATTTGCATTGACCAATTATTTATAAATGTTTATTCATTTTTATATTTAACATTTTTCTTAAACACAAGCATATATGTGTATGTTTTTTTAATTAAAAAATAATATGCACAGTAGACAGACATATATAATGTAAACACAAACTTTTATTCTGGATGTGGTTAATAGCAATTAATCGTGATTAATCGCTTGACAGCTCAATAGTTGAAATGTGTTTTGTGTTTTTATAAATTAGATAAAACAAAATGATTAAAATTGTAGAGTAGAGGATAATACATTTTAACCTTAACTATTTCTTCAAAGCTGCATTTTGTGCTTTTTTTGTTTTTTAAGCAAGTACATAAAATTAAAACTGTCGGTTTTCCAATAGGAAGTTTGGAATAGGAAGTTTATAATAATGATTTATAATTCAAAAATTAGTTTTCGCTCCTCAGTGTTGTGTCGTATAGTTTTAGAAGAATCGCTGTCAGCACACAATGATCCTTACAGCTTTGTGCTATGTGCGCAAGGCAACTAAATATACGTGAATGAATGAGAATATCACCACCAATATCACAGTCATGTGAAAGAACAGCGACGCGAGGATTGGCTGGTATGCAACGATCGATTTACTCAGAGTGCATGAATAAAATAGATGCAGTGATGTGAATGCACAAACACACTCATACACACACAGTTATGCCGTTTTCATATTGCACAGCAACAGTCTGGCTCTGCTTGGCCTAGATAAACAGTGTTACTTCTGTCATATAAACACAGATGAACGTGCATATGTGCCTGAGAGAACAGACTGGCAGCGAGAGATGAATCCCGTCGCAGATCACCGCACGCTGACACCACAATGTGTGGAACTTTGGCGGTCCTTCTAAAAGAAATCTCAATTCGTGAGAGAAATGTCACTTTCGTGTTTTGGCAAAAACATAATTATTCTGTCATGATTATTTACCCTCATATTTCAAAACCTGCTGATGACACTATCATCTGTGAAACACAAAATGAGATATTTTGAGAAATGTTTCATACAATGGAAGTCATCGGCGGTCAGTGTTGTTTGGTAATCAGCATTCTTCAAAATATCTTCTTATGTGTTCTGCAGAAGAAAGAAAGTCATGTGGGTTTGGAATGACATGAGGGTGAATAAATGATGTAAGAATTTTCCTATTTGGGTGAACTATCACTTTAACATCACCTGATCCTAATAAACCCTTTACAGATCTCAGATTGTTGTTATATAGACAGAGCTGCATATCTTTAAAACTATGCTTTTTGTATTCCACAGAAAGCAGTGTACAGGTTAAGATCGACATGAGGCCAAATAAATAATGACCGAAAAAAAGTGTCGGCAAGGGCTGTTTCTTTCAACCCAGACATATTGGCAAAGGCTTTTCATTTTCCTTACATGAGTGTAACAGGCGTGTTTACTTGAGTTTTACACGCTGTTTCTCAGAGTCTGGCTGCAAGTGACCTCACTCTTTTCTGCGGCTTCTACCGCTTTTGTTTTCTGGCCTCTGATATTGTTCTTGGAACGAATGAAACCCACTGACTCACTTTCGGGAAAACATGGATGTGTGTGTGTGTGTGTGTGTGTGCATGTTACGTCACTAACAGATTCAACATCCGATGTTTTATAGAGACGTGTGTCTGTGTGTGTGTTACTTGAAGTTTTCTGTATTTTGAACTGGAATTAGAAGTACTTTAAAATGACACGAGTCATGTCATTGGGTCTCATGTGTTTTGTCACAAGCAGTGCTGGAAATGGGGGGAATCTAGCTGGGACATGTCAAATTGTTTAAACCACAGATGCAGAAAATGCCACTTTATGCATGTGCGAAATTTGCACAGAGGATGGGGGGTATTTCATGAATAAAAGATAGAAAATGCTCTACTTTTTGAGTTGTAACTCCACCCCCCCCTCCCCACATCCCCCAGTTCCAGTCCTGGTCACAAGACAAGCAAGAACCAATGAGAACCAATGTACTGTCATTTAAATTGACCACGCACTCGCCTGTTATTTCTCACAAACATTTTGTAACACGGTCCCAGTGGGATCCAGACACAGGAAAACCCCTCGCTAGTCATCATCACAGACGGACAAAAGGTGGGAGGAAGAGAGCGTGGGCTGTCCGGGCGTCGGCAAACAAAAAGTGGGCGGGACGGACATGCGGTTGTGCAAGTTTAATTCAACGCAGGTTTACACGAGCAGTGTTGCAACAGGCCGCACGTGGCCTGTTGTTTTCTTCCTGGCCTCTCTCTCTCTTTGTGGCGGGCGAGCAGCTGGTGGGCTGAGGAGAGTTTGGTTTGTCTCTCGGGGGGATTTCGAGTGTTTGTTCGCAGCGACGCGGGGCATAATTATATGCTGTAGAAACACGTTCATTAACAGAGCAAAAGAGATTTGTTAAGATTACAAAGCCACCAATTGGGTTGTTTCCACAAATCAAAGCTCTTGTTATTACACAGAATGCAAATATGGACTGTATTTCTATCCCTTCAGGTTTCATTTTATTCATGTCAAGTGTGGCGTCTGCTTGGACAAAATTTAGGTCAGTTTTGCGCCTGGGAAATGTTGTACTGGGGTCACGAGCGGGTTCGTTTGGTCACAATCTTTAGGTCATCGCTGTCATCTTTCACACATTTCCTAATGTGAAGAAATGATTTGGCCAGTAGAACGTTATGTAGGGTTTGCGTTTGATGAATGTGTGAAACATCTAAATCAAAAGTGAACTTTGACTTTGAAAGCTGCCACTTTCTCCTCCTTTTGCAATAAATCTCAGAATACAGCTCGTCCCGTCTCATATTTCTCTGGTCCTGTGAGTGTGGGAGAATGCGACAGAAAGTGTGCCCTCGGGCTAAAGG
Organism: Triplophysa dalaica; assembly: GCF_015846415.1. NCBI lineage: Eukaryota > Metazoa > Chordata > Actinopteri > Cypriniformes > Nemacheilidae > Triplophysa > Triplophysa dalaica. The sequence continues at coordinate 18,433,849 of NC_079561.1, read as the reverse complement.
GGGCGCGGGGGGTCCCATCTGTCCGCCACAGATGGCTGATGTGCTGGGTTAACAGAGCGGTTCAACCTGCCTGTCTGAGTCTGGCTCATGTCTGTTCTGGATTCTGACGGTCTAATGTGATCTAGTGAAAATTCTGGAAAATCTTGAATTGTTTACATTTACGTTCGAATGCGTTTGATAATAATCATTCTTTCATCATTTATTCACACTCATGTCATTCCAGAACACAAAACAAAAACATTGACTTCTATTGTATGAACACAAAACGTCTGGAACATTTCCCCAAATATCTTTGTTTTTGTTCCACGCAAGACAGAAAGTCATACGGGTTTTGAACATGATGACATAATTTTTAGGTAAACTATCACTTACATTTAAAAAAAAAACATTTTAGTATCAAAGCAAGTTAGAGAACAAAAATTATTTTGTATCGAACATATCAAAGATCAACATGCAATACAAAACCGTCCTTTGAAATCGTGATCTGGACAAACAAAAAAACACCTAGTAGTAAAATACAGGTTGGATGTTTGACATAATCCTGTTATCTCACTGTTTACTTATTTTGTCATTTATGTTTTCCATTGAGTGAGCCAACAAGTCGCATCAAGTCTTCTAACTTTTACCGCTGTTTGAATGAAGGGCGACTGAAATTTCACTTCCCGGAAGGAACTACATTGATGTGTGATTTGTGTCTATTGTTGTTGACGTTGGTCTTCGGCCAGATCACAGACTGGAACCACGTAATTCCTGGCAAAGACCGAGAACCGGACTGCAGGAGAAATGCCAAGAAGCGATCGGGACATGTAAGACCCCTATCGTTCAATCTTTTGCTATGTATTACGGCATTAAGCTCCTTACAGTTTTGATGTGGGGGTCTTGTGGTCACCATTCACTTTTGGGGAGAGAAACGTTTGACCTCATTCATCCGCAATGGTTTTCATTATCCTCCATCGTGACCTCAAACCAGTAAGGCACCAGTTTAGCCAGACATTCCCAATCCTGCTGTTTTTGAACAAAGAGCTTAAGAGCGCAAGATGGTCGTGTTATTATCTGCTGTGACACTTTGTACTTAATAAATGACTAAATTATTCATTAAATTGCTTTGCTGGCATTTTATGCTTTGTTGAATATTACAGTAGCTACACACAGACATTACCTGTTTAATTTTTAGCGACTTTATCTACTCTAAATAAGAGTGGATTGTTACTGTTCGATGTGTGGAACATTTTACATTCCTGTTTTCTGAGGGGGGTTTGCTGTAAAATATGAATTTTAACTTTTATCTCTTTATCGCCATCTCTGTTTGAAACAAAAAATTGGCGTCAAACTGACATTACTGTGGAAATCATACAAGACAGATCAACTCATAATTCAGTGTAATCTTTGTGATGTCAATTGTGATTTTTAACACCGATCTTATTTAAACTCGGGCAATAATTGATTTTGTTTGAAAACTTCAAATGCAGTTGTTTTTTTATTGTGTCTTTGACTCTGTTATAGACCACCTCAGAAATTGTAAAGAATACTGATCCATTGCTGGTCTAGAAGAACTTCCTGTTTCAGTTTTTAACACTTACAAAGTATATTATTTTCAAATAACACTCACAGTGTTATATATAATCCATATACTGTGAGAGTTAATTTGACCCCCGCGCAGTCCAGCTCATTTGGATGCTGTTCGGGTAGGCCCAGGTAAACCTGTTTGCCTCCCGCAACACCACCATTGGCCACTTTGGTACTCCCTGTCCGAGGCCCCCTCGGCACGGATACCCTTGTGCACAGCTGACCTGGGGTTGGGCAGAATTACGCCGCAGATACTTCGCAAGGTCAGGGAAGAGGAGTACCAGGTGTTATTGGTTGCGGCACACTGGCCCAACCGCATTTGGCTTTCAGACCTCTCACCAGTAGAGAGCTAAGGCCTCCGTCCGTGAAAGGTTACCGGTCAGGGCTGTACCCATCTTTCTCCAAGAAAGCTCTGGAACCCCCCGACCACCACACTGGAAGGTTACAATTTCGCGAAAGCTTCGAGCTGACACGCCCAGGCCTGTTACCGTTGCTTCGCTAGAGATTGTGACGCGATACAGCGTTGTGGTGTTTTCCATAGATAACCCCATGTGTCGTTCTAGACACAACGTCGAGAGACCGACAGAAAGGGAACGTCTTGGTTACGTCTGTAACCTCAGTTCCCTGATGGAGGGAATGAGACGTTGTGTCCCTTATGCCACAAACACGTATCGTATTCTGCTGCAGTCGTGAGAGGCTCTCAGGCTCTTCAGAACAAGAGGTAAATTCCTTTTATACCTGACATCCGGGGGCGGAGACCGGCATGCAAATTTTCATTCGCCAAATTTCATTTGCCTTTTCTATAGTGAAACACATCTGTCGTTCTTGACACAATGTTGCGTTCCCTCCATCAGGGAACTGAGGTTACAGACGTAACCAAGACGTTTTCGTGATAAAATTGTCATATACAATGTAAAGAAAAGTAAGGCCATGTCAAAAATTTAAATTATGGTGAAATTAATGCTTGACATCAAACTTCGATGTTTATTATGTCAGAATGACATTTTGAGACTTTATCTTAAATTTCCCAGACAGAATCACAGACCGAATTTGGAGAAGTTTAAATTCAAGTCTGTCCTTACAGTTGTAAATTATACTCTTTCTTAATCATCTTTTCAAATTAAGAGTCAGAACTCCAGGTCTCTTCAATGGTTAACATCTCAAATGTTTCTTTACTGTTTGTTGAGCTGTTCCGCATTATTAAGTCTAGAATTGAGGTTTAAAGTCAATTAATGGATTTCGTCTTTATTGGGTTGTACAATATCCTGGTATGGTGCCCATGCAGTGGTGACATTTTAGCCCGACCTGTACTTTATCGTCTGATTCTTTCTGGGAAGTACCGGGCTGGGTTAATGATTCCTGAGCTGTATGAGGTTGGCACCGCTGAATGTGAGTCGCCGGCGCTTTGTGAAGGTATCCGTGATGGGGCGTGACAAACCGTAAGCGATCTTTACCTGATTATACAATTTCTTCAGAAATCTCTCCCTTCCCACGTCCTTGATCATGAGCGGCGCCGTAATTCACCGGTGAAGAAGGTTTCGCCCGGCTGATTTCACACTGTGCCATTGAAGGCTCCTGTTTCAGATTGGACAGGCTGGATGAATATAGAGTCACCCGATCACTTGAGAACAATCTGTGTGGTAAATCTGTACTGTGATTTATCGTTCCTGCCAAACAGAATGTGTGAATGCCATCAAAAGAGCAGGAAATAAGTGTATCATGTTTTATTTGGCAACCATATGAGTGTTTTGATGTGCACAATTTTGCAGTAAAAACGACATAGAATTCAATACAGTTGATTAATAATTTAGCAAATGTTCAATGTCACAACACAGATTTCTTCAAGACAAACACTGACCACTGGGTGATTTTTTAAGTCCATTGAGTCAAACTAAATATTATCCGGTCGGGATATTTCGGTTAGCAGATATAAAATCAGATTTTTGGCAATCTATGTCAAACAGCATATGCTGGGTTACGTATGTTTTGAACCAGCTATTAAACCAGCTATGGACCAGCACATGACTAGCTAAGGACCATCTTAAATCAGCACAAACCAGCAAACCAGCATCAAAACCAGCAAACCAGAATATGCTGTTTTTTACTACAAGGATAAAGAATCACAATCTAAACATTTGGCATAACTTTGTCTTCAGTATATTTTTGGTCCATTTTCTGAATGGGAAGTTTTTAAAGCGCACATCTGCTAGATGTTTATCGTTGTGACTTTTGCAAGAATACTAACATTTTAAATTTGACGTCATGTCTTTAGACAGAGATTTTCCATAAGATATCTTCCAGACCATGTGATCTCATTTATTCAAGAGGGCTCGTGAAGCCAAACCTGTTGTACAGAAAGCAGTGCACGTTTTGATTTGATCATTTACTGATTTGTTAGCACATGTCCGGAATGATTCAGAAATAGAATGGCCATTAAATGTCTTTGGCAAGTGCTTTTGTTTGCTCTCCAAGAGGATGTGTTTGTTTAGCTTTCAATGAATCACCGGAAATACTAAAACATTTAAAAGATAGAAATTGAAGTGTGGTTGCTCAGTCAGAAGTCTTTTCTTGTCTAGGTGGATGATACTTTGGACACCCAAACTTCAAAATAGTCCAAACTTTAGTCTGCAGGTCCCGCTAAACGAGGCTACTTTGGCACCATGGTAATATAAACATAGTGATACGTTCTATAAAAGGACAGCTTTACAACAAATACCATGCTTTTTTAAGTAAAACAATGGTTGTCATAGGGGATGTCCAGTCACATTCCTTAAACTCGCCTCTAATCTTAGACCCATCGTTTATTATGGCCCTAAACAAGTTAAAAGGCTTTAGACTCAGTCTGCATTCAGTAGTATTTCCAAACATCATTGACCTGAGGGTTCTGTGTTAGCGTCTGTTGATTAGATTAGCCGAGTGATGAGCATTAGCATGCTGCATTAGCGAGGTGTGATGCTAGCGGGAATTCAGCTGACAGGTTTTGTTAGCGTGTTTATTGCCGTCTTGGTAACTGACATAATGACTTTATTGGTGATCTTTATAGCTCTCTGGTCATTTTCCGGGCGTCTGGTAGAGAAGAGAGTGAACCTTAATGTGTATACGGCATGCTAAATCAATCACAGAGGAATTTGAAATGATGTCGTCTGAGTGTGTATATGTGCGTTTGTATGCCAGCAGGTGGGAAATCTCAGAGAGTTTAGTTGCATTTTGTATAGTTGTTTCTTATTTCAACAAATTCCCTTCACATTTATTTAAAACAAAATATGACATGTTCATAGGCACTAATTTCAAAACTTTACTGACAGTTTAACAAAACGTATAGTTTTTTACAAAAAAGGCCTTAAAACTGCTCATTACCGTAACCATTTAAAACTGTCAATCTCATAGCATTTTTTGCTAAAAACAAGCGAAACTGTGATGCCTAAGCAAGTTTTTATTAACATAATAAGACATTAATTAATAATATATATATATATATATAGACTCCTGAGATAGGCGCAGGCTCCCCGTGACCCGAGGTAGTTCGGATAAAGCGGTAGAAAATGGATGGATGGATGGATATATATATATAAATATTTTAATCTTAAAATTATATAAAAATGATCTGTAGCGGTCATGAGAAAGGAAAAAGGTGTGTACACAGCGTGACAAGAAGTACTAAGTTTTTAACTTGAAAAATAAAAAGTAATCTGTTTTTTTGTTAGCCATTTTAAAGGAACTAGTAGACGTGTTTCTTCACATAAAATCAAACTTAATGTAAATATCTTTGAGTGTAAACGGTCTTTAAAAAAACGTTAAGGAGGATGAGAATATCCCTGATAGCACACATACATCTGGTTTACGTCTATTTGATGTCTGCATTTACATCTGCAATACGTCTCGGAGATGTGTTCTGTCAGACGTCATATGGACATCTAGAATATGTCTCAAAGATGTTTATGATTTAGAATGGATGTAAAGCTGCTCTTTCTAAGATGTTTAGCAGATGTTTTTGCGCAGCAGATCTCCAGATCTTTAGCAGACGTATTACAGACGTTCAGACGTCTCCGAGATGTATTGCAGATGAGCAAACTATGTATTGCAGATGTGTTACATTTACATTACATTACATTTATGCATTTGGCCGACACTTTTATCCAAAGCGATTTACAGTGCATTTAGTCTATACGTTTTTTTTGTGTGTGTTCCCTGGGATCGAACCCACAATCTTGCGTTGTTAGCAGAATACTCTTGCAGATGTAAATGCAGACGTCAAATAGACGTAAGCCAGATGGATTGTGCTATCTGGGTATCAGTCCTGGACACTATTTCTTCATTTTTATTAGACATGAATATCATTTTTTGGGATTTGAGAACATCTAGTCAAACATTGTTTTTTTCACAATATTTGAATTTTACTCATTTTAAATTGCACTCTGACAAATCGGATTCGGGATGCGTTACGTTTATGAGAATTTTAGCAGAAAAGCAATAAAGTACATAAATAATTAATCCCTTTGTCAAAATGATATTTTGTCCAAGGTAGAGAACACAGTTATCTTTACTATGATCATTTTTGTGTTACTGAATTGTGTGTTTCATAATTCAAATCTTTACTGCCATGATGTTTCAGTGGTTTCGTGAGAATCTATAATAATAATAAACTATTATAAATTAATATTAATTCAATATAAAACAAATTTTTATATAATAGCCAAACACAAAAGGAAGTAAACTTGAGGTGCATGAGTTAATACAACAAGAAAACACAGGGCGGTTGTGTCCAGATTTTGATGACTAATTTTTGTCCTGTCTGTAAAATCTGAAAAAATATTGAGATGTATCTAGTCTGACGGTAAGCTCACAAACTAACGTCCCACATGTTCACCAATGACATATCTCACGTTATTGTGGCTTAACATAATCACAGATGCTTACAGCGAAACCGTGCCAAGCGGTGAGACACTACACTGAATGTAATATTGCTGATGGCAGATTTTGGAAGAGCCCCCTCCCCACCACACATTCCCACCCAGCATGTGTCCCCATTGGAGGTCCCGACTTTTTCTGCGCTGTATCCATGGGAACAAATGGCTGCTCCTTTCCTCTGCCGGCATGCTCGCTTGTTTGTGCACGCGTGGCGCAGCGCGCTGTATCCTCGGCTCTATAATCTCACCCTCCTGGGGGGACCCGCTAAAAAGATGCTTTGAGCTTCAACACGCAGTCATTCTCTTGACGACAAGATCATTTTTCTTGACACCATCGGGGACTAAGATGGAAAGATGAGTTAACAGTTTGTGTAAACTTTCAACTCTTAATATAACTTCAACGAAAGAGAAAAAGTTTATCGTTTAGAACTTGCTCTTTTGTAACTTGGTTAACTTGGTTTTCACATTGAGAAGCTTTACGAGAAGCTTCCGGATCGAAGTACAGACCTTTGAAGCACAACAGCTTTTCGTCATTTATGAATATGGATGTCATTTAACTGTCTGTTCTTTGGTTATGCTTGTGTTATTGTGTTATTCTGTGAATAGTGATTCTCATTACGTGTTTTCTTTCTTTTGATTTTGGTGATATATGACCAGACATGTTCTTCAGGGGTTTGGTGAGATTAACTCTAAATGTGTTTTCAGTTAATCTTTCACTGCACCACACCCTCATGTGACCCAGCGTCAAATAAAATCGCTTTGATGAAAGGACAGTGATAAAAAGTTTATCAGACTTCAAGCCTGCCGCTCCAAATATATGACATGATTTAATACTAAATCATTTACGTTTTATCATTAACACAATCGGTTCACCTTCTCTGTCATGACAAAATCAGTCACTTAATTATTTTAATTTCATAAGCCTCTATACATCCAGCTTGTAGTGAGCTAGAGAGATTCGAGATTCGCTTTTATAGACCCATCCCAGCTGCGTTTCTGGGGTCCATCCATGTGCTTTTATTAACCATAATGAGTTTATTTAATCTTTTCCACTAATCTAAACTTTGAGAAATCTTGAGGTGTTCATAATATTTTGTCAGAGGAGGCCACGAGTCTATTTCAGGATTGATGATGTCATTCACTGACGCTTGTCTCTACAAGCCTCAATGATGTAACGTAAGGTTTACAGCCACAGGGGTTGAACCACACAAACCAGTCCAGAGTGCCCGTGTCAGTTTACACCACAAAATCAAAAAAATTATAACATTCTCATAACTGTAAATTTCAAAATATCTTCAAAGTTGAATAAATATACTGATTTACAGGAAAAATGTTTTTAATGAGGATCACCATTAGTAAGATCAAAAGAGACTGCACCATCTAGGAATTTTAATATAGTTTACCATAGTAAATACTAGGGCTGCGATTAATCGCATCCAGAATAAAAGTTTGTTTTTAATTAATATGTGTCCGTGTATTGTGCATATCCATTTTTTATTTATAAATACAAAAAAACACATACATTTACATATATTTAATAAAATTTTGAGATGTATTATTTACAAATACCAATAACTTAATTTACATTAACGTTTATTAATTGTTATATTTTTCTTAAATATATGCATGTATGTGTTTGTGTTTATAAACACACCGTTAATATGTACAGTACACAGACATATATTTACATATATTATGTAAACACAAGCCCTGCGATGGGTTGGCACTCCATCCAGGGTGTATCCTGCCTTGATGCCCGATGACTCCTGAGATAGGCACAGGCTCCCCGTGACCCGAGGTAGTTCGGATAAGCGGTAGAAAATGGAATGGAATGGAATGTAAACACAAACTTTTATTCTGGATGCGATTAATCGCTTGACAGCCCTAATACTTAAGTATACTACAGTATTTTGTAGGGGTGTTACGAAACACTAATTTGGCGATTCAATACTATCCCGATACTTGTGTGCCAATTCAATATACATTGCTTTTTTTTCAGGAGCATACACAGTGTATATTTTAAAGAACCTTGGACCATGAAACTTTCAAGGACCAAAACCCTGAACCTGCACATGAATATAACTATCAAATGTGCCACAAAATGAGTAAAAACATATTCTCTTTAAAATAAAATAAAGTGCTGTTAAGCTGCTCCAATAAATAGCAATTTAAGACGGCTAATAAATAGAGCAATCACCTCTGGGATACGTTTTGCTTTCTCTGAAGCGCTCTGTAATTGACTTAATGTCACATTCAGCTCTGGATGCTGCCGAGCAAGGTGAGCACTCAAGTTGGTCTATTGCCACAATATGCTATCAGTGTATGGCAGAGTTTGCATAGCATTTTAGTCATGTATAGCGCTGGTGCTCCCGGCAAAGTGTAAAATCCCAAAAGTTTCCACACTTGGGATTTGAACAGGTACTCGAGCCATCTTAAAACAGATATGACATCATCTAGTACAGATACAAATATGCTTTACGCCCTCTGTTGGAATAAAAGGGTTAACTCCACCACCACTTAGGAGAAATGAAATAAAAAAACGAAATAGATTCAGAGATAAAAAAGAATTGCGATAGTTAGATGAATTGATTTTTCCCAACACCCCTAGTATTTTGTCATAGGCCATGTTTTCTTTATGCAGAAAATCATTTATTTTTTGTTAAATGTTCAATATGATGGACAATAACACCTTAAGCAATGAGAAACTCTAAATCTACAGAAAGAACGCTGGCCTCTGATTGGACGATCCGATTAAATTTCTATTACAGCAACATGGTACATGATGAACGCTGGTTGTGATGTCATCTGGTTTTTTACTTGCTAAATGACATCATTGTCAATGCTGTCATACATGATGTTCTCTCTCTCTCTCTCCCTCTCTCTCTCTCTCTCTCTCTCTCTCTCTCACACACTCATCCTCTTAATGACTGACTTTAAAAATTCCCTAAAGCTCTAATGTCTTTGTTTGTGCCTATTTTCAGCAGGCTTCAGTGTGACTCTCATCCTCAAGTCTTTTATGATGAATCTGTCTGTCTCTCTTTCTATCTCTCTCTCTCTGTTTTGATGTCATACTCGGTTGAGCCGCATTACCCACAGAACTCAGTTCCCACAGCGAAAGAAAACGAAATAAGCCAGATTTTTTGCTTTATGCAGAATCTAATTTAACCAGACCGATGCCTCTCACATGAGCTCTCGTTGCTCCTCCTGTGGGGATGTGATGCTTGGCTATGACGTTTGTTTGCTCAGAATTGGGGGATTTTTTTCTTTTCCTGGATGTACCATGTTTTGGAGTTAAAGAAACAGTTCACTCATTTAAAAACATTTCTTTATGTTTTCAACAAGATTTATTTAGAAAAGATTCAAAACATTGCTTTGTGTTCATTCAGACTCAAAACAACATAAAACTGAGAAACGGATGAAAACAGTTTTCTCTTCCTCACATCTGAAACTTTCAAAGATCACCAAAACTTCCCTCAAAGACCCGCTGATGTGCAGCATTGAAGCACTTTCATAATGCGTTTAAGTGATTCATTGTGTTGTGTTTCCCAACGTGCCCCGGAAGGGACATCGGAGCAGTCGCTGGTGAACGTGTCTCCTTCTCCTCACTCACTTTAAAAGCATTTCTGGCTCTGCCGTTTTGGCTTGGAACTGAGGGACGGCCACACAAGATGTTTTCTCCCACGGAGCAAAAGTAACAAGCAGTTCTTATGCAGTCATCAAATATTTACCTTTCTCAGGATTCTCCTGGACGGCATGCATGGGTTGTGTATATTATGCAGGGTTAGTTAAGAGCGTTTGTGTGTGTGTGTTCAGGAATTTATTGTACAATAGAGACCTGATGAAGAGTCACTAGATTTTGTTTGAGTGAACTGCTTAACTATTGAGAATTTAGAGAAAGGTTAACACAAGTGTTGGTTGAGGGTTCTTACAGTTGCAACACTCTTAAAGGGATAGTTCCCCCAAGAAATGAAATGTCTTCGTCATTTATTCACCTTAATGTCATTTCAAACCTATATGACTTTCTTTCTTCTGCAGAGCACAAAATATATTTTGAAGAATGTTGGTAAACAAACAAACCATTGACTTCTATTGAATAGAAACAAAACCACCAAGACATTTCTTAAAATATCTTCTTTTGTGTTCCACTGAAAAGAAGAGTCAAATACAGGTTTAAATCACCTCTTTTGAGATGTATATACTGAACATAAAGAAATAAATATAAAGATGTTGTTTCATAGGACTTTCAGATTGAAACCATTTTCGTGTTAAAGTTAAACGTGATTTGCGTGTATGACCGTGAAACTAATCCCTGGATTTCTTTCTTTACACACTCGCTCTTTCTCTCTCGCTCTTTTTGTTTTCCGTTTCTTTTTCATGCACTTTAACTGTAATCCTCTCTCCTGGCGTATACTGTATGTTTCTCAGCTCTCACTAAAACCAGCTTTACTAGTGTGTAGTGAAAGTATGCATACTTCACATTTACTGTAGTAACCGCAAAGACAGAAGGCAGTTTTACAGGTCTCGGTTTTTGAGACCTGCAGAATCGTCTCACAGCAGAAGATCATCTGGGGAATGTGAGACTCACATTAGAAAGTAATCTGGCTTTAGAATTGTCTGTCTTTTAAAACGGTTATAAACGCAGTATCGTGCGTCACCTATTGCGTTTGAATACCTCTGTGCCACAGTCTTTGTTTGGCATGATTTCTCTTGTTAAATTGACCGTCTCCGGTTCAGCACCATTGTGCAAGATTACACAGAATCCAGACTTTAAAAACAAACTAGAGACATGGTGCATTGAATATTTGAGCATTCTTAGTTAAAAAAAAAAATATATATGTTATAGTTCAAAAACCATCAATCTGTCGACATGTACTGACATTGTTAGGTTATCTTCTATAAAAAAAGGTCACTGTTTGCCAGAACTTCAGATCTATTGTAAATCTGTTTGTCCCACTAATGGTAGACTATTTACAGACGTAGCATTTTCTTTCTAGTTATGAGTAAGAAAGCCGACCCATAAAAGTCTTATTTGGGGCGCAGGCAAAATAAGGCCAAATCACATTGTAATTGTAGCGCACTTTATGTTTTAAAGGTCTGGGCAGATGGTTGTTTAAAGGTAGAAGACTCCTTCAAATTATAAGTGCTCTTGTTAAAACAGCTCATTTTGAAATGAAGGTGGTAGGGATAATTGTAGCCAGATTCGGCCGTCGTTTACCTTGACTGGACCTGTCATAGTTGTTGCCGAGTCAGATGGGCTGTGTCTGCCAGGAGGGGAGCGGGAGTGAAACTCCGGTTGGGATCCCGGAGCGGATTCGCTGTCCGCTGTGTTGCCAGGCAAGATGTGCCCAGGCTGCCAAGACGCATTTTTGCTGCTTCAGAGTTGCGAGAGAGGGTGCGTTTTTCACAATGTTCATCCAAAAAATAATTGTCATTGGTTAAAGATGAAGAGGCATTAAGGTCTGGTTTTATTCATTTTTTACCTTTTCATTATTTTTGACAGAAGTAAACATGCTTAATTTGTTGAAAAGGATGTCAGCATGCATAAAATTATAGCATTGGTCACAAAAACACTCACTTTTTTTTTACTCACTATTTAAAATGATATTTTTCTGTATGTATACTGTTTTGGAACCATTTTGTTGGTCTATTTCTGTTCCCTTAAAGACATGACAAAAGTCATACCTGAGGTTTTTTGCAAATGTAAAAGTGCAGACATTTTTCTATGAGGGGTGTGTTTTGTTGTGGAGGTATATAATGTTGTTTATAGAAAGACAAAACATGAAATGCATGTGTGCATGATTGTGTGTGTGTGTGTGTGTGTCTCCAACTATATTTTGGGGACAAATTTGTACCCAAAAGTGAGCAAACCAGCTCACTTTGGGGATGGCCTCATTTGTAAAAATACTATGAAAAATATAGGAAATATAGTTTTTTAAATGTAAAAATTCAAAAAGTTTTCTTTTATGATTAAAGTATGGTTTAGAATTAGGTTATAGTGTTTCTAACTAGCTGTGTATAAAAACAATAGATGTCTGTAGAATGTCCTCATTTAGAAAATATACGTGAATGCAATATATTAAATATTATATTAAATTATAGATCGTTTCATCGGACGCGCACGCGCCTGTCCCCCAGTTAACTTCCGGTTTGTTTTCGGCTAATGTCTAATAATATAACTATTTAAATTCTATTGAATTTATCTTAATATGATTTATATTATTATTTTGCTCTAAAATAATTGAATTAAATAAACGATTTGTTGAATTTCGTTGTATGTTCATATGATTAAATAAACATATTTTGAAAGGGTCCTGTAGTTCGGTCGCATTAAAAGAAACAGTATGGTACATTGACATCTAGTGGTATCGCTGCCTAAACTCTAAATATTGGAAAGACAAGTTTAGCCAAATAACTGATCGTCTCGGTTTCTTTTGTTACGTCGGGGTCACAGAAGTGCGCATGCGCAGTAACGTTCATTTATGTTGTTAAGATGAAACCATCCATACCTTTCCATATATTGGAACCAAGTATATTTTTCTCTATATGAAAAGTTGCAATTCGTTATATATTATTAAATATATTGTAATATATTAACAATGTAATATTTTATACTTTCAAATACATATAATATTATTTAATTCTTTGCGTTAGGGGAGTGTCTGTGTTTGTGGGGGGGGGGGGTGTATCATAATGAGGGCATCCGGGACAGTGGATGGGGCGAAACAATATAATCATTTCGCTTGGTTGATTTCTTTGGAGATTTCCATACCCAGTCCATTCAAACCACTGTTCTGTTCCTATAAAAGAGAGCGAGAGTGAGAGAGACTGATAGAAAGCATCGTGAAACAGAGTAGCAGAGCTCTGCATCCCAGACAGAATCCGTGTGATGGTGAACAGAGACTTTGGATTTATCTGTGCTCTGCCAGACAGAAAATACAAACACGCTGTATCACGCGTACGTAAACAATGCAACACAAGGCCATTGGCTCCCAGCGCATGCTCTCCCAGCCAATCGCAGCCTTGTTTTGATCTGAATCACAATACACACGCTGCATCTGTGTAATCCGGCCTGCTCCAATCGGATTTTTCCTTGTCTGTTGTTTTGATTCAACTTGCCTGTGTTGCGTCTGCCTGAGCATCTGTTTTACTCGTGTATGGTTCTATTGTATTACGCTTAAATATTTAATATCAAGTACCATCTTGAAACTCTTTTTTTGTTCATTCACATCACCAAACGGGCCGAAATATCGGGCCGTTATTCAATCCAAACGTATACAATGAAGATCAAGCCTACATTTTTTTCATGGAATAAGCTGTCCTTTTTCATTTGGAAACATGTCACATAGCAGAAGTGAAATAGGTTGCAAATGCCATCTCATATTGAGTTTAAATAGATGAATGTTTGTGTTAGTCACAGACGTCCTGGTCCCCCTTTGTTTCCAGTGCTTGTTGACATTCTCATCCAATCTTGTCTATTTGTGATGATGTAATTTGCGTGTCATGTCATCTTTTTCTTCGTCCCCACCCATGAGAGAAAACTGTCACGGTATCAATGTCATACTCAGTCCTGAATTTCATTACCCTAAGTGATTTCTGGGAAATCAGGACAGAAGATTCAGACTTTCTGTTTGTAATATTTAATTAAATGGCATCAGCTTTAGGCCTATAATGTTTCATTCTCTCTCTGATTTTCGGTCTTCTTTTTGTTTCGTTTTTTTTCTTGCTCTAGGAACAGAAAAATCATATTAATTCGTTTGGCAGGCGCAGAGATCCCTGAAGAATGTAAAGTGTGTTTGTCTCTGGCTTTTTGTAATAATCACATTTTCAGTTTTTCGTGGAGGTGTTAAATGAACTGAATCCATGCCTGTTGTCTTAATCACACCTCGACCGTCTCTTGTGTATCAGCCCATCAAACGTTCATTTGATTAAAGTGGGAATAGTAATTAAATACATTCTCAATTTAAAGACAAACTCAAAACAGTTGGGAATAAGTGTTTGTCTTTAAAATAAACATAAAATGAACGTGAATTTTATGACTTTCTTTTATTGATCAGGGATTTTTAGAGGGTAAATTGAATGGGTACCGCCGTTGTTGTCTTCAAAATATCTTCTTTTGTGTTCTTCAGAGGATACAAAGTCAAACAGGTTTGAAATGACAAAAGGCTGAATTAATCTTGACAGAATTTTCATTTTTGGGTGAACTATGACTTTTAAACCAAGGTGAATTATATTCTTCTTACATAACTTTTCATTGATATACACGTCAGGCCTGTAGAGTTATTTCACTTAGCTTTTTGATTTTGTGTTGTCAGATCCATTTAAAGCATGTTCGATTCTGTAGCACACGTGTAGCACATGTGTTAAACTCTGCTCATCTGGTTTTAATCGTGTTCTTTGGATTGGACCGAAGGGCGTTGGTAATTTCATCACGTCTTGCTCCTACCAGATGTGTATTAGCCTAAGCAGACATTCACTGGCATGTGTCCCATGCTTAATGTCATGCGCTGTCTCGAACTGTGTTTATGTAATTTTGCTTAAAAGTCAACATGCAATCAGTATTGACCCTTTTTACTTTCCGTGTACGCATTCCTGGTGTGAGAATGTCAAACATTCGTCACATGACTTTAAATATTGGGTAACACTTGACTTCCTTCAGCCCTTATAGACTTTACGTAAAGTGTCTTGAGACACAATTGTATACGTTACAGATGTAGCTGGTAAACATGGGCGTTTACTCGAACGTGGTCTCATTTCTGGAAAGTTCTCTCAACCGTAGGTGTGCAGACGAGAGTATTTTTAGCCTTTCTGATGGGTCCTTGGTATGTAAATCCTTTTTTTCTTTTTTCAATGGCACATATTTTCCATGATAATTCCTCAAGCACAGCTTTTGTCTAAGCCTCAGGGCTGCACAGAAAGACCTTTATAAAGGTCTAAAGCTGGGCAGGTGCAGATTTCGTTGTTTTATTGAACATTCTTTAATGTTTGCAGAACTGAATGATTCTCCAGATCTGGCTTCTCTTAAAGAACCTGGTAGCAGTTTTAAAAACGCTTTTGTGTATTTTTTTCCATCAGTGGGTCGGCTCTGTAAAGTGGACTGAAATATTATGCTTGAATTCAAACTGGCCTTGACATTGAAAATTGTGCTTTGTTTACCTTTTAATTGGAGTTATAGTGTTCTTAAAGGAATGTGTTACCCAGTTGAAGAAAACAAAGATATTTTTATGAAAGTTTGTAACTTAGCTGTTTTGGGTCACTGTTGACTCCCATTGGAGGACAAAGGGCTACTATGGGAGTCAATGGTGACCCAAAACAGCTTAGCTACAAACTTGCATAAAAATACATTCATCTGTGTTCGGCACAACAAAGAAATGTATACAGGTTTGAAACAACTGAAGGGTGAGTAAATAATGACAAAATTGACACTTTTAGGGAAAATGTAAAGCTATCCAACTATATATAGTTCAGCTCCTGTGACAGTCTGAGTTTAGGTCCCTTTAAAAGTCTCAGTTTATTTGCATTCACACTTCTTACTAATCACCCTGAACCAAGTGTGAAAGACCCCCAAAAACAAAACAAAACAAATTTCAGCGTCTGTGTGACTTCACCCTGGGACACTGAAGGACGTTATTTAACAAACACAACCGTCGTAACAGCCATCCATCTGTGTGTGTGTACATGTAAAATCCCAGATGAGCGTGCACTTTGAATGAACCAAAGAGTGATTAGCACTAAACTAAGACGAGTTAACCCATAACAACGCGGGCGAGATGTAACCGTGCCTCGCTGCTTCACCTTGTATGGTAACATGAAAGTTAAGCGAGTTTTGTCTGCAGACTCCCACTGTGTTTTCATGAAAGACAAAACAGGTTAACAAGTAGCCGCCCCGTCTACGAATGACACGTTGAACAAGACGATTCCGTAGATAATGTAAGAAAACCTCACCGTACCTAATACTCTGTCCAAACACTTTATTTGAAGCCCACAGTAGCGTTTCATGCCTGCTCTACATTCGTTATCCAAATATTTTAAGGTCTGTTCTCTCTCCTTTGTAAAATTCCAGACATATTTTTACAGCTGCCTCTTGTAGAGGGATCTGTGAATATTTACATAGACTTTGTCCAATATTCTTCCGGGAGAGAGAGAGAGAGAGAGAGAGAAGTAGACAAATATAAAAGTAGAAACATAATAAAATATTCCGATTTTAAATTTAAGTGTTACTCTCACATGTATTGTAATTGTTTCCTGTGAAATTTAAATCTAGCCAATCAAATCACAGCCCCGCCTCACATCTCCTCTGTAAGAGAACACTAATCATCTCCATGACGATAGCGTGGTTTTCCCATCAGTATGTGAATGAAAAAGTGTTTGTCTTGAGTAACTTGACCTTTAAAAACAAACATCATGGATTATTGTGTTTATTGTGGTATTATCTAATTCAAATAAGCAGCATGTTGGTTTCACTAGCAGTTCTGCTGCCTGTAAAGAGTCAAATCAAAATGTTTTGGCATTTTTTTCAGTTTTGTATGTAGTCTGTTTGTTGAAGTTGACATGTTGTGGGTCTGCGGTGAGTCTGGGGCTTTAAATGGGTCAGCGTGTGTGATGTATAAAAAGATGTAGATATGATTCACTGTGCCGTGAGCTTCTGTGCTGGTGTGTCATGTTTGTTATGTACTTTATTTGTATTGTTTTTTATTGAGTTCTCAATTGTGTCGCAGGAGAAACAATTGAGAGTGTAATTGTTAAAACACATAAAGAATATAGTTTATGGAGATGTGAAATGAATGTAGATTGTAGAGGTAAAATAATCT
Source organism: Triplophysa dalaica (assembly GCF_015846415.1). Classification (NCBI taxonomy): domain Eukaryota; kingdom Metazoa; phylum Chordata; class Actinopteri; order Cypriniformes; family Nemacheilidae; genus Triplophysa; species Triplophysa dalaica. The sequence continues at coordinate 18,416,568 of NC_079561.1, read as the reverse complement.
GGATTTGGGTACATTTGATCAGAAATGTTTGAGTTCATTTTGAGATTTTCAATAATATTGAAATATTGAAGACTTGATAAATCTGAGCACATTGTTGACATCTCTTCTGAAACTCGAATGACGGAGACATTTCTTTTTCTCAGCAAAAATATCTACAACGCAGATGAGATTAACAGAAAGTTTGTGTTTGATCTCCATTTAATCTCATTGATGTCTAATAGTAATACTTGAGACATAGGAGTTCTCATCTGTGTTTTTTCTTTCTCATGGGAGCATTTTACAACGGCATCAAATGTTTCCAAATTGTTATTTTTTTAAATATATTGTGTTTTTTAAGGATACACTTTAACTTTAAATCAAATGTGTCTTGTAATTCCAGCGTATGCAAATCTTCATCTAAATAGAAGTCACGGAAGGACCCCTTCAACAAAGCCCAGAATAGCCACTGGCAGCAGATGTATCTGGTTACCGCTTTCCGTCCCCGTGTTTTCGTGATATTCAACATTAGTGCTGGCAAAAATACCTCATTCCCTTTTAGAGGAACACGGTGCCTTTTAGTTGTTGTCCCAATGCCAAACTGTAACTAGAGCACGTGTAGATCCACAAGCACCAGACTCGCATAGGACTCTACCGCTTAATATCCTCCATCTGTTAAGAGCGCACTTTCTGCAGAACAAACGTCATGCGGTCAGTTTCTACTATGAACGAGATTGCGAGGTATTGTAAGGAGAAGGAGGGCGTAATCTAAAGCAGTTTGCGGATGTGTTTCCTCATCCAAAACCGTCACCCAATATCTTTGAGTTCAGGACTTAGAAATCGAAACTTTGTTGAGTACTCATGAGACACAAAAGCAGGTGCTCCGAGTCTCACGTTTATAAAGCCACTAAACATACGGATACACTCTTGTACACTCTTGATGTTTATTTGAACGTTACATGCACGTGTTTTTTTACGTATGCGATCTGTCATTCTAAAGCACTGTGTGTAAAGCCCGCCCGTGTCCCTCAGGTTTTCCGTCACACCCTAAGGTCATCCCAGCACGTTCCCAATGAGAGAGATGTTTTATCAGCTGGGAAATCAGGCGATTCCTTGCACATGGTTTGGATCGAGGGGGGCGGCTACCACCCTGTCCACCAACAATTTACGGTCAGGGGGGATCGGCTACAGAATACGTTAGTGGAGTGTCACTCCAAGACCGCAGGTCGCTGCGCACACACAGCTGTGGCGACTCGCATTCTTGCATTTGAAGGTTGTGAATTAGGACCTAATGGAGAGCAGATTTAGTGTTTTTATTGCTTGGAAGGAGCCCCACAGGTGCCTCCAGAAGACCTGAAGTCATGGAGCTGTCAAGAGGCCAAACTTGAGCTTCCTGAAAATAAGTTGCTTTCAGAAAAATGCCGGGAAGCGTTTAGCATTTCGTTTCCGTACAATACTCTCAGGGACATTTTGACTCGGGTCATAAGTTCTTGGGCTCCTTAAACGGTCATTTATAATCCATTTTGTGGTTCAGTGCTTGAGATGCGTATGAGGGAATCCCAGGACTCTTCGCGATGTGATAGAATACATATTTTTGGTGTTCCCTGTCAGACTTTATAGTCCTTTGTGAAAGGATGCAGATGTTTGGGTGTTCTGGCTGGGAAATGTAGGAAATAAGAATTGAGGAGATTCCGGGCCAGTGTTGTTGCTCAGATGGTGTTCTCAGTTGTGTCTCATTTAAGTATCAACTTAGTCTCAGATGTTTCTCACGTGATTGTGTAGAAGAAATAAATACAGAAGTGAGTGAAATTGTAATTGTTGCAATACATTACATGTGTGGAGGTGTGTAATGAATGTCGATTGTAGAGGAATAATCTGGATTTGAGTAAATTTGATGTGAAATGTTTGAGTTCATATTGAGATCTTCAATAATATTGACTTTTGATATCAGACTTGACAAATCTGAGCACAGTTTGACACATTGTTGACATCTCTTCTGAAACTCTAATGACGTAGACATTTGTCAGATGTTTGACTCTTTTTCTCCTGTGAGAAATATCTGAGACGCTGTTTCTATTTGATCTCACTTTGATCTCATCGATGTCTAGAAATTAAAGAGATCTCATCTGTGGTTTTTCCTCCTTATTGGAGTGTTTTAATGTGAATGTGTGTGGGGTAATTTTTCAGATATTGGGGTTGAGTTATCCTCTACTCATGCTGTTCTTACCGTGGTGGTCCGATATGATCTTGGCTTCAATGCTTTGCCAGTTCTTATCATATCTCGGCAGTTTTCTAATGACAACACAGAAGAGAAGCTGTGTTATGTTGGCCCTCTTCCATCCCTTTCTGACAGGTAAAAAAAGTTAGGCAGAAGAGATGTCTGTCTATTCTTCTTAAGATGTGGCATATTAAAAGTCTCAAAATCCAGTAATTCATAAACTATAATACATCTTGGCAGTGTTTCTTGTTTTTTTTAGGTAGGTAAAGTTTTTTTTGTCTCTTTAATCAATCGTTCCAGCTTTGTAGACTAGACTTATTGTTGGCACTACAGGCAAAATGTTAAATGTTTTCTCATTTGTAAGTCACTCATTCTCCGGATGCTAAATAATAAATGTAAAATGCATATTTATATTGTTTGGAGAAATCTTTTGAACTTTTGTTCATTTTCACACAAAAAACTCACCAATTTTCCTCTGAGCTCCGTCCTGGAGGTGAATTCTTCAGGTTGGTTTTTCCGCCCTGTGGCTACGAATCAACACCGTGGGAATCACAAAACATATCACAACTTTATTTTTCTTGGCATTCCGTTGTGCTCATCACATTCTTCTCGACATTCCCAGGTATAGCCAGAAATGTTTTTTCAGGTGTGGTGCAACTGGAATTTAAATCTGTTGTCATTTCGGGCTCACAAAACATTTGCACTTAACATGTACATGTAATGTTCAATTACATTAAATGCAATCAAACTTTTGAATGCAAACAGTGAAAAAAGTGATTTTCATCAGAGTTGCCACGAGAGAGAGATGTCTTTAGAGGAAGAGATCTTCAACTAATATCAAGCGACAAAATCTGACCTACATTCTCTCAGTCTTTCAGTAGCGTGTGGCTGGTCACTCCACACATGACCGCGCGTGCGTGCTTATGTGTGTGAATGACGGGCCGTCCCATTGGCTGTTTCTAGCTGATGCTCTTTTTTAGCATGACAACAGCACAGAGAGAGAGAGAAAGAGAGTATTGAATAGGTGTGTTTCATGACATGTGGAATGAATTTTGTGTTTGTCTGTGGCGGTGTTTGTAAGCATGTCTTCGAGGAGGCAGCCACTTGTGTGCCCGTTCATGTTGTTGCTACCCATCCACTTCCTCTCGACCAATCAGAGGCTGCGAATCATGGACGAGTAATGATGCGGTTTACGAGCGTATGTGTTTGTGTTCGACTGCGCCTTTGGGATGTGGTGCACTTCAGAGTGTGTCTGTGTAAGAGGGTTAGAGAGAGAGAGAGAGAGAGAGAGAGACAGAGAGAGTGTTGGAGACCTCGAAGCAGTTCTCAGTTATGCTTGATTTCTGTATTAACATTATTTATTTCCTACATTAAAAAGTTCCGTAGGAGAAAAAAAAACAGACAAACATGCAATAATTGTTAACGAAGTAAGAGTTTTGCACATCTAAAATATAGTTTTTGAGCCGTATTTTATTCAGATTTTTTTACAGTGAAATATTGTTGAGATCTTTTCTGAAAATCTAGAGGAGACACGTGTGAGATTTCATTGATCTTTCTCTCACTTGAAACGTCTGAAAAGCGCATAAGCGCAGCGTCTTAATGTGATCTGTGTTTAATCTCATTGCTGTCCCTGAGAAACAATATTTTGTTTAAAAAAGAGAGAAGGACGTTGTTGTTTTGCTTTATTCCTGTGATATATTTTATGCGCTCACAAAGGAAAAAAGGGGGAAGAAAAAAGGATAAAACTTATAAATGTTTTACTGATTCGCTCGCAGTGGTGCTGCTGTGTGCACGCTTTAGCATGTAATAAAAAAAATGAGCACATATTGAGTTTCTCATATAAATTCTGTCACATGCAGTAAAGTGCACTTGACCTGAAATGTGTGACCTCACTTTAGAGAGACTCCGATGGAGGGTTTCTAATAAAGGAGGGCTTTGCTAAAACACACGATAAATAGATGACGCATGTTTTAAAGCTCCCAACATTTAACATTTCTTGCATAGTTTCCATATTTAATGTTTCATTTATTCTTTATAATCATTTTTAGATTACATGTGTGCATTTATTAACTATCCGTCTCTCTCATTTTCTTTCATGATTCGTCCCTGGTGGCTCTTCTTCAATACCGTCTCATGCTCCTCTTCAGGTAAGTACCTAAAAACTAATAATAACTGCTTCAAATAGTCAGTGACTGTTCAAGGGTAAAGATACAACATTTTGTTGAGAAATTTGCAGACAACTCAAGGTCTTAAATTAGAAACAAAGGCCCACAGATAAAATGATATCACAGCCGAGGACTTCAGTATTTTGGACATTTATCTTTTGTTCAGTGTCTTTTGCTTTAGTGTGTAGATTTCAATATGAACAAGAGATCCTTCAGCATGTCCTTTAAAAAACTGTGTTACAATAATATTGATTTAGATAAAAGTACATCATTTATAAATAAAAGCTCAACGTTTTTTTAAAAACATCCCTACATTCATTTTTTTAACATGTGCCTAAAACTTTTGACAGCGACAGTGGGTTCACACCAAACGCGAATTAAGCGTTTTGAGCGAGTAAATTACATAAAGAGTCAATGCAAAGATGCGTATAGACATCAATGCATCAATCTCGTCTTCCGCGAAGGTTGAAAATATTTGTCATTTCGCATCGCTCACACGAAAATAACAAACTTTTCCTGTGATTAATAAAAATGAGTGTGAACCCAGTTTAAGGGGCCACTCCGGGACGATGATCGCACCGAGTTAACATGCAAATTCACTCCCGGACATAGATGGAGCTAAAAAAAAGACTAAAACACAAGGTGGCGCTGTGCAACTTTATGGTGCAAAAGCACCAATCTCATTGGTTTGCCAGTTTTTAACACGTCAAACCTAAAAAAACGAGGCTAAGGCGTTTAAAAAATGGCGCTTTTACACCTAGCATTTTGTTCGTCAGTGTGCACACTCACAATAGCGCCCTTTGTTTAGTCACGAGCGTTAAAAACGTTGACGATAAACGTGCGTGATAATCGTTCCTGTGTGGAAAAGCAATAACTCTGGGTTCACACCAAATGCAAATTAATTGATCTGCGCAAATATATTACAGACAAAGTCAATGCAAAGACGCGTGTAGATACGCAGACGATGCCAATGACGTGAATCGGGCGATGCGATTGCCGTGAATACACGTCAATATCAAAATATTAGTCATTTCACAGCAAAAAAAAAAACTTTTTTAGGGAGTAATGAAGGATTTGGAACGCGATTCTTCTCGTGTGTGAACCCGGCATAAGACAGTTTCCATGTACTCCAAAATCCTAAACTCTGAAAATGAGGAATGTTGAAAAAACAACATCTTAATTACTGCACATTAAAGCAAAATATATCCTTAAGTATCTTAAAAACATTTGTTTTTTTGTGAACAATCTAATGTGCCTTGAAAATTGCACAGTACTGAAGTCGCGCACGCACACACACAAGCACAGGTTTACACAATCCCATAGAAATTGGCAGGAATATGCGGGTCTTCCCGTATGTGGCAGTTTCCATGGAGACACGCAGTTAAAAATAACGTTGGAGACGGCTTCCCCGTGCCATTCGCTGGCACTGTTGGGACAGAATGTTGTGATGCGCTCTGAGGAAGTAACACGTGCGCCGTGTGACGTATTGTGGGGTGATAAACACAGAAGACGGTCCAGGGTGTGTATTTTTTTTAAAACAAAAAAAATCTGTCTGTAAAAACATCTGACCACAACCTCTTGTTTAGGATAGTAGAGAAACACTCAGATTGAGTGAAACAGATCATTAAAATCATATTTTTTTCAATGCTGTTTTAAACAAGCTCATTAGATTTAGTGTTCCTTAAAGGAACGGTTCACAAAAATAATTATTGTGTCATTAAACTCTCTTTCTTTTGTGGAATGTGGACATATTTATAAGATTCAAATTCTGGTGTAGATAATTTTTCTGAACAATAGAAGTGGATGGAGAGTGGCTTTCAAAAACGGCAAGTAAATTTGTTTTGATGTGGTTTACATGTTTTTCAAGGAACCAAATACACACCGAAGGCGATCAAAAATATAAAGATGACGTAGATGAAGATGAAGTTTAAGAGTACAGTGCTGTCCACTTTAAAGATTATGACCATTTCTCTTTCAGCTCCGCCAGTCAAATGTGTTTATTTTCCCAGACTTTGACCATGTCACGTGACTCGGTTTGCCTGTTTATTGCATCACAGATGTTGTCTGGAAATATTTTTGGCTTGTTTACGTGGCGGGCTGCAGATACTCGGGTGCCAATCACTCCTGTGACGGACAGATGAGGTCTGCGATGGCTTTTCCATGCGTTCCTCTTCCTTTTGATTTCTGCTGCGGGCAGTCTGTGACGTTTGGGAATACTGACATTTCCTCAGATGTAGACGGGTGTGGCCAGAGTGTGTTTATGCGGGAAAAAGGATGAATATGATGAAATAGAGTGATGTAAAGGAGAAAGAACCGTTGAGCGGAATACTTTAGCCAAAATGATTTACTCATCCTCATGTGGTTTCAATGCTGTGAAGTACATGAGAGAAATACTGAAAGATTGTTACACAGATCTTTTACGTACAAACTCTAAAACAACACGAAATAGATTCATACAGACAGTTTCATACACTATGATACATTTGATTAAAACAAATATTTCACCTAAAGTTGCTTTTAAACAATGCAATGTTGTAAAAAAATGGCATATGAATGAATGAATTGTGAAGGATTAATATCAAGAATATGGCAGATTGATGCTTGCCATTTTCAATATTACATTTTTTTTCCGTTTTTTGTGATAGTGAAGTGATAGTTCGATCAAAAATGAAATCTCATCCAGTTTATCATCCCCTTATCATTTCCAGAAAAAGTTAGGCAGAACACAAAAGAAGATATTTTTAGAAACGTTGATAACGTTGATAAACGTTGGCACTTTCTTCAAAATATCTTCTTTTGTGTTCTGCGTAAGAAAGAAAGTCATACAGGTTCGACATGACAAGAGGGTGAGTAAATGATAAAGGAATTTTCAATTTTGGGTGAACTATCACTTTACCATGAGGGTGAGAAAATAATGAATTAATAATTTAATGATTTAATTAAAAATAAAACTCTTCTCATCTCACTTTCATCCTTAAGTCAACTCTTAACTTCTGAAATTTCTATTTGTGTGTGTTTGTGGATGTGTGTGGTTGTGGGCGTGTGGTTGTGGTTGTGTTGAGTGACGACTATGGGAATTGTTGAAACTGGATGCGTGTGTGTGTTTACACAGGGCTCAGCAGACAGAAATGCGCTCATGATCGGAATAGTGAGATGGTTACATAACAGGCATCTTTGGAGTTGTTGTTGGAGGCCGTACTGTAGACCCTCACACACACACACGTTTTGTCACGTGTAAACCACACGTAACTCCTGCTGGTGTTCATATAAATCTGTTCATCTCAGCCACTGTTCACCCGCTCAATTCACTTTGATGCAATTAACCAAGACTTTTTCTTGTAACAAAGTTTCATCTGGAAATAAACGCTGTGGTTTTTACATAAACTGAGCCGCTTCCTCTGAATGTGTTAAGAGAAGCTTTCCGTGTGCTTGTGTTAGTTTTGGAGGGAGGATCATAGGCTGGTTTCCAGTTAACCCAGAGCAGGCCCACCAGTGCACCGACCGAACACGAGATGAGAGCGATGAATCATTCTGTCTTGGACATCCACTGGGAAGTTTTTATGTAATTTAGAAACTGTTGGTAACTTTGACAGACATGTCCATGTCGGTTAGTATTCGTGGATCTTATTTATTCATATTCATCATGTTCCTATTTATGAAAAAAATATTCCCTGGCAAGATTTGGTGTGAATTTTAACTCAAAATTCATTTATCATGAAGTAATGTTTACTAATGTTAATAGTGATCAGTCATTGGCGGTGACATCAGGAAACAACCGACTTTGTGAGGTGGGCTGATGTGCCTCTCGAACTTGTGTGATGAAAGATTCATCTTTCTTGTTATTATCTATGGTTTGTTTTTCTTGGCAGCTCACTCGTGCAGCTGAACCGTACGTCATATGTGTTAAAAAGTCTCTCTTACCTGTTCCCTGTTTCACAGGGATAAACATGTTACACCATTGATGTAAGTGTGTTTCTGTTATGAGCAGGTGATGGACAGAGAGAGAGAGAGAGAGAGAGATGCTGTCAGGAAGTGCAGGTTCAGTCGAGCAGAAAGTTTCCCAGCTGAAGACAGTAAAGTCTCAATAACGTTGTTGTCAGTTTCTCTATGAGTCTCTTTGTAACAGCAGGGTCTTTGTTCGCCGGTGATTTTCACGGGATGTGGACCTCCCACCTGTAAGAACTCGGGACTCCCCGACTTCACAATCCCCATCTCAAATTCAACTGTCTGTAAAATAATATACTCTTGCTCTCGGGATGGGGGTAGAGGTGGACATCACGACTAAAATCCAATGGACAAAAAAACTATTGCAGGAAGAACACAAGTGGTGTATTCTGATAATAATAGTATAGTAATATATATTTTAATTTTATTATTTTTTTTATTTTAATTTTGCTGCCCTAATTGTTAAAGAACAAAATCATTGGCTTTACAAGTCATTTTTCACTTCATCATTTTCACAAGTGGTGAGTTGCTGTAAATAATCATTTCTTAATTTTCTCAACTTATGTTGATGAATTAACGTAAAAACATTGAGCTGAGGTTTCATTTCTGTGAGAGATTTCTGTGGGTGTGTCCGCACCTGACCACAGATCCGTGTTATTTGAGAGCTGGTCCCGCTGGCTTTACGACCTCGGTGAGTTTAAATAAAGACCGCAGGGATGATTGCACACGTGCTTTCTTTACATCCACACGGGTCAAGTGAAGTCAGATGTGTTTCTTGCTCTTTTATTGTGAATACTTGTGAAAGTTGTAGCAGTGAAATATGGACAAACCCAACCATTGGGCTAAACTAAGCTAGAACATTCTAAGTTAACTTGACTGTTGAGCTTATTCATATTTTATCAAACCATGAATTGAAACAACTCAGCGTTTACTAGACCGTTGACGGTTTTGCATAATATAGAAGAGGTCACGCCTTTGACTTCCTTTATTTTTTGTTATGTCTTGATGGTTCAATGATAATTTTCCATTTCCACCTTCATGATGCTGATCCAAACCTCAGCGTTTGTGCTGTTCCAAGTCTAATGCTCATGCTAGTTCAGTTATGAAAACTGTATTTGTGTTTGTGGTCGATGCGTTAGCGTGACTATGCTGAGATTAGCTGGCTGTTTGACTTTCTTCAAGACAGAGAGACGTTTTAATAATATGGGTCGTAAAGCATTCGTGTTTTCATGAAGAACACACACAAATTCATAAACCGCAGATCGTGATCTTAAACCTCCCTAAATCCCGCCAGACCTTCAGAGCGATCACGAAAGATGAAACACGGCGTGAAGTTAAAGCACTGGCAGAGAAACACCATGTTAAGCAGTGATGGAGGTCTGCTCTCAATAACATCTCCCTCCCAAAACATCTCTTCCAGACTTGGATCTTTGTCAGCGTCTCAGACTTCTCTTATTTGGTCTTACAGGCCTGTGTAAGTCCAGATGTGCACAAGATGAGTGGTTTGGTCCTGTGTGCAAATTATATAATGGCTTTCAGGGAGGTCAACTGCTTTAATGGAATTTCCCTTGACTTTATTTTTTCTTTTTTTGTATCTTTTGGCAGACTGAGAAACATTTAAACAATGTTGTAGGAGCCTAAATAATGTTGTATAACTTTGGTATTTAGTATAGTAAACTGTTTTAAAATTCCTACTACGGTGTTTTTTAACCTAACCATGGTAAATATAGAAGTATACTACAGTATTTGATCAATTCATAGAATACTACAATTTATTACAGTTTACTATAGTAAATAAAGTATACAACAGTATTGTATCGTGTGGGTGTCCTATGGTGTGACATAGCAAAAAATTCGCTAGTTGCACAAGATGGCACAAAAAGATAAATAAATAAATAATAAATACTTTTTATTTATTTTAATAATTGATATTTGAAAAAATATTATAAAATCAATATAAATAAAGCTATTTTATACTATACATAATTTATTCTTATTAATTTTAATAATTTATATATTTTTTAATAATAAAATCATATATACAGAAAACAATGAAGAATAAATATGCTATTTTATAATATAAATTATTTATTTATTTTAATAATTTATAATATAAAGAATAATAAAATCATATATAAACAATGATATTATAAGTTATTTATATATTTTTATTTTAATATTAATCAAATAAAATGTGTTATTAACAACTGAATTGGATTTTAAATTATTCAAATTATTCCAATTTTATGTTTTTATGAGAAGAGAATGCAGAGACAATAAACGTGTGAGCTTTATACTGCGTGTGCCTTTTCATAAGTTTTCTCCAACGTTTCGCAGATCCCCCAGCACCCCATAATCCTGGTTTGGGATGAACCCTGTTATTCATTTATACAGCGACCCATTGCAGTGGTATTCAGGTGGTGATTAAGTGATCCTCAAGCCCTCCTTTATTTGAATGAAGTAAGAGGAGGGTCTCCAGCAGTCAGCGTGGCCGGAGGTTGACCTTTCCCCTCGGTTCAGTGTGCCTCAGATCAGAGAGCACCGGGTCTGTTGGGTGTGTTGTAATGAGGTGGCTGGAGGTCAGAGGTCAGGTCTGTGAATGTAGGTGCTGATGTCTGTGACCCTGGGGGGTACAGATGAATAACCAGTGGGGGTCCAGTGTAAGGGTGTGTACTCTATACCTGACGGTTTAACAGTCTGTGACTTGGACTGCGCAAGGATAGAATAAAAAACATAAAGCACTCTTATAGATGTTGCCAGTCAATTTTATAGTGGAAATTTAAAATTACACTTAAGAAACTAAATGATGTGACTGATGGAATGAAGACCTCTCAAATTAGTTGCTTCAAAAAGTTATTCACGCTTTCTCTGTTACCTTCCATTATTGAACAGTTTTGGTTAAAATGAGTCAATAATTGTTTTTTTTTTCTCTTGTGTTTTTCTTGCTGTTGTGTTTTGATATCTTTTGCCTATCCTTCTTCAATTCCACTCAAAGCTGAGCTTCACATACTACACAACATACAATTTTTTATAATTATTTAATATTTAATTAATTAAATTGAAAAGACATCAGTTTTCCAAAGTTGACTTTGAGCTACTTTATTCGGTGTTGAAGATCACTCTTAGATCACTCATTTGATGGCTAATGTTATTTATTGTATTTTATTTTTTAAAGTCCTAGGTGACAAAAGTCTACTAAAAATACACTTCAATTTCTGGTATTTTGAGACACCGTGAATTGAAGTACTAAAAAAAATTTGTTGTATGTATTTAAGTAATTTTTTTATCTTGGGAATCAGTCCTCCAGGTATTTTTCAAATGTAAGCAGACAATAACGTTAACACCACTAGGAGGCAGCGTATCTCTGACATGACATTTGTGTTCATGATGCTGATGAAATCTATTTAAAAGTTTTGAGAATACCACTGCACATTTAATAAAAAACTTTGTGGTGCTTGCCTCTCCAGAGTTTAATGATGTTGTGTTACCATCAGGGTTTACTATTAAGTTGCGAGTTTTAAGCAAATTGCTTGATGGTTGCTAAGGTGTTGCTAGGTGGTAATTTAAAGGCCCAGTTCAAAGAGTCTTTCAATGTAATTCTAAGTGCACCGTTAAGTATACACTGTACATGCAACGCACGCTGAGAGCTGATGTACAGTAGAGTAACTCAATGTTCATAATGACACAACTCTTGAACTCTGAAGTTGGAAAATATTCAAGAACGGAGCGTGGTTGTGTTCCCGGCACTTTGTAGCAGTAATACACTGCAGCTGGATAAACAAAAGTTCTTCTCGAAACTTTACAGAGATCCTCCCGTACAGAACACGCTCGAGCTTTGAAGCGTAGGTCTCTCCAGGAGTCACTTCTGAAATCAGATGGCTGGTTTGAAAGTCTTCCCCGCGTGATTTATGGTTTCGTGAAGGATAAATGTTGCTTTTTGTTTAGCCATTGAAAGCGTTTGGGTGTGTTTTGAAGGGGTTTGTGGAATGGTTGTTAAAAGATTTCACAGACTGGAAAAGTGTGCCTGTGGACTGGTGTGAGGGCCTCTGGATGAGTTTGGGTTTGTGTCCCTCAGGTTCGGTTCTGGCGTGTGTGTGTAACTTTAAACTTCGGCGTCCTGCCATTCTGTAGTACAGTTACATTAACCAGAAATCTGTCATGTCTTCATCCACACGCATCCCTTTAGCAAATAAACAAGTGATGATTTCTAAGCAATCTGACTTGTGTTTTCTTACATTTTGATGCTATAGATAGTGATATATTTGTTGAAGGACTGACATAAACCATAGAATATCATCATAGACATGATGGTCAAACAAATGTTACCTGGAATGGACTGTTAGTCATTTTGGATGAAAGCATCATAAATGTAAATCTAAAGGCATTTAATCGTGTTTTTTACATCTGATTTTTTTGGTTTGAACTGCTTTTATTACATCAGTGACGGTTAGGTTTAGGGGTGAGGCTTCATTATTGCGTTAGTTCTTAATAATCATACGTTTTTTTATCCACATTTTATGATTTAATACAAATTTGGAATAGTTACAAATCGGAGACATACCTGGTGGCATTTATAGTGTATATTACATTTAATTTTCCTAGAAAACTTCAGCCTGTTTTAAGTGTTTTAATCTACTTTAAATATTTGTTCACCCATCTAGAGGTTATTATCTGTAATGATTAAAATGAGTCAAATTATGAAAGAATGTGGATTACAAAATAAAAAGCTCAAAATGACTTAATTGTTAAGTATTCATCTCATTTAATAGCCTGCATTGCATGAGGTATGTGTTTATCTCGAGAGGTTGACATTGTGTTTGTTGAGCATTTAATTTCCAAACTATTAGCACTCATGTATAGTGTTAGTAATGTGTGTGTTTTCTGAAGGATAGTCGAGTTCTTGCGGATCTTTTGGACGGGTACACTGCGCAAAACTGCAAAAGTTGGAAAACCACAGTGGTCAAGATTGTCATTTTATGCTTCAGCAATGTTTTGTCTTTACGGGAAAGAGGCTAAATGTATGATTTTATTAATGACGGAAATAAAACGAATGCACTTAAAAATGAACTATGTAAAGTACATACAGAAGGCACAAGAAACTTTGTAAAATACTGCATTTGTCATTTAATTTCATGATGGCAAAGGTCTCTCATTTGAAAGTACTGGAGGCTTACGGGCTTTGACAGTCTTGACTTAAATGTCTAATGAGGTTCAGGGTTCAGTTTGCGGTGTTCTAGAGAGTGAATGTCTTTTAAACCACATCACTTGATGCTTTAATGATTTGGTTTAACCATCGACCTAATGAAAACAAGACGTTATGTGTATAAAATATAATCCAGTCACTGTTAGTCTCAGCTCTGGTTTAATTCTCTCTTACTGAACACAGAAAACACCGGCCATTTGTGCTTTAGTGGTCACGCAGCACCTCCCGGACAAGACTGTTGAAATTCATCAGCCCTGGATGATAGAAACACGTTTGGCCATCAAGTGGAGTCGTTCACCCAAATATGAAATTTCCATTCAGGAAAGAGTGGCCTCCACATCCAGTGAGTTCAGATACAATCTAAATTAGATGTAATAGTTTTATGAAAACTAAAAAAACTTAATAAGGAGACCGTTTCAAATAAATAGTGTATTCGATTTCAATGTTTAATGAAAAAATCCTGCTGGATCTTTAAGAATGGCATGCTTTTATAGTTTGTCTTTTGCAGAATTTATATTGTGTCTGGTGGAATGGATGAGCTGGGACTATCGTAACATTTACAGATAAAATTCAATAAAAATTGCTAGAGAATACATTATGTTACAGTTTATATATTTAAATAAGTGGCAGTCATCCAGAGGACCAGAAACGAAGGCTGTTTTTGCCTGGAGGGCAGAGACGTTGTTCTGGAAGCAGTGTCCGCTAGACTCCAACTCAGAGATCAGGAGAAAGAGAGAGAGAATTAAAGGGAGGGGTGGACTCAGAAAGAGGAAGGTATTAAACAGAGGACACGCCGAGGTGTCTGCAGAATGTGCCATCTATGTATAAATATCTATCCTTAAAAATCTTACTAATCTCATAGCAACACCCTAGCAACCAAACACAAGATTTGATGAAGCTTCTGCAGGTTTGATTCGAGCTGGAGTTTGTATCACCTTGTGTCTGATTAAGACTTGGTGTTAAAGATCACGCTGTGCTTAAAGTGATGAGTTTGCACTCATAACAGATCTAGCGACCCTCTCGAACACCTCATTACTTGATTCCTGCACACCACGTGTGTGTCTGTTCATGTGGTTTCCTGTGTTTGTGCTCTTGGCTGTGTTTCAGGCTCTGTGGTGAGGTATTAACCAAGCCAAATTACAGCTGACTCATTACACAGTGTTATTTTTGGACGTCTACCTGCTGTCTGAGACCTAAACTCCACCCACTCTCTCTCCCCCTCTTTCTTGTTCTGTTTCTCTTTGTCTCTCTACCTCTATCTCGTCCTCCTCATTCTCTCCCAGGTGACAAAAGTGCACTAGTGATGTATTTTGTACTTGGTATGCAAAAAAAATGTTTTAGATAAATTTAGATTTAAGTGTACTCAAGTGTGCTATTTTGAGACGCCATGAATAAAAACAAACCCCCACACCATCAATATTGCAAAAGTATAAAAATGTATTTCACCTATAGTTTATAAAGTTGAAAATTAATGTGATTATAATTAGATTATGGAAGTGTACTTAAAGTGAAATTTTTTACCCGGGCTGTCCTAAAAATTGGCAATGAAATTGTTATGACGTCTCTTTGTATTTTAGAAATGTCCTAACTGGATCTACATTTGGCTACAAACTTTTTATCAAGAAATCAATTATTTTTCATTAACAATATATGCAAAATTCTTAAGTAGCACGAGAACATTTTTAGCAACAGCTAAAAATAGATGAAAATAATAAAAAAGAAAATTATGCCAAACATCATAAGGATATTAAGTAAAGATAATGTTTAATAAAGATATTTTGTAAATGTCCTACCATAAATATGTAGAAATATTATTTTTGTGAGTAATATGCTATGCTAAGGACTTCATTTGGACAACTTCAAAGGCAATTTGATCAATTGTTTTTATTTTTTTGCACCCTCAGATTCAACAGTTTTAAATAGTTGAATCTTGGCTACATCTCGTCGTATCCTAACAAAGCATACATAGATGAAATGCTTATTTATTTAGTGTTTGAAAAATTGGTCCAGTGTCACATTTATATAAATTGAGGAATTTTTCAGATAAATAAAGAAGATATCAAAAAGAGAGTGGGTTCTAAATAAGAACCTTCTGTAAAACTATTCTATAATAGTGTGTAAAGCATTTTAAAAGTGATGTTATCTGTCGCGATGTAACCGCAAGCAAATTGCATCAGTTTAATGAGAAAAAGGTTTATTTACAGTATACTGTAGTGATGCAAAGAGTTTTGAACTTCTGTAAACACTTTCTTGAATGAACAGCTCCGCCTCTCTTGTCTCCAGCTGTCTTCTGTTGTGTAGTGTTATGTGTTTAAATAAACACAATCTCTCCTCTTGCTCTCACTCGGACATTTGGCCGTGACGACGTCAAGGTCACCCGAGGCCGAGAGTGTGTGTGGGATGAAAGATTAACAACGAGGCCGATATGACTCTTTCTCTCTCTCTCTTTGTTTGCATTTCTCTATGAGACAGCATAGACAGTCACATAAAGTGTTGCATGTCAAGCTTTTTTCATCTTCACATTTCACACTGAATTACAGTTTTCAAGTTAAGAGGTAGTTGACACACACATTTATGAGTCAAACAGCAGTAATGCCTGGCGACCCTGCGGCAGCGTTGTGGATTAGCGACCCTTCGCTTCCTTCCATTAGACCACTCCATTGAAGCATTAAGGGATTTCAGTGACCCGGACTGAACCACGTGCACCATTTGTAGGGGGGAAGGAGGTATGTAGGGTAACAGGGTGGAGAAAAGGGGGGTGCAGATGTTGCAAGTTGCAGCGAAGCCGAGCTGAAAGTAGCTGCAGGTCAGTCATGCTCAGCCAGTCAGAGAAAGCGACAGAGAGACCCAAGTGTTCTTAGATTCCACGGGGGGGAACAACCAGCCCAGGGGGTCTGCCATAGAGAATCAAATGAGAACAAGAGAGACACAAACGGGAGATAGACAAACTAAGCCCAGCTGAGCGACTTGCCGGAGACGCTCCGCGGTTATGGCTTTCGGATGCTGCGTCCCGCTGCGGTCCAAAGGTACGGTACACGCTGCACTTTTTTAGAGATATTCTTATGACTGTTGGGGTCTTATATGCTGTGGATACATCGTCGGTTTAGTTTTGCAAGCCTTTCAGATGAAGTTTTTTGCTTCTTATGTGATCCAGGTTACTTTTTTATGGTATTGTATGGTTGTGTCGCGGTATATCTGGAAGACGTCGGTTTGGAATTTAAAACCAGACTGCAGATAATCCTCGTGGTTCCACTAGAAGTAAAACCGTCAGCCGGTGTTTGACTTGTGGTGATGCCAAATGTGCTGTGACGCGAGGGGAGGGGAGGTGGTCTCCGGCGAGGTGTGGTGTGATTGGAATAGCATTTGGAGGGATTGACTTTCCCACGTTGGCTGGGGAATGTCAGTGGGTTTGGCTCAGGGTTTGAGTCTCATTAAGTGGCTGATGATTAGAGGGTAACTGTGAAGTGAAGATGGTGGGTTTAAACTCATTTTTCAGAGCATGGGAAACAAGAGAGCCTGTTCAGGGGATCTTAGGTTCATTCTGCTGATGCACATTTGAATGTGTATGTTTCTATAAGTGGTTTGATATGATGCAGATTTAATCTTACGAGAGATGTGAATGTTAGATGGCAGTCTGATACAACGCAATCTCGCTGGACCTATTTTACAATGTGGCTAATTCGTATGAGTTTGTACGATCTGTTTTAGTACTGAGGGTCTTCCGTATTGCTTTTTTCTAATGTTTTTTTGTGCGATTCACATCTCTAATAATCTGGAGTTATTTCAACCCATCATTGGGTCAAATATGGAACAAACCCAACTGTTGGGTTAAATGAACCTAGTGCATGGTTATATTTGACCCAACAATGGGTTCAACCAACACATTATTTTGAGTTGAGACAACCCAGGAAAGGTCAATTTATAACCCAAGGGTTGGGTTTCCCCATTTTTGACCCAACGTTGGGTTGAAATAACTCAACATTTTTAGAGTGTTTGGATTCATACGAATTAGCTCTCTGATCTCATGGGAGTTTGTAACTTTTGTATGAAGTGACCAATTCGTAGAAGTTTTATGATGTGAATCACAAAATGTACAATTATGTGTAAAATTTTGTTTAAGAAAGCCACTAAACCTATCCATCACTGGTGCGAAAACATATCATAGTCAAGCGATCAAATGAGACACTCATTGAGATACTTCATGAGTTTGTATTTTTAGATTTGAGAGTGAATGTTTTTTTTGTCGAGATCCTACAATCTGCTTAAGAGGTTTTGATTTTTGGCTTTGTCGGTAAATCACAGAGTTTAACATGTACAGATAACGGTGATGATAAAAGGAAGCATCTCTCAAGACTTTAAAAGATAGCAAGGAAAACAGGGAAAAGTGTTGGATGATAAAGCCAGTTCTGTTTCCGATCTTCTCTTCTCAGGCATAAGTAGTCCCATTGGTTTATCTGGGATATCTAACCATCAGCAGACGAGAGGTCTCCACAAACCTTTTCTATTGTTTTTGGGAGCAGTTTGATTGCGTCTGTCTGGAACAGAGGGATTGTAGATGAACGCCTCTGAGATTTCTCAGATTCAGATCGACCTGACTTGAGTCTACAGTTTACTGTGGAAACACTTGAAGGTGTTTATCCATTAGGTGTGACAGCTGCTTAAATGACCCAAAAGCAAATGTGCAGTGTGTAATGACTGAAGGTTTGTAATGGGTTGTTATTCCAGTTAAAGATCTCCGCTGGGTTTTGTTTTCACCTCATGCTGCTTAACAACTAACAACCAAACAGCTCTTAAGAACAAATGACCTCCTGCCCCCGTTCCCCGGACCGCCAGCCAACAGGACAGATGACATCTCTTTAATAACTCAGGTTCTCTCAGAAAGAAACAAGATTCAATTAAGACACATTGTGGCTTATTTTAAGTATTAAAGAAATATTTTATGCACAGTGTTTGTTTAATATCTTGTTTGAATATTTTATTTGACTCTTTTTTAAACTCCATTAATCCAACTGAACATTTTTAGATCAAAGAAAAGGACAAAGGGAACACATTGTATTAATCTTTCATGAATTATTATTTTTTATTTAACTTTTAATGGGCCTTTCTCAACAACCATATCAATGACAATTAAGTGAGTGCATGTCAACACAAAGTTACATTTTTTATGGTTTTTTGGGAGGGGTTATTAGACCTGAAAATGTAAACTTCATATATTTTTGTTCATAAAAAAAAGATTGCAGTAGATGTAAAAAACGTTAACCTGCATCATCTAAACGTGTCTGTTCATTGAAATAAATAAAAAATATTGATCTAAAAATTATTGGAAAAACCTAAACTAAATGAAAAATTGAAATGTTGATAAACAAAAACAAATGGGTTCATCTTGCAACATAAATTTAAAAATAATATATATATAAAATGACAAAAACATATACCAAAATTGCTAACACTTAAACTCAAATTAAAATAAAGAGTAAATATCTAAAATGAAATGCTTTAAAACTAAATACAACTATAACTGAATCAAAACTATAATAACTCTGCGAACCAACACAAGCATCGTTTACTTCTTTCAAGCTGCAATCAGAAACTTTTGGGAGTAAAGATTTACAAACAAAAAAATTACATTCAGCAAGATCATAAAATTAGCATTCAAAACTGTCCCCTTATTCCCTCAAATCACAATGACGTGCTTGTAATAAAACGTTATAAGTTTATGGAAATGTCAGTTTAACTTCAACTCATGCAAGTATAGTAAACTGCAATTTTATCTTTCAAACAGATGTCGCGAGAGAGGAATTGTGAAAATTTGACCTGACACCTTTTACTTTGTGAATATTATATAATGATGTTTTTGTCTTGATGGGGAGCCTAGATATGCTTAAAAAGGTTGAGATACTGAGATTCTGTATCAACATGGTTGACTGGAGTCTTTCTGGAGCCATGCCTTCAGTATCTGAGAGCCGGCCGAGAGTTCAGATCACAGCAGGGATCTTACCCTGAGGAGAAAACCTCATTTCACCAGAGCCCATGTTTTCAACAACACTAAGTGCCCAGTTTCCATCAATTCACATAACACGACTCATCTTCTTTTACTAATGCATGAAGACTTTTAGTCTCAGGGCTTCAAGACGATAACATCGTATATGAACTCTAGGGTCAATTCCATTCATTTTCATCACCCTGTACGATATATGTCTGTCCTACTCAGCAGTCTTGTCTTATATGATACGATTTTTTGTCTCTTCTCTTTTATAACCCAGGAGCTTTGATGGAGCTGTGTTTCATTTAGGTGTCAGCTTAGTCTCAGATGTTCCTTTAAAAATTGCTTAGAAGAAATAAAAACAGAAACAAATGTGTAATTGTTGAAACATATGAAGAGTATGGAGGTGTGAAATGAATGTTGGATTTTAGAGGTCAAATAATCTGTTTTGGAGTCTATTTAATGAGAAAAGTTTGAGTTCATATTGAGATCTTCAATAATATTGACTTTTTAATGCAGACTTGACAAATCTGAGCTCAGTTTGACACATTGTTGAAATCTCTTCTGAAACTCATTTGTGAGATTTCTGGGTCTTTTTCTCAAGATAAATATCTGAGACGCAGATAAGACTTGCCAAACATTTCCATTCGCTCTCCATTTAATCTCATTAATGTCTAGGAGAAATAACAGTGGTTTCCTGTTTCCATTAACCGTTTTTGAGATAAGGATTCTAAGATATCCATTAAAAGATAAAAGGTGAAGCCCCAATGAGGTCTTTAAAGCACACAAATGTCTTTTTTCCAAACACTCTGGACTTTAAATTCATTATGACATCATTGTAAAAGCTTTTCTGGAACCTGTATTTTTAAGAGCGTGATGATGGCCATTGCATCTGAGCATTGGTTCAACTTCACAGACAGAGGCTTTTGATCGAGAAAACCTTTAAATCTGGCACCTGATTTAAGAGAAAACATTCAGAGGAATAATCTGGCAACGCTATGAAGGGAAGAGGGGATGACATGTGACGCATCCCTTCAGGGTGGATTATAGAGGTGGTCTGGAGGATGACATCCGGGACAACATGTGCAGCTACTGGGCCGACATTCTTTAATCCAGACGCTGTTGGTCTGGCAAACACTGATCGATTATCCCACACGGGGTCTTTGGACGACAGGGCTAATGCTAGAATCTCTAGTCTGTGGTTGGACTTTTGTTGATTTGCAAAAAATTCCTACATGTTTTATGACATAAATGTGAATTTGATATATTTGTATACGTTTTTATACTCCCGGTCCCTTAAAGTGTAAATTACGTGGGTTTGTAGTGCTATTACAACATGATTGTGTTAGTTTGAGTATCCTAACCATTATCTATATTTGTGATAATAAATTACCCACCTCACCTTTAAGGAAAATGTGATAAAAAAAATATGTTTCCCATGTAGTGCATTGCTCTGCCATAGCAAAAAAAACATTACATTTATTTATTTAGTAATGTTATGTAATGAAGTCTTATTTATTCTTTTTTTTAATTCTTAAATTTTAATTCTTAAGAACTGATGGTTTTTCTTTTTTTGTGGTGGTGATATAGAACATAGCACATTGTGAACCTTAGTGCCTATACATTTTGTATTTAAGAGATTACACATGGATGCTGAGTTGTGCTCTATTGAATTCTTGACCTAGTTTGGTCTGTACTAATGACTCAAGCATCGTCTGTGGAGGCGGGGGTCTGCGGTAGAGCTGTTGATTGATTCGCTCACATTCTACTGAATACTGCCTACAGCATCCTAGCCAGACTGACCTGCGTGTGTGTGTGATCACATAACAGATCCATACACTTTTCAACTTGAACCACACCACAATCACACACGACTGCGTAATGAACTCTTTCAGAAGAATTGGGGACCCCTAGTGGTTGTTGTTGGAACTGCATCGTTTTTAAAACAAGAATCACAAATAAAATGTAACATCAAGTATAATTTATTGTTAATTAAGAACAATCCAAGCATAAATATGCATATGTATACAAATATTTTATCAGGTTTAATAAAGGATTCGAATATTAGCACCGGAAAGGTTGTGGGTTTGATTCCCAGGTGTATACCTTAAATGCACTGTAAATCACTTTTCATGAAGGTATATGATCCTGTGCATTCTGGTGTTGGTACAAAACCTACAAGCAGATTTTGCTTGGGATAAACCGTACTTCATGGGTAGGGGGTGCATGGCTTCTCTACACACCTGTGATTAATGGTTTGATCTGGATGGGTTGAGCAGAAGCGTTTGTATTCCATTCCAACCTTTTGTTTGTCACACACACAATGATCATTGGCTGATAGCAGTGCGGTTTTGTGTTGCTGATGTTGGCTTATGCGATCCGCCATTCAGCTTATTTGCATTTCAAACCAGTTCCATCTTATCTGTGAGCATTTGAGGAAGTGATTAGAGAAGGTTTTGTTTTTGGCTACTGAATATTTGAGTTACTTAACATTCTTAAGTGGAGTTAAGATGCTCTTGGCATGCACACATGATACAGATTTGTTTTCATGTTGGTAAACAAGCGTACTGAGTAAGTTTACAGCTCTTGATGTTTAAAGAAATCATTGGCATTCAAACACATACAGAAGATGTACAGTGAGTTAAAAACACACATGTTACCAATAGCACATCTAAGCTTAATGAAAATATTACACACGGTTTTAAGTTTTTATACTTGACACATGGTCACAAAGTTCCATTCCATTCCATTCCATTTTCTACCGCTTATCCGAACTACCTCGGGTCACGGGGAGCCTGCGCCTATCTCAGGAGTCATCGGGCATCAAGGCAGGATACACCCTGGATGGAGTGCCAACCCATCGCAGGGCGGTCACAAAGTTCTATTCTTTTAATGCTGATCGTGTTATCAAATGTGCCCCTCATTGATGTTCAGTAACCAAACTTTCTAATGTTCTCTTGTATTATATAGTTTTGTTATGTATCTTTTGTCTCAACGAATAACATATTTAACATACACAAAGTTTTTGGAAACTAACTCACTTTTATTCATATTTTTCCATGTTTTTGAATAATAATGAACTCATCCAAATTATGAAATGAAACGAAGGGAACTATGGGAATTATGTTGTAACCAGAAATCACCTTCAGTGTAGTTACCTTTTAACTAGAATTTGAAGAAATGTTTTCTTGTCATTTTATCTTGAGGCCTGAACCTCAGATGTTTTTTAAACAACATTGAAGGAGTTCCCATCTATTCTGTGCTCTTATTGGCTGTTCTTTCATCATTATTCAGTCAAAGTCATCCATTTCAAAAACATGTTTTATTAAATAAAATGTTAGTTTGGCATGAAAAAACTTTTGACCGCAAGTGTATTTTGTTGCATAATCTGTTCTTAACTGGATTTAGTGGTTCCTAAATTTACAAAAAAAAAAATTGTGACACATTGAACAGAATGTTTTTCTGCATTTATTCTGACAATGCAATAATAAACTTGTTATTTACTAAAGTAAACTGTAGTAAAATTCCCACATGCTACTGTGCTTTTGAACCTTACCATAGTAAATAGTATATAGTAAACTATACTGTTACTACAGTATATCGATACACTATAGTTAATTCTATAGAATACTGTGTAGAAAATATTATAATGTACTTATAGTATATTGCAATTGGCTACACTTTACTGTAATAACTAATGAAGTATTATACTATATATTATAATAAAGTGTTACTTGTTGTAGTTGTAGTAAATTTGAGAAGATTTAACAAATGTTTGTTTTTCTGCAGCGGTCTCTAACCTGGACATTGAAAGCAAGCTGAACGGACACTACCAGGCCTCGTGGCATCTACAGAGAAATGTGTTTTTACCATCCACCCGTCCCATGTGTGTGGAAGAGCTGCATCGAAATGCCAAACAAAGTCTGCGGGCGCTGTGCAGAGGTCAGTCTTTTACACCCTTGAGATTTAAACAGTAATA